>NC_063207.1:22981760-23336760 GCF_017589495.1 Alosa alosa
CAGATGAGAAATTCCATCGCGTCACAGACGTTCTTTATTGGCTTTCCTTTGACATGAGACGTAGAACAAAGCAGAGAGAGCAAGAGCTGAATAGTGAGGTGAGGCAGAACAAACTCGTTGTGGCAGGTGATTGGCAAGGGACAGGTGATAGGCAGGTGACAGTAGATGGGCAGGTGAGGGTTACTATGGCAACTAACTAGACCACTATGAGGCACTAATGCATCCCTTCAAGGCAATGGTAAGAGTCTGCATGAGGAAGCAGGAGTCCCAGAAGCGTAGCACTGTCCCAATGGGCTGACCAGCCCCTCCTGCTCTCTCCTCCGAAAATTCAGAACCGGTTTTGTGTTCCCGCACAAAGTGTGAGAGGGCTAAAAGCAAGTGTGCGTGTGTGTGGATATGTCTGATGTTGATGTTGTAGCATGTGTTGGCTAAGCAGGTGTGCATGTGTGTGGGCATGCTGAGAAAGCGAATGGTGTTAAAGCGTGCTAGCTAATGCTAAAGAGGTTCTATCATTTTGAAATAGCAAGTTTTTTCAGCATCATAATACATGTGTGGCAGTTATACTGTAGGTAAATACATACATATACGTTTGTGTGCATTTGTGTGTGTGTGTGTGTGTGTGTGTGTGTGTGTTTGTGTGTGTGTGGTGTGTGTGTGTGTGTGTGTGTGTGTGTGTGTGTGTGTGTACCTGAGACAAACTACCAATAGAGAGGTACAGGGGGTGTAGAAAAACTGGTGTGTTAGTAGTGTGTGTGTGTGTGTGTGTGTGTGTGTGTGTGTGTGTGTGTGTGTGTGTGTGTGTGTTGTTGCCTGTGCATCTTCTCCTGTGTGGGTGTATTCTGAGGCAAGAGAGAGCCTCGGCAGCAGGAAACAGGCGGCTCTTCCCAGAGGGCTGTGTCGTAATGAACCGCATGGCGATGCCGCAGAGGGGCAGGGGACGGGATGGCAGCGGCACCGAGTGATGTCGGCTCTCTTACCTGGCAGCGGGCATCGTGTGTGGCGGCGGGGCGGCGGCCTCGCATGTGCAGCCGGGCGCGGTAGGCACTGGTGGCAGCGCTGGAGCCGAAGCGGACGGGGCCGTCGGGGTTACTGGACCCCGCGGCGGCGCCGCCTGAACTGCGCGTGGGGACGGTGAACACGTGGCTCATGTCCCGCGTGCGTCCACTGCTGCCGCTGCCTCCTCTCGCGGGCGTCGTCTCCTGCTGGCAGAAGCTCTGGCATTCCTGGCGCGACAGGAACTTGTTGCTGTTGCCGTGGCAACCGCCGTACCAGAAGTGGACGCAGCGTCCTTGGGCGTCGTCGTAGTAGTAGCGCGCGGTCCACTCGGCGCAGGGACCCACAGAGTGAGGCAGGAAGCAGCTACTCGAACGTGCAGCTGGAGACACACAAGGAGACAGTTAAGTAAACGCACAACGATCACTGGCCGACATTTAACACACACATACACACCCAGACTGGCACACAGAAGAGCTGAAAGAACATTTAAAATACACACACTCACACTATAGAATACACATATTCACAGACGTACATACACACAAAAAAGCTGAAACAATCTGCAATCTGCACCTGTTTCCAGTGCTGGACCAGTTTGGTTAGTTTAAAGGTCCTCTAAACGATGTTGCACGGTTTCTAAGCTAACACATTTTTGTCACATACAGCAAACATCACGACATCCGCTAGCTGCCTGTTCCCTGAATAGACTGTAAAAAAATGCGCCCTCTGTGGACAGTCCAGGCTCCAAAAACAGCAACAAAAACAGCCTGGTCCAGCCTGGACCAAGAAACAACAAACTGTTCCAGCCAGTCACCGACACAGTCAGGAAAGTTTCAATTGCAGGGGAGGGAGGGGTGAGCTAGCTCTCTGTTTTGTTTGAATGTCTGCAGAAGTGAGTATTGAAGTGAAGCTCATAAGAACAGGAATGTCCACACCTCACGCTGGAACAAACAGGTTAATGACAGATAACCCTTCACCAATCCATCAAAACCAGCTAGCCAGAATCCAGCAAATTGTGAGGCTTTCCTTCTCATTGGTCAGAGTGGATGTTCATGGCATTATAGTTACAACTGTCCCCATACTTATTGTTGGCATTGTGGATGGCCCTTTCCAGAGTTGACTAATGCTTGTTCTTGGCACTGGCTCTTGCTCTTGCTTAGGCTCTGAGGGCCCTCGTTTACTCACTGCTGCTGGGGGGGTTGGGACAGCCCTCTCCATAGAGACCTCCAGCCTGATGAACTCCATCAAAGCAGCAACCGTATGTGGAAGTCTTGCAGCTTGCAGTTGGGCTAGCGACCTAAACAGACAGCAGGCAACAGAAAGAGAATTGGAAAAGGAACAAGGCCTACAAAAGAAGTCATTCAATGCATTTGGTCTTACAACTTGAACTTTTTAAATTGTTATTTCTTTTCAAATGAAGTGTATGTCCTATTGTGGTGCAATTTTAGAAAATGAATGGTTAGTCTGCTGGTGGTTCTTGGTGTTTAGTGTTTTAAGCCCCCAACATAGTCTTCCAGGCAGCGCTGCATGGAAGGCACTAGGGTTAGGCAAGGGTTAGAGTTAGGTGCCTTGGAGTCGACAGTCGCAGCACTGCCTTGAAGTCAACAGTGGGGGCTTAAAACACCATTGAGCGTGGTTCTTACTGTAGGGGGAGCAGGAGTGTCCTCAGGACAGCCCTGTCTGTAGGGCCCTTGAGCAGCGGTCACTCCATCACGACAGCAGCCATAACTGCAATGCAAAATCAGGAGGGTCAGACTCCGGTCATGCAGGAGGTTTCCATGATTTAGTAGTCAAGTTTTGGGGTGTACTTCACCTTTAGGCCTCTGCCTTAAATACATATCAAGATGGGGACAACAAACCTCAGTTACAAATCAAGGTTCGCAAGCATCCTACAGAACTCAGGATGGCAGGACGTGTTATAAACAAGGTAATACCTTGCAAAGTGTTCCAGAACATGCCAGAATTGTGAGAATAAAATGTATAAGCACAAACATCACATAATAATTGCACATTACATTACATACAGTATGTACAGTATGTAATATACAGCATATGGCATAATGGGTATATGGCGAGGCACTTCCTGTACCTGCTGACCGAGCAGGACTGGTCCCGGTGACAGCCCTGTCCTCTGGGGCCCCGGGCGGAGGTGCGTCCATCTGGGCAGCAGCCGTACCGAGTCTGGCTGCAGTGCCGAGCGACGGCTGAGCTATGGGGGTCAACGACTGTGTTTGTGGGATCGACAGCATCAGGCCTGATCACTGAGAGAGAGAGAGAGAGAGAGAGAGAGAGAGGGATAAGGGGGACACAGTGGACAGCACAGCAGAGCGTGACACATACTGAAAATACTGAGGAGACAGAATGTCCCTGTTCCAGAAAAACCTACAATTAGACCAGAACCCAGCTGAGAGGCACCTGAACCCAAATCATAACACACCTTGTATGGAGCAAGAATATGTGCTGGGGCACGTGTCAGACAACACACACACACACACACACACACTCACACACACACACTCACACATGCTCACACACATATGCATGCACGCACACACACGCACACACACACATGCGCACATGCACACACACACACTCACGCGCACATGCACACACACACACTCACACGCACATTCACAAGCAGACTATAGTTCTGCATAAACTGGCAGGAGTAGTCCAGTCGCAGTCAAGGCCAGCCCCCTCTCACACACACTCCAATGCCTTGCAAATATTTTAATCAGACGGACAATCCCCAATCCCCACAAAACATGTCACTCAGGCCTTGATAATTAGTGCAGGGACAGAGAGGTGCTGGGAGGGAGGGATGGGATGATGGGATGGAGGGATGGAGGGAGGGAGAGAGGGAGGGAGGTTGATGGGAAATAAGGATAGAGAACAGCCAGGAGGAGGCAGAACAAAACAGATAGCAGACGAGGACATGACTTAATGACACGCCTTATACCAACAAAGATATAGAAAGGAATGGAGGTATGATAGAAAAGGAGAAAGAAAGAAAGAAAGAAAGAAAGAAAGAAAGAAAGAAAGAAAGAAAGAAGGAAAGAACCTGGAGTAGGATCCTCTGGAACGAAGGGCTGGAATCCGTGGATTGTGTTGTCGTGGCCTCTGGGATCCTGCATGCTGGGTACCTCTGGGAGAGGGAGGGGTCATGTTAGATAAGAGTAGTCTAATCAGCTGGGATTGATTATACAAACATTTATATAGAGTATAACTATAAGAAGGAGAGAGAGAGAGAGAGAGAGAGATCTGAGTCTAACTGAGTGATTAAGTGTCTAGGTTCATGTGAGATATAGTAGCCAGCTGAGCTTGATCAACAGAAATGTATATAGTGTAAAACTTTAAGAGAGAAAGAGAATGAAAGAGAGAAATAGATAGAATGATTTAGAGAGAGAATGAGAGAGAGAATGAAAGAGAGAGAGAATGACAAAGAGAGAATGAAAGGTAGAAATAGATAGTGATAGAGAGAAAAAGAGAAAGAGAGAATGAGAGAGTGAAAAAGAGAGAGAGAGAGAGAGAGAGAGAGAAAGAAAGAGAGAGAGAGAGAGCTATGTGAGTGTAACTGAGTGACTGAGTGTGTGGGTGAGTGCGGGCGTGGCAGGGCGGCTCCTACCCTGAGGGCTGTAGCAGGGCTGCCTGTTGCAGTTGTCTACCGTGGGGGGTTTGGGATGGGCGCTGCAGTTCTCCACCCCGTACAAGTTCCTCTGACTGTCAGAGCAGATCACCTGCCTCTCACGTAGCCCCGAGCCACAACTCTTAGAGCACTGCACAAACACAGAGAGAGAGAGAGAGAGAGAGAGAGAGAGAGAGAGAGAGAGAGAGTCAGATTACTGATTTCTGGGTATGATCCAACTAGAACGCTAACATTTCTGTCATGCCAAACAAGCAAGGTTCAAAGTGGCGGCATAATCTATCAAGCAAGGAATGTTAAAGTTGTTTATTACACGCTCCATTGGCTTGAATGGGATTTCCCAAAGTTCTACGGTAAAATATATTCATGTAATTACCGCTGCAAACATATAATTACCGCTGTCAATGGCAACAGGTTTTGTGCTTCTGATACGTCTTCCATAATACTAAGCAAGGACTGGAACTTCATTCAAAAGTGAAAGCAGACGGTTGATCAGCTGTGTTCTAAAGAATGTTTGATTCAAGTTCAGCGTGTGTTGATGCGAACTATTTGTTTCTCAGCAAATGCCACGATGAACGGTAACAAATAGGCTAGGCTGTGTAGGCTAAAGTCATATCGTGGGGAGTTTATTATTTCGTTTTGGCAAGTAGCCGTGTAATAAGCGGGATAATGTATAGAACGCTGGTCATTACTGGGAAAATAAGTCCCTTCAGGGCGGAACAAGACCCCTCCGTCGGGGCCCGGTTCGCCCTGTCGGGACTTATTTTCCCAGTAATGACCGGCGTTCTATACATTATCCCTTACATAAGCATGTGTACGCTACTCATATTTCCATCTCTCAATAGGTAAGAAGAGGCATCCGTGTCCAGTATGTTCAATCTGCTATGGATCATTTGTCAGGTATGCCTCTTTGCAGGTATGCCTCTGTGTATGCATTTGTCTGTGTGTAAGTGTGTGAGTGTGTGTGTCTGCATGTGTGTGTTTGTGACTCACCAGGCCCCAGTCTCCAATGTGCCAGCGTTGTGTGTGAGTGTGTGTGTGTGTGTGAGAGAGAGATAGAAAGAGAGAGTCTGAGTGTGTGCGAGAGTGTGTGTGTGTGTGTGTGTGTGTGTGCGAGTGTGTGTGTGTGTGTGTCTCACTCACCAGGCCCCAGTCTCCAACGTGCCAGCGGATGTGCCGTGGGCAGGCTGGCATCTGACAGGACTGGACGTGGGGGGGTCTAAGGAGGGCCCTGCAGGCATGGTCTCCGAGCTGGACCCCACCGCTGCCCACACACACCACATCACGTGTCTGCTCTCCCAGTCCACATGTCACCGAGCACTGCACACACACACACACACACACACACACACATGCACACATACACACACACACACACACGCACACACACACACACACACACACAGATACAAACACACACACACACACACACAAACACAAACACAAACACAAACATAAACAACATGACCACACACTGATATCAGTGTGACATCACCCACAAGACAGCTGACACACATAAACAACATGACCACACACTGACATCAGATAACATCCCACACACTGACACAACAGTCTACAACAGCTACATTCACTATCGTTCTATCACGTACATCTAATCACTGGAAACAGAATAGCTACACACTGACTGGTTGCACGGGAAGATCTGTAATGGTGATCTGACTGCTGGTTGGTTAGATAGATAGATATAGATAGATAGATGGTTGGTTGGACTATTGTTCTCATTGTATTTATTTGGTCACTGCTACATGGAATTAATTATTAACGGCAAACGCAGCATCAGTGGACTTCCGTTCAGCTTCACGTTCAGACAGTGTAAGGTGTGCATTTACCTTTTAGTTCATATTCTAAAGCACTTACAAATGAGTTGAAAAGGGTCGGAGGTCATCTGAATGCATGAATTAAAGAGTAATGGTGGTGACAAGGTTAAAGTAAGTTAAAGAGCAGGTTTGCTTTCCGTAAATGAGGTGAATTCTTCAGACTATGTGGATGAGTCTGGGCTTTGCTCTGCAGGTGAGGAGTGCGTGCGTACCTGGCTCTGCAGGTGAGGAGTGCGTGCGTACCTGGCTCCAGGCAGAGGAGGTGTAGTCCGCACACTGCTGAGCATTACAGATCTGCTGGCTGACCGGACGCTGGGCGTATGACTCGCACTGGGCGTCCTCCACCACGCGGGGGCCAGAGGCATCATGGGAAATACACTCCACCGAGCGCACCTGAGAGCCCCCACCGCACGTCACCGAGCACTGGTTCCACTCACCCAGCTTCCAGCTACGTTTGGGGGATCGAGGGAGGGAAGAGATGGAGGAAGAGATGGAGGTTTGTTACGTGAGCAGCTGAGGGAGGATGGAGAATCCCAGAGAGGCAGCTGCACACACCCAGACTAAAAACCAGAGCTACCCCAACTACTGCGCACCCCGACCCCTAACACTGCAGCACTACAAGCAGGGCTTACTGCACAGAACACAACACAAGAACCTTTGTCAGTGTTGCTTCAATATTTGACGCCAGTCACTGAAAGGTACACTGGGCATCTTGGCAGGACAGTGTTGATTTGGAAGTGTGTATGTGTGTATGTGGGTGTGTGTGTATGTGTGTGTGGGTGTGTGGGTGTGTGTGTGTGTGTGTGTGTGGGTGTGTGGGTGTGTGTGTGCTCATTCAAAGATGAGCAAAAATATACAGAAGGTATGGGCATAATGTTAGCAACTGTATGCAATTACTAGTGCACATAGTTTCTAATAGTGGATGCTGGGTAAAGACTTCATGGTTGTTGTTTGGGGTTTCTGAGCAACACCATCAAAGGCCAAAACACCCTGGAGAGAGAGACAGAGGAGCCCAAGCTTTTTACAGCCAGACGGTTTGCCTGAACCTTATACAAATAGGCTCTATGCAGACCCAGACACCAGACACACTAAACATAGCCAAGGCAACCTGTGCATGCTAATCCTAGATTTACTCCAGACACCAGGGGACACAGGACAGGGGACTATGTCTACACCAAACGCTTACGGCTACAGAAACCAGACAGCGGCCCAGCTCAAAGATCAAAGGAGAAGGAAATGGCCGTGAGTCATGGACTGAACCCCCGGGTCAAGACACCGGTATATTATGTCATGAAGGGTCAACTACAGGAGGCCTTGCCCTTATCCACTTCGAGATTCTGAGGTATATTAGAGAGAAAGTTTAAAGATGATATACATGTTTATAGGGGAGTAGAAACATTCCACTGCCTGAAGGGGGAGGAGAATTTATGAACAGAGATGCCAGTATTTTCTTAAGTTGTGTTTTATCGGATTAAAGAGATAATTTCTCTTTCATGCCCTGTCAGACCGTAAAAGCCCTGCCGTATATTAAGGGCTGCAACGGGTGCAGGGCCTAGACGGTAGGGAGCTGTTAGTGCTGTTTTAACATCACAACCTGACATCTGCTCGTCAAATTGCAATGAAGTAAAGAATGTGTCCGTGTATGTTAGACTACTTTGCTAACAGCTTGTTTAGCCAGTGCTTTGTGGGGTAATTGTACACGCAATAATAACTCAAAAGTGGAATGGAGGAAAGACTTGTCTGTGAGCTGGACAGTTGTCATTTCGCTTTTTGGAGGGAAAAAGCCATTACACACTAGACATTTAAAAGAGAACAAACCCAAACACACATATTTCAGTAAAGAGTTAAATATCTCCCTTTACCGTTAAGAATGATTCATTCAAGGAGGGTCTGTTGATGTGCCCTTGCTTAGCATTGCGGGCCATTGCTAGGGGAAGCACACCACCTGTCTCTTAGAGGTTTGTGTGGTATGACTAATTGGCTAGACACCAGTTATCGGATTAAAGCCAATGGAAACCATTTATAAGTTTCAGCCTGAATCAGCTTGAGGAGTCCAATGATTACGTACAGTATACATCTGTGTTTGAGATTGCAGTCTGTTGCGGTTTCGCCCTCTCCAGACTGTGTTACCTGAACACATAAACATATACTTGTGGCCTGTCCATCGGCCTCCACATTTGTGGCTTGTACAGATACGTCATCCTTTCAAAATATGGACAGCACAGTAAGAAAAGTTAGACCACTTAAGCTATTTTCCTTATCTTCTTCTCCATTAGATTAACTGCATGGTCATAACGTGTGTGTATGTGTGTGTGTGTGTATGTGTATTTGTATGTATGCATGTGTGAATGAGCGTGTGTGTGTGTGTGTGTGTGTGTGTGTGTGTGGAAGTGTATTTGTATGTCTGCATGTGTGAATGTGTGTGCATGTGTGTGAATGTGTGTTATGTCTCAAACATGTTCACACACATACAACCTCATAAAACTTAAGACAACATCCTGTAAACCTTACTGTTACTTAACTGTTATTTACTATATAAAAGTCTATTCAGTTTCCCATACTCTTTGATTTGGTAACAATCTAATTATTAGTTGACAACTAATTGTAAGATAGATAGATGTAAAACTAGCTTTGCCTCTGGTGCAGTGTGTCAGTATAGCTTAACGTGCTTGCTTTGTATCTGACCTGCGGACTTGTGGACATTGCTGTGTGTTACAGGTGCGGTTGCTGGTGGGACGAGGGAGAGCAGCACACAAGTGGTCTGAGAACACCTCTGTGTCAATGGCACAGAAGACATGACGAGTCTGGTATCCTAGAGGAGGGGAGAGGTCAGAGCAGCATTTAAAAACGTTACTGTCAAGCATTGCATTGTCATACCCCCTATAGAAAACAAATGATCAACAGAGAAGCAGTGCTGCATAAACAATAGTTTCATCCTTTTATCAAACACCACACAACCTCATGCACATGATTTGTGTGGATGAATGTTAATGGCTTTCTCCAAACCTGATCCACAGTCTCTGCTGCAGGGAGACCATGATCCATGGCTCCAATAATATCCCTCCCTGGAGCGGCCATGGGGCAGGTAGTACTCGTACTCTACTCCTTGGTTTGGCTCCTGGCTGATAAGCTGATGACAAGAGAGATTAATAACAGTAATAACATTAATAATGCATAATAATGAGATTAAGGGCAGTTCACTTGTACCGTACCAGAGTATGGTTCTCTTCCATTCTTGGTCCGCACTCACACTGCATACTATCAAACTGTACCCAGGTTGAGCTGCTGTGCTTTAGAATCTTTCCTTTTACATTTGCGCTTAGAGAGTGGTCCTCTTTTTAGTATACGCTTGGGCTTTTTGCCTTGGGGAGGGATCGGGTAATTACCGGGTCGGACTCGAACCCAAGTCCCCAAGAGCACTTGGACCGAAGTGTGATACAGATGCTGTAGCCAGTTGCACCACAGCGCCCCCTTTACCTGGTTCTTAAAATAGCCTCATCTACATGCTGCCTAAAGTAAATAAAATGCAGTACAACTGCCCTTTAGTATTGACATTTTGAAAATCAAGAACATCAAAAGGACATATATTTGTTGTTCAGGTGCAGCTTTCAACAAGCTTCCTTTTATCTGTGCATTTGGAGATTGGTACCAACAACATCTTAATCATTTAAGCTTAGTACCAATCAACTTTAATTTGAACTTTATTTAATGAAGCTCAAACCTCCACAACAAGTGGCTCAGTGGTGGGTCCACGGCCGATAATGGTCTCAGGGACCACGTCACCCTCGGCTCCCCTCTGATAGTACAGCATGGTGCCAGCGATGGGGGTGGCACGGGAGAACTCAATAACCCAGTGTCCATTCAGGTAGTACTCGCCACGGAGGTTCTTGATAGCTGCAGAGGAAGAGCAGTGTCAGGTTTAAAAAGGGCTCTTGGTTCCTTAAGTTTGGTGTGACTAACTGCAGGTCTGATCTTTGCTCTTGAACCTGGTCAGACTCACCCAAGTAGTTACGTGAGGCCACAGTCTCTCGAATGCGAATGGTGGTGGCTCCAGCGGGGATGGTGAACATCCTATTGTAGCCTGTTGGGGAGAGACAAGAAAGACACCCATAGCTCCAAGCTCTTCTTTTAGGCCCCATCCAACCACCCACACATGAAACCACAACAAAGATCTCCAGGCCTCAGCTCACCTGTGGGCAGGTCCCTCTGGGAGAAAGTGTTCTTGACCAGGTAGCAGGACTGTCCGTTCCCTCCGCACTGCAGGCATGGGTCCTCCTGTTGAGTGGACTCCAGGCGGTTGTCACAGCCCAGACGCTGTGATGCAGGGAGAAAAAGATGGGGATTTGGTTATGTGAGAGATGAAAGGAATGGAACAGTCCACTAAACATCCCTCTTTAGTTACTGGTCTGGCTCAAAGGGAAAAGCATTTTCTGTTACGATTGTTCAGCTATGTTGCCCCGTTGGCACTCAATGTTGTAGTAAATCAAAACTGTAGCAAGCGTTCTAAAGTTGTACTCATAAAACTCATAAACGGCTTCATAAAACAGTGCTGCATGTCTGTGCAAACAGTGTTCTGCTTGGCAGATGTTTGTAATGCAGTATCCAGATTGTGCCCAACTGTAGCCTAGGTGTCGTTAGACCTTGAATAAATAAGGGATTATGGTAATTGTGTACACAGGTTGCTTGGGATGAATGTGTTGATGTGTTTGTGTTAAGTGTATGTATGCATGCTTGTGAGGCTTTTGTACAGACATGAAAACATATTTCCCCTGTGGACACTAAAGACTCTGTTTGGTCCAGTGCCTACCTTACAGACCCCCTCCACACAGATGTCCTTCCTGCCAGGGTGGCACTGAGTGCCGTCCACTACTGCAGCCCGGTGGCGGTAAAAGAAGTTCTCTCCTCTCGGAATACAGTTCAGCTCACACGGATTCTCAGCTTCAACAAGGGTCAACAACAGTCGCAACTTCATTAAAATTGTATCTCACTGATTGTACAATATCTTCAAAAAACAACAATACAATATATTATCTCATTGAATAGCAAGTGTATAAAACTTTGTTAAAAGAACATGCCCTTTCAGCTATAGGCTAGCTATAGGCTAACTGGAATAGCCCACTTCCAGTTAATTATCCAAAGCCAGGCTAACAGTCTCAGACTGAGTTACTGCACACATAGGAAAAGAATGGTAAGTTATCTAATGCTAGGATAGATGGAAAATAAGCTCATTTATTAGTCATTTAGCTTAAACTTTTATCCAAAGCGACCAACATTTTTGACATTCCAATTATATTACACAGCCATTGTCCCAGAAGCAACTTTGGGTTAAGTGCCTTGCTCAATGGCACGACGGTGGAAGCCGGGTATTGAACCCACGACTTTTCAGACTACTGCATGCTAGCCCAGCTCCTTAACCACTACGCTAGCACCACCCATTTCCTATAATTTCCCAAGAAAGTTGGTGTGTCCTAAGTTGGGAAGTGCTAATATGCCCACTCCTGTCTTACCTCCATAGTATGCCATCCACTTGTAATGTTTTCCCTGGAATTCTGCGCCATCAAACTGGGAACACTGCTCCTCTCGGAAATCTCTGGCGCCCTCAGGGCAATCCTGATCCCAAAAAAACCCACAAACGTTGGGAAATGACACAGACACATCCCAGCAGATCCTCCTATTCACCTTCTCAAAGCGTTGAATCACACAAGAAATCATTAAAGTGTTACTGGTGAAAGCCTAGCTGAGCTGCAGGCAGAGGCATGCTTGGAGTGTTTGCTGTGGAGAAGGTTACAAGGGAGGAGTAGACTACCTTCACGTTGCACATGCGGTAGGACTTTGCTGGGCCAACACAGTTGCTTCCGCCATCAGTCCTGTGGTAAGGAACAGCAGAGAGAACACACTGAGTGAGATCACCATTTATTATGGCATCTAATGTCTGCAATTAAAAACTCCTACGAAATGAACAACACTACCAAATTAGCCTGTACCAAATCAGACACATCTACCACACCCACACACACACACACACACACACGCACACATGGGCATGGGGGTGTGGACTTCTCAGATGTTCTGGGCAAACTGACAAGATCTTTATGTCCCCCCAGCAAGATCAGTATAAACAAGAGTGTATCACAACTCTGGAGAGCCCCATAACCTCGCCCACATACAATCCCAGTCAATGGAGAGACAGAATTTCCGGGCATCTTAAGCAAGGTGTGACTCTTGACTCATCATAAAACCAGACAGTGACACACACACACACACACACACAATCTGCCCTATTCCTGTACCTTCACATTAAACATCATAGTCAATTGGAGAGGTGTTTGATGGATGACTCAGGGTACTCAGGTAATACCATGTACTTGTGGGCTCCACCTCACTGAGACCCATACACAGGGCATGGTTCTCTCTCTACATATGACATCACTTCTAAGGCTTCTCTGCCCCTGCTTGCTGCTCAGACATGTCTAGCCTATGGGGTGCATCTCTGTCCATGATAGACCTATATTACATTCTAATGGCCTCTGGCAAACTTCTTCTGAGTGTATCTCACTGACATAAATGAATGAGTTAAATGATCAAGATGCTGAGAGTTGGGAGGTTAGATGTGTTTGAGTCTTCTGTTACTGTAAGGTGATGAATTACAATAAATCCCTCTGGTTCTTCAGAATCATTGTTGAGGATAAAACAAAAGTCCTGCACTTGCCTCATTCATGCCAGTCATTAAAGTATCACACACAAAAGAAACTATTGCTAGGAATATTGCACAGTCTCCACAATCTCCAATATTGAGCGCTCTCTCTGCCACATTCATTGTTTGGACACACAAGAAGTCCAATACAAAAAAGCTACATACTGCTGTGTAGTGACAAGAGATAAGAGATAAGAATGCTGATAAATATTGGAGTCTCATCTCCCTACTATCTATTATGAGGACATTGTTTGGGTCTGTTGTGAGAGTCCACATTCTTGCTTGCACAAATATTCCCATATTACCCACATCTCTGCACAAGGGAATGTGATGTCCTGTGGTGGACAACCATGGACCCAAAGACTCTGTCCAAAAATGGGCTTCTCCGTTTCTAATTCTATGGGTTACTCATCTCCTGCACAGTTCAAATGGAAAGGGACAAGAGACAACATGCAGGCTAGATCCCAGCTCCCAGATTTATTGCTCCAGTTTTTCCCTGAGAGTGCAGATGAGTATTTTTCACATTCTCACACACATATGCACTTTGACACTGAACAGGATAACAGATCTGGATACATACAAAGTATAGACCAACTAAAAAAAGACTGCAAGGTTGTGAAGGATAAAATACAGTATCTTCAATGCCTTCAAAGTCCCACAATTTTAATAAATTTAGCCTGTACATTTTGGAATACACTGACTGTCTCATACCGATCACATGTAGCTGGCTATTTATGATTAATCTGTGACTTGTTATGCTCAAAAGATGGAAAGTAATGATCTGCGACCAAGTAGCAAATTGATTCATGGAATTAGGCCTATATCATGCTATTTTCATGGCAACAGTATTATTATGTGTGAGTTCCCCCTTCACTGTGTACTTTGGGTGCCATGATAAAGTGCTATAGAAATGCAAGTTGTTGTTGTTGTTGTTAGTGTTGGTGTTGGTGTTGTGTTGTTGTTGTTGATGTTGTTGTGTGAGCTTACATGAGGCAAAGGACACATTTACCTCTGAGTATTGCACTTCCTCGTCCTCACCATGACGCCACCTCCGCAGGTGCGGCTGCATGCCCCAAAAGGTGCCCACTCTCCCCAGTAGTCTCCGCTGGGGGTCTGTGATGAGACACAATCATCCCACTTACACATACGTCTCCTTCATATCATCTCACACCATGAGTGGTGATCAGATAAGGGATAATGGACGACAAGGCGGTCGGGGATCAGAAGTTAATGCACATTCGAGGTGGTAATGTGGCCATGACACAAAACAGTGTGAGATGGAAGTGAACGCCGTGGAGTCCATTATCCCACTTATCCCACTGTTGCCACACTTACACTGTGTTAATTTGCTGATATAAGTTCCAGCTTTTATCACTTATAGAATATATAGATGCATCTCCTGAAGAATGAATATGATCATGTGAATGTGGAGTCTGTTGGTGTTGCATACCTCTGAATGTGAGTGCCTGACTGGACTCTAATCATTCTGTCCACATTTATATTTGGCCTGTCATTACCCATGCACAAAGCATCGGCAGGTATAGTTAGCTTTATTATCACCCGGAGAGAATGAATACTCTTTTCTGATTGGCTGGTGGAGTGGCTATTAATTCTGATAAAGTAGATGAAGTAGATCTGGTAAAAAAAGTTTAATCACCGTTCCATATCAATGCTTATGAATGGTAACTATAACAATCAAAGTAGGACGACGGTTGAGCCTGGAAAAGGGCTTCACAACAGTGGAATAAACTGTAAACAAGGTAACTGTCCATGTATCGCTGTTAGGGCCAAAGAAAGTTGTACAACAAACTGAACAAGTCGGATTCTTTTTTAAAAGGAACTGCTTGTTTCCTTTGCGTGTTATAAAGACATGACTATTGCATAGTTGCAACCACTGCATGTCGGGGAGTTCTTTGCCTCTTGCCCTCGTCCATTAATTCCGTATAACAGGACACCTCGGCGGCCGTTATCCCTAAACTGTGCGAAGTCCCCTACCTATAGCACTAGGAATTAAACACCTCTCCTGTGGATATCTGAAAAAAATAACATACCGGTACATGACACTGGACTATCAAATGCAAACAACCACCTGTTGTGGTAAATATTTGACTACAAGCAGTCATGTGTCATGTTGGCTCACTTAAAGTGAGAAACTACCACAGCCATGCCCATGTGAAAATGAAGTGATGGGTTTGCAGGGGTGACCAATGATGCCATGATGGATTGCTTTTACGGGAACAGGCTTGGGAAAATACAGCGATCCCAGTGGATATTATGTCTGACCTCTGCACTCTTAGCTTGCCTGCAGAGTGGCACCCTGCTGAGATGCCATGTGAGAGGTAGTGGTGGTGGTGGTGGTGGTGGTGCTGTGACGTTTATGAATCTAGGGGGAACTCACCAGAAGAACAGGAGTAAGGAACAGCTGCAGAGCAGCCAGAGCTAACAGCATCTTCATGGCTCACTGTCGAAGAGAGAACAGCACAGTTACAATCAAAAATAAGTCCCTTTAAATCAAAATCAGAGATTTGTTTGAAAAAAAAACTTGTACAGGTTAAAAAAAATACACCTCAAAACATGAGTAGAGACTGTAAGCTGTGTGGTACTAAATTGTGGAGTTGGACCACTTAACAGGACATCACCATTTTCAGTGTTCCGGTTTTTTGGTCCTAAAAGGGTGTATTGTTGATGCAATGATTTCCCTATATATCATAACACCTCCCCTTAAGAGTTAAGTGAATCGGTCGGCAAAACTGAGAAAGTAGCAAATAGGGTCTTTACTTGGGTAGTCCACCCATAGACTATCTGAAGATGTTCAGATTATCAACAACTATCTGTTGAAACACTGTTTACTACAATGGTTAAAGTTAAGGTATCGAAGTAAAATGCTACCAGTGCACTTAACGCAATTATTTTCACTAATTAGTTAATCTATCTGGCTGAAGAGCTGTGCTAATTAGGATCAGATATATTATATATATATATATATATATATATATACAGAATATACCCCCTCAAATTTGAATGATTTTGAAGCTGGTTTTCATTCATTCAGATTTGTCTGTGTAGTTAATGACATCCTTTCCTGTGATGTGACAAACTCTAAAGATATATTTATTTTTGTTTTGCAGGAACTTTAAGTTGTCATTTCCTCAAAACGACAAAGACACATACTGTATTCAGCCTGTACTGCCTATACAACTGGTCTGATTTGTATTTTATTTTATTAAAATGTATGCCCTGGTCACAAACAGCACTAGATCAAAGACACAAGCAACACAAAGATCTGGCATCAGGCGTGGAACAGATTGACCGGAAATGCAGAGAGCCGCAACAAAATGTCTTTCTAATTGCTTAATTGAGATCAAATATTTACAAGTGTGCACTCTGTGTGAACCAGATGGAGCTGTTTGTTTTCGCTAGCTGGCTACTATCGGAGCGAGCAGGAGGGGGTTTTCCGAGAGGGATGTGAAGGAGGGCCACTGCCAAGACCCCCATGACCTTTAGGCCGACAGACGCCCACATGGTCGTGCTGGGATGTGCAGGGTGTGAACCAGCACAGGTCTGTGCCAAGGAGCCTGGGGTACTAAGCATCTCAGTGCTGGGTGATCTGACTGCTGGTAATTGGACCAACTTGAAGCTTGTTATCAGTGTCAGTGCCTCCAAGCAGGGTCTCTGAGGCCATTGTGTGCTCTCTCACCCCCATTAGCAAAACGAACAGAACTGTCAAGGGGGGTGGGTTCTAATGCTGTGATGCAACTGGGATGACAAAATCCCTCCACAGCATACACTCGTGCTCATATACAGTAGGAACTCTCTTTTTCTCTCACACACACACACACACACACACACACACACACACACACACACACACACAAATACCCACACCCACCCACCCACACACACGCACGCACACGCACACACACACACACACACACACACACACCCACCCGCACGCATGCACGCACTCACGCACACACACACACACACACACACACACACACACACACACACACACACACACACACACACACACACACACACACACACACACACACATAGCTGAGTTGAATGGATGAGAAGCAGGGCTGCACAATAATAGAATATGAATATCTACAAATATGGAGCCCAGGAGGTGCCATTATGAGATATGTTTTATATACAGAGAGAACGCTTTACTAAATTCACCAAGACGTGTGCTTGTGTGACAAAATTGTATGCTCGCTCTCTTAAATCATGTGTTTGTTTTAATTCAATTGTGTATTTGTTTTAAGAATTTCATTCCCATGCTTTATTCACAGAAAGTGGACCACACACACACACACACACACACATACACACACACACATTTCAACCATTTTTGATCAACATAACTCTACTGATTATCATATTTAGAATGTATAGGTTGCCTTGGTTATTCTGATTAGACTCAAACACTACTGACTCTAATGGACATCAGAAAAAAAAGTTGCACATAGCAAAGACAGGGAAGCCATAAGAGCAGGTGAGACAGTAAGACTTGGCACATCTGAATGATTAGGCAGCATACCTTCAGAGAGGCTTAGTTAACTTGAATGGGCTTGGTTGTTTTATGCATGCAGAATATGACTTTTGTTATCTCTGCTTTACCTTTAAAAGAGCAGCAGCAGTACATTCCATGCATGAACCAAAAACTGTGATTTGAGTAGTGTGTGTGTGTGTGTGTGTGTGTGTGTGTGTGTGTGTGTGTGTGTGTGTTTGAAGGGATTTCTAGAGCTTTTCACTGACAATGCTTAATTCTATTCGAAATGACCGAATGATGGTTAAACTGGTGGTATTGCACATTTCAAATGAAAAAATCAAGTTGCTGTTTAGTGTCTAGCAACTGCAGAGACAAAAGCCCATTAAACAATATCCCATGGACAAGATTCGGTCTGTGGTCACTTCACTAATTCAGGCGCGGTGCGCGTACATTGATCAGATTGAGAACATGCCTTCCATTATGCAGAATTACACCTGGAAGACAGTTACACATGAATATTTGTTTCTGTCTAACAAGTAGGATAGCCTTATCTGCGACAGAATAACCATAATTTAGGCCTATATTAAAACCTAAATAAATATCTATTCACAAACAAACACCACTTAATGTATCACTTAGGTCCGCTTTGCTGTGCAAAACTTGGGGTTAAAAGTACATCTCAATTCACCCAATTCATCATAAAAAGCTGTAGCCTATCAAAACTATAGTTCAGGAGGGAAAAGACTGACAAATATTAGCCGCTGACCAAACTTACCAGCGTTCAGAGCTGTCCTTTCTCTTCCCCTGTACACCTGGTCCGTTTTGCGCACTTGAGGCAGTTGGTCACGCTTTTGTAAGGTGGATTGTCTCTTGGCAAACAACAGTTACGTAAAACTCCCTTTCAGCGAAATCGTCTGAACAGTCAGATGGCCGTTCACTTCTGACAAGCAAGGGTCGATGTCAAGTCGATTTTCTCTCCCACGCCTCCAAAGAAAAATGAGATGGGTAGGAGACAACGTGTAGTGTTGAGCCTCCTCTGCGTAAGTCGACAAATCACGGCGTGCCCAACGCAATTATACTGTGGCGATGACTATAACGTGGAGACATTTTCGAGAGGCTGTAATTTCAGACAGTAAAAATAACTGTTAATGAACGTGTCCGTTTGTGAGTGTATGTCTACGGGGTCCGCACAAGATTTTCAATTTGTCGCCTTTTCCCTCGGTTGCAACGTCAGTAATTAAAAACAATATATGTTGTAATGAGAGGTTGATGAGATGGGAGTTCACCATATCTTTTAAGAAAGGTTAAGATGATACTTATTACAAACTAAGGGTTTTCTGGAAATAGGACCCTCAATTACAAATGATCGCAGTGGTTATAATACCTAGGCTCTCAACAAGTCTTTCACATGTAAACTATAATGCCATTCAAATCTAGACTTTTCTGGTCAGGCAGTGTTTGCATTAGACCAACTAATAATTTGAAACATCATACTATGTCATTTAAATCTGTCCCAAACTCCTAACGTCACACTTTTGCCAGTATATTAATTTTAAAAAATAGTTGTAAAACTGTAGATTTCTATGCTTGAAATAAACAAAACACACAAACACAACTACATGTCTCGTTTTTCTTTTTAGGCTAGAGAAACCTCAAGAGCCAGATTGACTCAAGGAAAACACCACTATATTTTTCCCAGACCGACTTATTTTCCTTCCTTCTCATGAGGTGGGGTTTAAGGGAACAACATGGCCCCAGTAAGAAGCACCTCTTTCAGAATAAAAAACTAAAACTGCAATTATGGGTCACCAATTATAATGAGAGTGGATGAATGTAGCATTTCGTTTGGCTGCATGTTCAAGCCATTTCAGCTACAGTAAAATCAGCGCATTGCTGTTCAGTTCGCTGTTAGGGGTCTGCAGCCATTTCCATTTGTGTTCACCTAGGTTCATGTATATCTCAGTGGTGCGGTCTCTAGCCTACAAGCATGTCACGGGTGAGAATAAAGGGAAAACAGGATGAGGTATTGTTATAACTCAAGTTGACCACCGGACAACCAATAAGCCCTCTATACTTGAATTCTTTGAAAGGGTATGTTTACTTCTTGTTGGGCCACACTGATCTTTTTTCATTTGACAGAATGTAAAGGTGAAGTTAATCTGACAGGACATTCTCTCTGTGTTCTTCTATACATGTGTGGCAAGTTATAACAGACAGTGTAGAAGTCTTGCTGTAAGAAAATACACAGATCTACAGATTGACAAATAATGTAGTTAAGTAGAGGTCATTTCTTCCAGAGGTCAGTCTTACAAATTCGAGTTGATTTGTCAGGATGTCTTCATATGGAGACTGGGCTCCCTACTTCATCATCAGCCAGGGATGACTCTCAAGTCAGCAATACTGTGGTTCTCTTCGTGAGAGCTCATCAGTAAAGTCTCCACTGTAAAGGCTACATAGACCTACAGATGTGTGTAATCCAATAAGAATAATAAATCCTTGTCAGAATAATACGGGCGATCCCATATTGATTCCTCCTCTTGTATTCTATACATTCATGATGTGCATGGGGACCTTTCAGGCCCCCCTATCCAGCTATAAACCCCATTTTCCACACACGTCTGTGAAAGAGTAAACCTCCAATCTTGCGACCTCACTCATTACAGTCTACCAAAGCTTTAAAAAGAAAACTGAACAGGGTGCATTTAAATTTTAACTTTGGAGTGATTCCGCTTGACACTGGTCTCCTCCTCCATCGGAAATGTACACAGACATACGTACCGTATGTACAGAAGATATATATACACATTACAAACACAACCCTCCATGTTGGCATACCACCCTACTTGTTTGCGTTAAACCAGTCTACCAAAACATTTTTTTATCTCCTTCCCCAGACTTTTTTTCATGCACTTTTCAAAAAACACATTCCCTCCTGTCTTGTGATGTCAATAGTCTTATATGTTCATTAGGATCTTCTCTTTTCCGATCTCCACCTCCTCCCTGTCGACACCATCCACCCCCCAATCCTTCTCCTGGGCCTCAGAGCTGCCGGCTAAGCTTCTGGGCTTGTCTCTCCTTTGCGTCGAAGGCGAACTTGGTCTCCTGCAGCTGCTCTATGATCTCCTTGGCCTCCTTCATGTCCATGGCCAGCTGCTCGTACTTCTGCGCTAGCTCCTGGTTCTCCCGACGCAGCTCCACAACCAGCTGGCTCAGCTCCTCGCTCTGCCGGCTACAGTGGAGCTTCAGCTGCTCCATCTCTGCCAGCGTCGCCTCCATGCGCTTGACCAGGCCTTCTAACTTGTCCTTGGACATGTCCGAGCTATGACGACGTGTCTTTTGGGACGAAATAGTGGCTGTTAGCGGTGGTGGCAAGGAGTGAGAATAACTCCGGCGCTGCTGGTGGTCAGACAAGTGGACAGAGAACGAATGAGCGGACTCTCCTTCCGTGTTCGATCACTGAGAGTCTAATCCCATGGTTCTCTGCGTGCCTCACCTGCTTTCACCTACACCCGAGCGTTTATTCTGAGTAATCTCCTTAGTGCAGCTATCCTGAGTACTGCTGCGTATGGAGCGTTGCTCCACCCGTCTGAGCAGCCATGGCTCACCTAATGGCCTTGAGAGTAAGGGATTAGGCTTCCCATACTCAAGAGAAACGGATTATACCTGCAACTCAATGGAACTGGCATAAATTGCACGGAGCCAAGTTGAGCAAGAATAGCTTTAACTATTTAGAGCATTGAGTGTAGGCTATATAAATCTTCTTGACCTTGTTATCCAACCACACAAATGTCCAAAGCCAAAAAAAAAAAATCCAACCTAAGTCTCAACAGATACCTTTAAATGTCATTACGCATGTGACTTACAGATAGCAACAGGAATGAACCTCCAATTCGGGTAAGGCTTAAAAGAATTTAAGAGAATCCCCTTTGTGTTTCAGGCTATACTGTAGGTGAGGTAGATAATATGGGGACGAAAGAACCAGTGAGCGCACAACCATGGCATACATTTGGGCATAGTGGACACATCACAATGAAGTCACCATCAGGGCCTAGTAGGCCAGGCAGTCCCCAT
Source organism: Alosa alosa (assembly GCF_017589495.1). Lineage (NCBI taxonomy): Eukaryota > Metazoa > Chordata > Actinopteri > Clupeiformes > Clupeidae > Alosa > Alosa alosa. The sequence continues at coordinate 23,003,501 of NC_063207.1, forward strand.
GGCGACAGTTAATGCCTCCTGAGTTCTGGGCAGCGTGCCAGGTCCTCTCAGCCAGCCATTTGGCAGAGTGCGGGGACACGGAATGCCAGAGGACCAATATTCCATGGAATTCCCACGTTTCCCACCACCAAGAGACGTCCGTTGCATCAAAACAAGACTGAGCAGCATGAAGCATGGACAAGGGAATGTAGACATTGGGCACTTCACTCCCCGAACTGTGAATAATTGGGCTGTCTATGCATTCACACACTTTATTCATTGAGGCACACACACACACACACACACACACACACACACCTTTCTGATGTGTATTCAGAGAAAATGCATTCAATATGTCCATTAAGTAAGTATAGTGTCAGTGACCATCAATCATATTGCCCTGATGGATTCAGCTGTTCTATAGAAAGGAAAAAGTGCATCCATTTTACCTAACCATGGGTGAATATAAGATCTTGGAAATCACTGTGGTTATGTCACCTGACCAGTGCCTTATACACGCTCTCTAACATACGGACACAGCCATGCGGTAGACTACACAGTAGGGTCAGTGTAGTGGACTGCTCTGACAGCCACAATGTGACCGTCCTAAGGTCACACGTGCGCAGCCTGACAGGAAATAATCAGTGAGGACTCACGCCAGACCATGCTGGTCAGACTGGTCAAAAGAGAGCACTGGGAGACAAGGAGACGATTCAGACAGAACAGTGAAGCAACACTGCTCAGTCACATTTCTCATTTATTCCACAACATCCTGAAAATGATACAAACCAATAATAATAAAAAAAAAACAGTGTTTGCCTTTTCTTCTTCGTGTTTTTTTTTTTTTTTTTACAAAATTCCCTAAAATAATTCCATGAATTCATCTTGATGCCCATGTCTACTAGGAGAAGAATCAGCCTGTCACCAAGAGAATAACTGTACCAGCAAACAAACAAACAAAAAAACAACAAAAATAAAAGTCAATAACAAACAAAAAAAGAAAAATCACAGCATCAAGCATTACATAATCCTAACCAAAACAAAAGGAAAAAAAACTTTGGTGCAGGTTCACGTTCTCTCAGTTATGGGCAGTTAATTTTGGTCACTTGGAAGGACTCGATGTACGGGTACATTCCATATGGTCACCTCCACATGGTTTCTCAAAAGCAGCTGTGTCTGCTAAGCTCCGGACCACAATGCATCTGTGATCAGCATGTGACGTTGAGGATTCGGAAGTGTGAGAAGGCTTAAAAAAGTACCAAAACACCACATTTGATGTCTGTGGTCGTCTTTCTATATCCATTCATATTCAAACCAACATCAGTCCCATTCAGGAAAACCACTTGCTGGCAAAGCCATAGCCATTCCCAGAGGACTTTGGTTTAGAACTCTCCTTAATATATGAGCAGGCAAACAACCAGCAGAGACTATGGCATCTTTTACCAGTGTTGGGCAATGAAGCAAGCACCGATTCCAAAGAGTAATTAAAAGCAAAAATTGGAATAAAAAAAAAAAAAAAAACATGAATATTCAACAAAGGTGCATAATAATTATCCAGTTATTACAATAACAGAAGAAAATGTTAAAGGACCACAAATCAGTAATTCTCTTTTTTAAGTGGTAAGCTTTTCTTTTAAGAGGTAAAAAAAGTTGTTGTCGTTTTTTTGTTGTTGTTAAAGAGATAACGCCTTAGAGCATCATTCCTGCTGCCCCTGCAAAGGCCGCTGGCTGACCAGAGAAGTGCCTCTCTGATGGTTTTGTACGAGGATCTCACCGTGATGAAGCAAATCACAACAAGTACCAAGTCTCAAAACAAAAACAAAAAAAAAAAAAAAAAAAGTTATAAGGTGAAAAAAGGTCCAGTTTAATCACGCATCCAGCAGGGAGGCGGGGGCAGTCTCCTTTACCCAATAGTCCCTGGTGAGGCCAGAAAAAGGCCCTCAGTGGTGTGCGTGTGTGTGGATGTGTTTAGTGTGTGTGGATGTGTTTACATGGGTGGGTATGAGCGTGGTGGTGAGACCGAGTCCCAGGTCCTGTCATATATAGAACTGGTGCATGGCCAGCTGGTCCATGAAGGGCCGTACCAGGTTGTCTGTGGCGAAGTAGAAGACCAAGCCGAACGTGATGGAGATGGGCAGGGCGGGCAGTGCCTTCTTAAAGATGGCCAGCAGGAGCAGAGTCAGACACAGTCCCTGGGAGGAGAGGGGAGATGAGTGAGAGGGTCAGCATGCTTGTACAGGGTTCCCACTCTAAGCCAATTGTAACATTCCATGACTTTTCCCTGACAAAAAAAAACTGAATTTCCATGACTTACTATATAATGAATGGTACCTTTTACCGACCAATGATTTCAGAGCACCCGTGTAGCAGCAAACAGTCTTTTACTATTTTAGAGCGGGAGATTGAATAAACACAGTTGCGATACTCAAGCAAGCAGTAAAGCTAATAAGCAAATAATAGACAAATTCTGCATAGAAAATATATTTGTATTAATGTGTTTTGGCAAGAAAATGATAAACTGCTACAACAAAATTCCCTAATATTCCATGACTTTGCCCCAAAAATGATAAAAAAAAATCCCTGACTTTCCTTGTCTGGAATAGACTTTCTAAAATGTCATGATGTTCCAGAAATTCCATGACCCGTGGGAACCCTGCTCGTAAGATTCTTTGGTAGCTCTCTGACGGACGATCTCTGAGCTCCCTCTTTGTATGTGATGTAGGAGAAGAGCATCGTCCCAAAGTTAGTCTAAATCTGGCATGGGAATGAGAATCTAATGTGTGAATGGTGCAGTGGGGCCAGTGTGGCGGTGTGCTGAGCAGCTGACTTACGATAAGGATGGCCACAAAGCAGGCCAGAGTGGTGTTCCAGTCCCCACTGGCTGCGGCTGACGCCTTCCCCACCAGCATGCTGTAAAAGATGAAGTCTCCAAGACCAAGCTTCACGCCCCCTGGAAACACACACACAAAACACAAGAGTCAACACACGTATGTGCATGCACGCACATGGGACACGGACGGACACACACACACACTCACAGAAGAGTGAGCACACGCAAGTGCACGCACGCACATGGACAGAGACACACACACACACACACAAAAGTGAAAACCCCTTCGTTAACCCCACAGCTGGAGAGCCCGTTTGTCCTTAATTACTGAGCAAACTTCGAAACGTTGGTGTGTGTGTGTGTGTGTGTGTGTGTGTGTGTGTGAGAGAGAGTGTGAGTGTGTGTGTGTGTGTGTGTGTGTGTGTGTGTGTGTGTGACGGAGTGTGTGTATGTGTGTGTGTGTGTGTGTGGAGAGCATTTTACAGAGGCTTTGCTGGGGAGGCGAGGCCCTGGCTGTAAGTACAGAGGATTGAAAGGCCCGTCATTTTCCTGGCCGATGATGCCCTAATCAGGTCTTTTAATGGCTGCCACTGGGTGTTTCTGGCTTTCCATCATGCCGACACGTGCATGGACTCCAAACGCACAGGCTCCCGCCACACACACACACACACACACACACAAGCGCCAAAGGCATCATAAAAATACCTCAAAAGCAGAGGATGATGAAAGGTAGCGGGACAGGCTGAGTAAGGAGGAGAAGAAAGATGGTGGCAGACAAACTGAGACTTGAGGACATGATTACACCCTGAGAGTGCCTCATTTTGGCCACCGCATCCACAGCACTCACACATGCTGGAGACAGACAGACACCAACCTGTCTAACTCAGCAGCTCTACTGGTTTTAGAAATAGTGAACAGGCATTTAAAGGGGGCGGCAACAAAGCTACTAATTCAACTGAATGCACATTTTACTATACATCTTTATCTGTAACTTCTAATTTATCATTGCATAGTGTTTACTTACATGTAGCAACATTGTTATACAGTCATGCATTACCAATATTGCACATAGCTCTGGGTAAAACCAAATGTGTGATGTGTCCCTTTATAGTAATGATTCTGGGGCCTAATGGAGATATTATATAGATCTGGAGATTGTGAGGAAGTACCGCCCCCATTTACTTTGATGGCTGATGCTATGCTTATGTTCCTATTCTGCTGCTTTCAGGTGATGGCATTTTTGATGTTCCTTTCCTTCCTCCTCAACCACCAGCAGTTTGCTGTCCCTTGGTCCAGGGGGTACGCTCTGTCCCTGCCTCTGTCCAAAGCGTAGGCTCAAGACCTGGACCCAGGACTGGACAAACGCCATAGACTCTTTCTTTATCTGTATAGCGATTTTCATTTGTAAATCCAAACTCATGTTCACTTTTACTCCTGGTTCCTGAGTGTCTCTGGTTGAAATTATATTTTCTGCACAAACTGTTTGCAAACCTCTGGGGCGCAGCGGCAAAGCTGCAAAACTCCTGGCCGACTTCGTATGACTATGCTGATTACATTTTGTCTAGTCAGCCTTGTGGGCCTTCTGGAAACAGACCAAAGGGTATAAGAAGCTCCCCGCTGGGTCTAACCAGCAATCTGCGCTTTGTCCCTTTTCATTTTTCGGATATATTCGTCCTTGCACAGCACTCACTCTCCTCGTCGTCGTCATCGGCGGGCGGCCGCGCCGAGGGCATCTGCTGGATCTCGCGCCGCGTATCGTCCGTGGACTGCAGCGGGCCCAGCTGCTGCTCCTGGTGCCCCACCCAGGTCGTGGTGAAGCCACCGTCGTCCTCTCCCGGGCTGCTGGGTGTCATCGGCACGGCTGGAGAAGCAGGGACACTCGAGTCAGTCAAGTCAAGAAGCAAATCAACAGCAGGGAGAGCTATGATAACGTGTTAGCGTTTGTTGAGTATGGCGCATGGAAACAGCTGTAATTAATTGCAAAGCGTGATGTGATGACGCTATTGTACAGATCTGTGAAAATGAATTTCCCCACGAGGAAAATTAACCAACTGACTAACTAACTAACTAACTAACTAACTAACTAACTAACTGACCAATTGCATCATAGTGAGGAACTTGATTATAAACAACAGCTAAACTGTTTTCAAAATTGATGGTTTGAAAATCAAAGCTAAATTGCAGTAAAATACTTGTAATATGTCGATGTGAAATACTGAACTAAGCTATTGCTGGCTGCAGCAGACCTGCAGCTCGTGAGGCTTTATAACTGCTGCACAGCCTCAAGATATACACAGGCAAGATTTATGAAGATATTGTGATAGATAACGTCAATATCAAATAGACATGTTATTCTTACTGATTCAAACCAATGTCAGACGTGAAAAACATCCAGACTTGGAACACGTTTTTCGTTTTCTTTAGCGAGAAAGAGTTAGGACGCGGAGTTAAGTGGAAGATGTCCACACGTGCGCCTCGAGCAAAACCCAGAGTGCAGTCTGGACATGCTCAGTCATGCTCACATGCTCTGGCAAGGCTCCTGTGCTGATGTTGCATGTCGTCTGCCAGAACTCTGCCAGCTTGTTCTGGCACAGGAAGGTGCTATAGATCGCATGCAGCATCTAATCTGAGAGTGGGAGCCATGTTTGTGTGCATTGTGGGAGCCATGTTTGTGTGCACTGTGGGTGCCATGTTTGTGTGCATTGTTTTCATGCTCTTGGCGTTTGTTTGGTTTGTTTTTCACTCTAGCTGGATGGTCAGCAGACTCACCCTGACTCTCGGGCTGAGGGGGCGTGCTGGAATTATTCTTGGTCTCCACGTTGTCGGCCATACCCACCAGCCATACCATGGTTGCTGGCAGAAGACCACAAAACAATACAATTAGAACACACATTTATACTCCAAATTTCGGTTTGGGGGTCAAGACTTTTTACTACAACCACACACAATTCAAAACACATTTTTATTTTTCCGGTTAAAAGCGACCCATCCTGTGTGAATGCCAAGGAGCAGTTGAGTTGAGCATATTCTATTCTGGTCCCACACAGATAAACCTCCCCTGCTGGACCTGCCCTTGAGGGAGAGGGAGCGAGGGAGAGGGAGCGAGGGAGGGAGGGAGGAAGAGAGGGAGAGACGGAGAGAAAGAGAGAGAATAGGCATGGAGGACTTACAGGAGTAAATGAGAGCGGGGAAGATGGCCTCATTCCTCTCCTGCGCCGTCTCGACCAGAATCCGCAGCGGCCCTTTAGGACACAGCACCGCCAAGAGATCTATGAGAGGGAAACAGAGAGTACTTTAATCAGATGAACAACACCAAATCTTTGTGCCTTAGTCAACTGGATAGAAAAACATGGTTAATGTTCCATGGTTAATCTTAATCTGATCTTAGTCTGCACACTATTTAATGACATGCTTCAGAATGGTTGTTAGCCATAATCTTTGAGTACTCAATGATCCATGAAGTCCCGTACGACTCAAACGAGAGTTCAGGCAGCCTCGGCTTATACATGGAGACAAACTCCTACAGGTTACCCAAAAGACGCTCAGCAATAGATTTGTGGGGAATGAAAGCTACACCAAAGCTTTGTCTTGCTCCCGAGTGTTTTCTATCAACATCCTACAGCTGCACTTTCCGCCCAGAGATGTCATCTAAATATATCACCAGCACATTCCTCTGTGACCAAACACACACAGTGTCGTCCCCCTGACTTTGTGGCCAAATCTGAAGAGCCCCACATTGTGTGTTCTTCCAGGAAATCTGGTGGAGACCCAAGACATCTTTCCTCACTTTCAAGTTCCTCTGGCCACTCGAGCGTCTCTCTCGTCTGTCCTTCCTGTTTGTGTGCCAAGATCCTTCCTTTACAAAACACATCTGACTCTGGCCTGGCCAGATGAAACATTCTTTCTGATCCTCACACTTATTTGATAACACCCTCTTTGATCTACTGTTTATGCTAGAACTGGATATGATTCTGCAGCATTTGTCTGAACTGTTTGCGGGTGAGCTTCCAGCAGCCAGAAGCAGTATTTACCATAATGTATAGTGCCACACTAGAAAGACTTGTGTTAACTCCGAAGGGATCACACTTGTTAGTGAAGCATTTCCTCAAATCTTACACAAACACACCTAATATGGCAACTCAGGATTGTGAGATCTCAGTGGATACAGAGATTCAAGAACATTCAGAATTATCAATGTCAAACCACTGTAACAACAAAGTCTGAACCAGGCTCAACATGTCAGTAAACACAAAACGTAAAAAAAGATGTAGACAAGCACACACATGAAACTTTTTGTTTTTCGTGGCCTAGACGTTTTTTCGGCACTTTGATTACATTTTTGATATCATACAGCCCTTGTGTGCAGTCTCTTCTTTTTCTGTATTTTGACTGAACGTTCTTGGAGCTACGCTCTGGGCAAAACATCTGTTAGACTGAAGGCGCAAAGGCCACCTCTACTCGCAGTACACAAAGCAAGGCAATAATCCAACTTGTGCACTAGAGGATTAAAATATCATTTCTGGAATTTTGTTTACTTCGGAGAAAATTTCCCCAAAAAGTGCTAGTCTTAGACAGCTCATCAAAGCAGAGTGACTATGTCTCTTGAGGGGCGTATGGCTCTGGAGGGCATTGAATACCATTAAATGTTTAATGTCAATAAGTTGTTCAACACTCTGTAAATAAAGTTGACTGGTATTCAGCAGACCCTCGCAACAGTGGGTCCAGGAATCAAACCCAGGCAGACCAACTGTCAGGTGGTAACAGTCCCGCTGCCCCACTACAGCCGTACATACATTACAGTGATACATCAATTACACTGTATATCAAGCTGAAAGAGAAGCCGTTGTGTTGTGTTGTGTTGTGTTGTGTTGTGTTGTGTTGTGTTGTGTTGTGTTGTGTTGTGTTGTGTTGTGTTGTGTTGTGTTGTGTTGTGTTGTGTTGTGTTGTGTTGTGTTGTGTTGTGTTGTGTTGTGTTGTGTTGTGTTGTGTTGTGTTGTGTTGTGTTGTGTTGTGTTGTGTTGTGTTGTGTTGTGTTGTGTTGTGTTGTGTTGTGTTGTGTTGTGTTGTGTTGTGGACCCACCGTAGACAGAGATGACCGCTAGGATGAGCCAGGCTGTCCACTCAGGAAGGTACTTGATGAAAACTAGCGCCATGAGCGCACTGATCATGATGAGATAGGCCTGCTGCAGACGCAGAGGACCCTTCCAGTGGATGCAGATCATGCCCACCACACCGAAGTTCCAGATGATCAGTGCCAGTGTGATGTAGTCCATGGCCACGTTGTACGTCTTGAACACCTCCCTGAGTGGAGGACCAGAAGAACCATTAGATACATGTGCCTGGCTGGAGAGCAATACACACACATGTACAAAGAGCATGGGGCAATTCCGCACAAAACGGTCACATCCATAACGCCAACACAATGCCATGGTATGATGTGAATGATGATTACTTGAAACTTGAGCATTCACTCTTCTCGGTTGTAGAACTTACATGAAAAACTTTTCACATAATCATTTGCATCATACAAATACCATGGCATTTAGTTAGCGTTATAGATGTGACAGTTTTGCGTGGAATTGCCCCATGGCTGATGAGGTGCAGCGTGAGCTCATACCCCAGGTAGATGAAGGAGAAGAAGAACAACAGGAGGAGGGAGGAGATGAACAGCCATCCGTGGATCACCTGGTAAGAAACCAGCCCATAGGAGCATGAGCATTGTTGTTGGACTGATGAAAATGTCCTGTTTCTGTATCCTCAATGTTTTAAATTCTGTTGCATGTCTGGGTTGGTTTTATTGTTATTTATTGTTGTCTGCGGTTAATGTTCACTGTGGCTTCCTTGAGTGCAAGACAAATTCCCTTCTGGGCAATAAAGTTTCATTCATTCATTCATTCATTCATTAGTACTTTATTTACAAAACACTTCCACCTAACCTGTGTGGTGTGGAGAGTGTACAATACACCAGCATGTCTACTTCTGACTGAATCCAAGTCAAACCACCTAAGCTAAAGAACATTTAACATACGTTTCTTTGAAAGTGTAAGTATATACCTTTGGAAACTATACGAGTGCAGTATATATGCATGTACCCAACGTTAAAAATACTTTTACTGTGAACACCCTTCATAATGGCTACAATAATCAGTAGGGGAGGGTGGCGCAACCAATGGGAAACCACTAAGCCACATATAATAAGCCCTTTGCAGCAACAGCCTCACCCGTAGGGCCTGGCTGCGGCTTGCTTGGCCCTACCTTGTAGCAGCGGTACTTGTAGAGTACCACCAGCACCAGCGTCATGACAACAATGACTGTGATCATGATGGAGGCGTTGAGGATGGAGTTGATGGCCCGCTGACCTACGGTGTCTGTGTCCTCTCGGAACGGGGTGTATAGCCTGCAGGCAGACAAGTACAAATGATGACAGACTCAAAACATGGTTACCCACAAGCCACTGCTCAATCACCCACCTAACAAGACAACCAAACTCAATAAACAAAAAGAATCTGGGTGTTGCAAGAAGTGTGGCCACATCAGACACAACATTTAGAAAATGAATGGCATGTTTCAAAGGACACTGAGCCATTTAAAACAAATCCAGCGTATGGCAACTTAAACTAAAGCCCGTAATTTGAGTGCAATCCAATCCAGTGCAATCAATTGAGTGAGACCCAATCTCTTCCATCACTAACCCCTGACAAGAACTAGTTTTCTTTTCTTGCTACTAAACACCACCATCTAGTGGTTCAACTGGACACCTACATGAATAATACTGACCAATCACTCCTAACCTGTGTTCTCATGGCTGTGCCAAAACTGTGCCTTTTCCAAACCGGAGTCTACCACCCCCACTCTGTTAGTGAACTCCATTTTATTGTGACGTTCAAGACTGTGGAGGGCATTCTCATGATGAGGTAGGGTTTAAAACAGTTTTGATACAACTTTGGGATGCCCCCGACTCGAAAGGGAAATTGAAGTCAAATCGATCGTCGTTTTCAGTCGTTTTCATTGTATAATAACCAATAAAATAAATATTTAAAAAGCCATAAAACACACATTGTGGATACCCTGGATGTCTTCCCTCTTCACTCACAATCTTGTGGGTGGAGCTGCAGTTAAGGTGTGTAAGCTAGTCCCATACATGTTGATATTACACAGGTCTACTTTATTTCCATCTTCTGCATTTTACTACTTATGCTGCTCATATCAGTTTCACTGTTATCATGTAAATTACGCTTTAATTACCAAATCCTGCTATGCAGACCTAAAAACAACTGACAAGTTGAGTTCAGGTGCTGTACCCAGTACACGGAGACAGAAAAACTGTTGCACATGCTTGTTAAGTGAGCATCGATGCAGACCCGCTTTTTAGGTCATTATAGCGACCATCCCTAACTATTTCCCTGCACATCGGTTTCAGATGGCACTTAATGTGGCGGACCCTCTGGGGAACGCACAAACAGAGTGGAAGTGTGTATGGCGAGGGTGTAGGTCCTAGCTTGGAAAAGGCCCTTTAAGAATTTCACACCATGACCATACCATTATGCCTAATCCTGAGGCAGCATAATTCTTATGAGCTCAAAAAAGTGTATTGTACATTATTGTGTATCTCCTTCACTCTCTCTCTAATAGACACACACACACACACACACACACACACACACACACACACAGACATAAACCGAGGTTCCACTCACAGCTGCTGTCCATCATTTTGCGTGTAGAAACTGACAGACTTGATGGTGGCCACGACGACCACCATGCAGAGCGTGACAGGCACGAAGAGCATGATGACGTGCTTGGCTCCATACTTGAGAGTCAGTTCCTCATCCTCATCATCCTCGCTGTCGGTGACCACATGCGCGGGAGGCGCCCGCGGAGCCGTGGGCGGTTGCCCGTTGAGCTCCGTCTCCCCTCTAGTGCCGTTGTCCGCCGTGGCCCTGGTGGTCCCTGCATCGCGGCGCTGCCGCAGCTCCCCCTGTGGTCTTTCTACCTGCTGTTTTGTATGGAGACATGGAGGATCAGTTATGAAAGAAGCAATAGATGGATAGACGCACAGAACGAGGCGAGACAAGGTGAAAAGAGGAAGAGGAGACCGAACGGGAATGTGAGGGCAAACAAAGACAAGGAGAAACAATACAAACAAAGACTTGTATTGTAGGGTTGCAGGGGATGTTCAGAGTCAATTTGTGCTCTCTCTGTCTCTAGTCTGGTCACTTGCTATCTAGAAACCAGGGTGAGTGTCGTTAAGGACGCAGTTTCACCTATTCCTTAGCATCCCCAAAACCATTCTCTGAGCAACACTACACTGCATGCGTTGGAAAGATCATTCGACAGAGAATACTTAACGATCTGTAGCTCTATGCAACACAATGCCATCTCAAAAGCCTTAGCTGACAAGCAAGTCAGGGCATGGTACTGCCAGATCCTTCCACTGTAGTCACTACCTACAGTTTCTAACACACCTGATTATGTTCAACTGGGGTCATTCCACGTCAATTCAACCAGGGCCCACGCACTTAGGTTTCAAAAAATTCTGAAAAAATTACCAGGTGTATGTTACCCAGGAGACACACTGTAAAATTACTCTTATGTAAGATCAATACTTTCCAAGATACAGCCAGTTTTACAGGGGGAGGGGGGTGTCGATTTTGTTCGGCCTCTTTTTTTTTGTCAAAGTTCACAAGCCCACAGCGCAAGAACTAAACCATGCAAGAGGCTCAAATTTTGCATGCTGGTACATAAATAGGAATAGTATGTAGCAAAATCGTCATGTTTCCAACATGGTCTGGATAATCCTGCATGGGCATAGCTCTCTCAAAGTTGATACAAATTTTATTGGAGTTTTTGGCTGGGCTCTGTTTAAACCTTCAGAAGACATATTTGTACTCAACATAGGCTCTTGATTTATTTTCCTTACTGAGATAAGTAGAAACACTCTCACAAAAAACAATGAACAGAAAATAAATTCCTTCAGCAGACTTTACAAGTCTAAAAAATCATTTTGGTTCTCATTTTCAGAGCACCCAAACACCTTGTGGGAATATACAAAGATTTTTTAAATATTTTTTTCTTTATTCTCTATGATCTTTTCTTTTCAAAAACACCAATTTGACTTGTCTTATGCAAATCTTTCTTTTTCACTTTCCACCCTGAACATGGGCAAAATGCACCATTGACATCAATATGTTTTGTATAGAGCTACCACAGGTTACTCTATACAACCACAGGTGGCAGTGTGGTGACTATATAAAACATATTGATGTTGGTAAGCATGGTGGGAGAAGAGAGAAAAATTATACACCAGCCTAAAGTTGAGGTAGATGTCTGTGACTCAAAATATTCACTTAGTTTCTCAAAAACATTTGAAGAGAAACCCTACCCTTTGTTAATGTACAAAGGACAAGGACAGTTAATGGAGGGCTAGCAGCTATAGCCTTATCCTTGCCCATAATCACAAAGCATAAACAGGTGTTTCCCTGCCAGGCATGCTAAAGGTATGAGAAAAGTGATGACAGCTACTCACGTCATTGTTCTCACAAACATTCACATTGTCAGCCATTGGTGCACTGCATAGATTCTGGCCCACATAGACAAACTCCTTCCCTGGAGAAAAAGCAGAGTGGCAAAAGAAAATATTATGATTTTCATTTGTATGTATGACAATAGCGATCTAGCCAAGCCGTGTTAACCTTATTATTTACCTGGGCAACTGCCTATAATAGCACACGACAATGACCAAAGTTGAATTCTGATATCATTGGCTCACAGGATTTCACGCTCTAATCCAAATTTACCGCTAACATTTCTAGTAGCTCATCTTAGCTAACATAACTAAAACCTAGCATCAGTTCAACTCAGTCGGTTCGTTGACGTTCAGCAAATTATCTATGGGGTCAACTAAATGAAATGCCCACTGTGACTCTACAGACCATTGCCAGTAACCAAACATTAATATTGGCTCATTCGGCATTGGATACGTCGCTAGCTAGCTATTGTACCAATCAACCACCAAGCTAACGTAGCCAGACACAATAAAATGCTTGCTAGCTTTGGTTGATATCGTATACAATGCAGTAGCTAACAACAGTATGGTGTGGATTTCTGGCTTTACAACTGTGAAATCCGTATTACCTATGTACGTGGGTCTCACACAATGGCAAGCGACACATATCTCAACTTCAGCTTTCGCTAGTCTTTCAGTCAGACCTTGGTAGCGGTACTATCGCCAGTGTATAAGCTAGCTAGTTAGCATGGCTAGCTCTAGCTGTTAACGTTAGCATGTTTATTCTGTCGAATAAGCTGTTTCACTCTTACCCTAGAATCACAGACAAAGAGCCTCGCGAACGGAAGTTTTCTTTTTCGGGTTGTTTTGAATTATCTCCAGGGTGCATTAATGTTAAGATGGTTGAACTTCAGCAATTGTTACCATTTGTTTTACATTAACCAACTCGAGTACACATCTCCCATCCGGCTAATGGACTTCCTCCTCCGCCCACCGTCACCGACCAAGAAACAAAGGTGTGTTCAGTGGGCTGGGTCCAGATCAGAAAACTGGGATAACAGTGTTCTTTATGGGCACTGAAACGTAAAGAAACAAAGCTAAACAAATAGCCTACTTTAAATAAAATAATGTGATATTGCCTACAATATATTTATGCTACAGACCTGAAAGTGTGTAAGTAATTAATTAATTCGATGATCATCAAACAATTTGGCCCTTTAATTCTCACTTGCAGTTTAGTGTCCCTGCTTTATGAGTGTACACTTACACAGTTACAGTTACAAACAGCAATAGCATTTGAACCCTGACCCCCAAAGCATGAAGGCACACAGCGCACTCTCTAGAGTAGAGACAGTGAAACAGCCAACAGCACCTGACTGCATGTTGTGCTGACAACACAGAAGACCAAGGAGATCAGGACAGGACACCATAAGTGGAGCTGTAGTGTGTTTCATGCTACAAGTTCCATGTCTCAGATTATTTCTGGTCTCCAAACTCCTACATTCTTTAGTTCCCAAGGAGCCTTGAGAAAACTCTCAGGACACTGTTTACCACTGTAGACTACTGACAGTATACTCACAAACTGTATGTCGGTCCGGTCTGGAAATAGCATCATGCATTGATGGCTATGCATTGCAGGTGGTAAAAACTGCCCGACATATCACCAGAAATCAAGAACATTTCATTATGCCTACCTTGGTTTCTCTGTCCATAATTGTTATAATTTTAATGGGTTAACATTGTTCACCATAAAGTCTCTGGTGCAGACTAAGGGAACTGGACAATAAAGGGTTTCCACTGCAAGGATGACTTCCTGATGGGTTCTGCATTTGGGACTACATTTTTGAAGGCTGTATAGGCCTATAAGCGGTAGAACTGTTCTGTGTTCTGCAAAAATAAAGGTTGTGCTGTTGGAAAGCCCATATACAGTGAGCAAGTTTCTTCCCCCTCTGTGGCTGGATGCTGCTGAGTTGCTTTAAAACAGCCACGATAACCTCACTGGTCTGGGCACACTTTTATAATTAATTTATATTCACACTTTTTTTAGTGAGCTGCCTGCAACAACAGCGGCGCTCAGGGAGCAGCGAGGGGTTAGGTGCCTTGCTCAAGGGCACTTCAGCCGTGCCTACTGGTCAGGGTTCGAACCGGCAACCCTCCGGTTACGCTAACCAGTAGGCCACGGCTGCCCCAACACACCCACACCACTAAAAAGGGGTGGCATCCTAACATTGTCCCAGGTAACAACCTATCGTGGAACATTACACACATTAACAAGCCAAGAAAACATTCTTAAACAGACATGCTGCAATATTTAGGCCACCTTTTTGTGGGCCTGGTTTTATATACCTAAGCAATCTTATTTTAATTTCCTGAATTTTTTTTTTTACGTCCTCTGTTCTTCATATTTTGTTGTGCCAGATCTGTGCCATTTAGTTTCAAGATTCATTTCATAAAATGTATTAAACCAATATTCATTGGTTTATTTGTGAAGGTCATATTCAAATTATTTCTTCAGGATTTCATTTTTACTTTCCCATAAGTCTATGTTGCAGATTTTGGTGAAAAGTAGCTCAAAATGCAGCCAAATATTACACAGCTCCCAATTCTCATGCTCTTGAGTCAAGACAATGATTGGCTGGAAATGTTTAAGTAATATCTTGGTAATAGACACTTATTTACAGAGCCAGGAGCAGTATTGATAGAACAGTATTGATTAAGATAGCTTTTAACGGGCTGAAACAGATCAGATGCCCATCTACTCCTGAACAATAGGGGGCAGTATGCCAGTTTGGAGAAAATTGCATTGTTAGGCATAGAAGAAAATCCTCACAGCAGTTTCGGCGCACGACACACACTTTTTTAAGAAGAACGCGTATACATTTATTTTCACAATGGTAAGTCACTTGCTTGCAGTAGTATAGTTAAATTAACAATGTATATACCCAATGTATTCGTCAATAGCTAACATTCACATTTAAACGCTTCAAACACGTCGCTATTGCTTAGGCTACCTGCAGTACTTGCTAATTGGTACTTGGCTAGCTGGCTAGGCTACCTTTGCAATGCATCTGTTCCTAGCGTGAATCCAATGTAAACTAAGTTTGCAAGCTTCACTAACAGCCTTTCAACAAGTTAATTTGAAGATGGGACGGAGTCGGTAGACACACCTCCGGTCATAAATCATGTGAATATTGAATATGTTGTCAATTGTGTGACTTGTGTCACTGAGGCAGAAATGTGAAAAACAATTCTAGATTACCGTAACGCAAATCTATGCGGACCACGTTGTTACATCAGTTATTAAGATAGGAAGAGAAGTTCTGTTATTTAGTTATAGTGTTAACTTTGTGAACAGCAGTTCACTAAATTACGATTTGTGTGTATTGACAAGGACTCTGTTTGATGTTATGCACCCTAAATCATTGTGTGACCTTTTTTTTACTGGTATGGAACTAATAAGACCATTGTTATCACCCCGCAGTCACATACCATCCTGTTGGTTCAGCCCACCAAAAGGCCAGAGGGGAGGACATATGCGGACTACGAGTCTGTCAATGAGTGCATGGAAGGTGAGTAAATGTCAGCTTCAGAGTATGCACGTGTTTTATGTTCACATTCTGCTCTGGGGTAAATGTGTTATGCCCTCTTTACAAATGATGGTGTAAATGATGATGTGCACATCTGTGCAGGTGTATGTAAAATGTATGAGGAGCATCTGAAGAGGATGAATCCAAACAGTCCATCAATCACATATGACATCAGTCAACTGTTTGATTTCATTGATGATCTGGCTGACCTCAGTTGTTTGGTGTAAGTATACTCTTTTTGGTTGAAGCATACTTTCAGTGATAATGTGACATGGTGTTAGTTGTATTTTAAAGGCATGTCTAGTCCAATTCACTCAATTGTCCCTGGCCTCTGGTCGTGTTAGGGCAGGGGCGGGCAAACTTTTTGGCTCAAGGGCCACATTGGGTTTTGAAAATTGCCCGGCGGGCCGCACATGACACACACATAAAAAAAAAATACATTTTTTATAGCCTATAATTTAGTATGAAAAGTATTTGTTTTAAAATGTGAATTGCTTAAAAATACTGCTAATTTTATGCTGTTTAACAAATGTATAAATTGTGCACTGTTGATTTAAGACAGTCGCTTTAATTCACGTTTATTTCTCAATGATCTTCTGCCTGTTCCGCTATGGCTAGTGCTGTACCTACGGCTGGGCCCTCTCACAGTTTTTAAATGGTCAGTAGTGGGAACTACTGTTGCCTTCATGATTTCCTTTTAAAAGTTTTTTATAAGAAGGCCATATCACTTATCAACAATGACAAGCCAGAACCTGCGGCTCTCTCTCCCTCTCGTGAGTGCAGACGCGTTCCCAATTAAATGGATCGCATAATGTTCACGTTAGATCTGCTGCAAAGGAGATAACTAAGAGTTAACTTAGTTTAACATGATGGTATCTCTATTTAACATTATGTTTTGACATTGACATTGTAAACGTTCTCTAAGGAGAGTGAAAAGCAGTTTGCAGTAAAGCTAACCAACTATCGCAGGGAAAAAAATAGCGAGCAGCCTGATAACCAAATGAAATGCTCGGCGGGCCGGATCCGGCCCGCGGGCCGCAGTTTGCCCACCCCTGTGTTAGGGTTTCTGGCATGTAAAATGTGTTATACTTAGTACAACTAAGATAAATGACATCTGCCACATCACTGAAAGGAGATGAAGTCAACGATTTGCACTGATCGCTTTCTCAGCTGGTCTCATAAATCAACAATGAGCACAATAGACTTTGAGGGAAGAAATTATAGATCGGTCCCGCTGTCAAATCATAGAGTGCACGAGTGCTCCTTTGCCGTCTTAAGCCCCCATATGATTATTTAGATTTGAAAAGATAACAGAAACGACACCATTTCTTTAGTATGCTCTACACTCTCTATGTTGTGTTTAACCGCGCGGCTCAGACCTGCACCCGCTCGGACTCGAACTCGCCAACAGCAGTTCCTCGGATCAGAAGTGGAGTGTTCTAGCAATCAAGCTAAAAGCCCAGGCAGCTAGCTCTCTTGCCAGCATTACTCTTAAGGTGTCAGGAGTGAGATTTTCCAATGTACGTACTGCATAGATATAGACCAGGGGCCGTATTCACAAAGAATTTAAAGGCTAAAAGTAGCTCCTAAGTGGCGAATTTAGGAGCAGCTCCTAAAAATAATGGGCGTGTCACTCCTAACTTTGGGACTCCTATTTTTTTTCACTAAAAGTAATTCACGAAGCATTTTAGACCTAAAAGTAGCATCCAAGTCTGGGACAGCTTAAAAGAAATCGAGAGGACTCCTAACTCACTAAGACATATTCACAAACAGCTTTTTGTGGCATTTCACGTTGCGATGTTTTGAAATGCGTATGCGGCAACAGGAGCTTCCAATCGTGAGGGAACAATTTCGCATTGTAGGCATAAAAGGGATGCAGTAACGCAACCAAAACTGCTCCTTGTCAACATGTACATTAAATGTAACGTTTCATTGTGAATCAAATTAAAATGTTCTCCTCTTTGCAAACGTAGACATAGTGACAGATTAATATAATAATGTTGCAAAGATACTGCATCAATCCGTATGTTTCATTTGGCTACTAGGCTATTTGTTTTGCCGTACTCTTTATTCATTTAGGCTAGGCCTTTTTATTCAGTTATTCATCATCTTCCGTCCATCGCACTATCTATGTAGCGCACGCATTCTCAGACCTGTCACCTGTCACTCATCATCGTAAGGGAGGTGTTTGGAATCATTCCTGCGTTACAATCAGCCAATCAAGGTGGCCACTTCACTCAAGCTTGTGATTGTGAGTAATGACGTCATCCATAGCAACGAAGCCTCACTCCTAGTTTAGGAGTTGTTATTTTTCCTTACTAAGAGTAGGTTTGAAAGGCTTTGTGAATAACTTTTAAGAGAAAAGTCCTAGCTAAAATCTTTTAGTGAGATTTAGGAGTACTCCTAGTGGTAAGATAAAAGGCTTTGAATACGGCCCCAGGTGGCTACCATTACACCTGCTGCTGATGATGAATAGATGATTCCCATCATTTGCGATTATTTTGGTTTATTAGGTCATGATCAATCAGTATTTAGTTGACTCATACTTTACATTACTGTGAATGAATATATTGGATAAACCTTCGCTCAAACAAGTTCCTCTAAAGCTGAGTGCACACCAAGCCGACTTCAAAAGAATTAGCTGCGATGCTGACTGACTGAAGTGCCTTGTGGTTTCAATGTGTGGCAAAAAAGTTGCTTTCCAATACACTGCAAACACTATTGTCCTTGGATAACTAGCATGGAAGTACAAAGTGTGGAAGTGTGGATAAACAAAGCAGTGTTTGCTAACTATTTTAACATTAGCCTACTCTTAGTTTCTACTTCTAATCAAGCATACAGTATGTTTAAGCAATAAGCCACTCGAGTCCATAGGTTACACTGATTCTACAACAGCTAAGGGGCGTTGTTAGGCACGACGCGCTAGCGGAGTCGAGTGGCTTATTGCTTTTCTAAAACTGTTGCTATAAATACCTGGCAAAGTTTCATAAAGTAAAGGCAAAGCAACGAGAAATGTAACGATTTATTCATAGATAGTCATTCTTCCAGCAAGAAATATATTTCCTCTATCTGAATGGTTGCCAAGCAACGTCGAGACGCAGCTAACTTTTGTATCAAGTTATGGTAGCGCTACCCTGGAAATCATGGAGTTCTCGCGAGAGCACAATGGAATTGTCTCTACGAGACACTCTGGCAAAGAGCAATGATGCACGTTACTTTTTCCCCAACTTTTCTGGGAACCAGCTAAACTGATGAAGACAGCGCTGCAACGTTGGAGGACGGTACACATTGGTCGTAGTGTTATCCCATTGCGTTGAAGTCCAAAATCATTCAAAGTAAACATGGTCTAGTGTTATCCAATTGCGTGCAGTGAGATTTTTAAATGCATGCTTGTTCCCGCCCCTCGAGCTGGGCCATTACATTGCTTTTTGCCAGACCCTTAATCTTTCTAGATTATCAGGGTCTGGATTTTCCAGGCTATGGTAGCGCAGTAATATAGAACGGAATGCGGTCAAGGTGTAGCCTGGCGGGCCATCCTATATCATTGAAATGTATAGTCTGGAATCGAACCATTCACCTCGCTTAATCCAAGGGGCGGGCAGAGAATTGTCTTTCAAACTGCCTAGGCATGCAATAGGCCAGCCTTCACGACCATATCCGTGATCTGGTCGGCAAAACGGCAAATGCATCCTTCTTTGAAAGGAATGACTTAAGTGCATTGTGTTGCTCAACTTTCAAAGAAAAGCACAAGTCCAACTCCTCCAAAGTTGACGCCAACGCCGATTCAAACAACCGCTCTTAGTTAAGCCATAGCCACCTTCCTCGTTGTTCACTGTCGCAGGACTGTCGTTATCCTGTTAAGCCCGCCTCTAACAAAATAGAGCTGTGATTGGATGCGCCCACGGCGCCAACCAATAGAAATCCCTATGGTTTGGTACTAGACGTACAGGCTGAGCAAATTAATTTGCCGCCGCTAGGGTGCGTCTAGATTTCTAGGCTAGTCAAGGTGTATGTTTGTGCTGGATTTTGCAACGGCATCAAACATGATTCAGCCGATCACAATCAAGGACCGGAACTATCAGTTTTAGAATTGATAATATGTTGCTACTGGAATGTCATATGGAGACTGCAGCTGCTAACGCCACAGCACCGCTCACTAGTTCTATTCCAATTGCTTTTTTTAACAGGCCATCTGTTTTTTTATTTTTTTTCCTGTCAAAAGTGTTTTTTCAGATACTTTGCCAGAAAGAATGTTGGAACAAATTAATGCTTGGGATTTGTGTAAAAGTGTGTTCGGCATTTGCTGAACAAGCCTTTTGGTCCAACTTACCAACTTTTTAAATAGTTTACTGCCAATAGTTTACTACCAACTTTTTAAATTGTTTACTTTAATTGTTAAATTAAATTTTTAAATTCGCTTTGGACACAAGTGTCTGCCAAATCCCATAACCGTAACCATAACTTCTATGAATGAATGTTAACACTCAACACTCTCTGAGTTCATACAGGACTATACCTCTGTCAAATGATACAGTGCATTAGGGCTCTCTTATAGCCTTGTTGACACCAATTGAGAGTGGGTCTGAAAAAGGTTCATTGAAGTATGACTTCCAGCAGGGGCGTAACTAGCAGTGAAAATAAACTAAGGTTTAAACGCAGTTGTTTACTCAATTCCAAAGAAATACAAAGGTACAAAGGGAATCCCTGAAGTGTACAAAAAGGTAAACAGCTGCCATATAACAGACATTTATTCCCTCACGGGATCAAAAGCGTATATATACTTATACTTTGGGTCATTCCGTGTCAAAATTAGATAAGGTTCTTTCTGCGCTGTCACAGATTACTTATGAAAATTACTTCAGTTTTGCAGCCAGTTTTGGTGCAGGGATTCCAGATTTAGTAAAAATTGAGACAAGGCTGAGTTCGCCTTCATCAGAGCAATTCCAAATTCTAATTCCAATTCTTATTTTACAGGCCTTAGTTTTGGGACCTAAATATTAGGTAGACAAATGTTGAGCAAAGTCTGGAATGGTGCAGCAACCATTTTCCTGGATTTTGTCTGTTTTGATACAGAATGACCCATTTAGGTTCTATGCAACATATTTCTGTCATTAACCGCTACTTCAACAATGTTACCTCAGGAGCATTTAAGGAATAGGGGTGTAAGTGATCTTCACAGGATCAAGCACTGCAGTATTAACTAATGTTGTTAGTATTTGGTTCATCACTGACAGTAGACCAACTTGAATCAGGGCAAGTCTGAAATGGCCTGGCTAGGGAAACTTTTCTTCAGTTAATCCACATCACTCAGTGGTTGTGTAGATTTTCTGGTAAAGACAGTCTTTATTGAAACAAATCACTTTTTTGTTGTTGTTAGAAACCTGCCCCACTGCATGATCTTTTTCCTCCTGTTGGCCAGGTACCGGGCGGACACGCAGACCTACCAGCCCTATAACAAAGACTGGATTAAAGAGAAGATTTACGTGCTGCTGCGACGCCAAGCACAGCAGGCCGGGAAATGAGGCTCTGCTCATCCTGTCATCAGGATTGGAGAAAAAACATGTCAAACTGCAGTGAGGATCTGTTAAGGAGGCTATAGACTTTGGCCTGTTGTGTGTTTTGTCAGTGATTGTTGAGTTGTTGAATTTGTATCGTTCGAAGAGGGCTTTCATTCGTTTTGTTGAAACAGGGAGTGTATGTCTTTGCTTTAACATTTTATATTTAACGATCCCTGTGTACCAATGGCCAATTTTGCCGCTACAGTAAATAAATGAGTCTTTTTTGTCTTTACTTGATTTCACTTATTTGAAACTTTTCTTTATCATTTACTTGGTTATTGACATAGTAGGCCTATATATATATCACGCTGATTGAAGACCATAATGCCTTTTACATCTGCAGTTGCAATAGTATCCTGGAAATAAAGGTAAATATGTTTTAGTGTAGTATCATATAGTAATGTTTTAGTTTGGTTCCATAATGCATTTATTAACTTTGTGTAGGTCATATGTAGGTGGTGAAGTGAGCAAGATCAGACGTTTGAACCTGACTGGTCATTATTTTTATAACTTGTAGTGCCCTGTGTGGCCAAATGTACCATGTAGAGGTGACATGTTTAAAGCGCAGATGGAAAGCATAAGGCCTATATATGTGTATGTCAATATGAACTGTAGGCTATATACCTTTCAGATGGTCTTTAAGGTATATTTAGTTCAACTAAATACACGGAGCTCCTAGTCGAAAAAAAAAAAATAATACTCTAGCCTTACCTAAAGATAATGCATCTCATAATATAAAATATCTGAACATATGATTGTTCACAGGTTTAACGGTAATAACATTAGGTAGCTCGGTGTCTTCAGTAACCTATTGCCTGCGGAATCGACACAAGCCACAGCTCAGCAGAGAGAAATGGAACAGAACGCACAAGGCAGGGTTGGTGGGACTAAGAAGAGTCAAATAATAACAGGATCTTTAGGGTCGCTTGTTTTCATTGGGCTATGAAATGTTTTTGCGTAATGCAACAGTATCGGTGCGAATTCAATACTGTATGTAACGAGAGCGGGTGTTTTTGAAGCGCTTCTGTAGGATGGTCGAAGAAATCAAGAAGAGCGCATCTGTCTCTCCTTCACAGCTGAAGGACGCTACGACTGCTGAGCCCCACATCTCCGCTCGCTTTATACCTTTGTGTTCTCCCTCTCACTCTTGTTTCTCACCCACCCCAGTCCCCCACACACACACACTCACACACACCACCACCACAGCCCCCCTCTCCCTTAGCATCTGAAAAGGCTACTGAGTGAGAATCGATGGCGCAGAGGCCCGCCTGACAGGACAATAAACCACAAAGAAGCGGTGAGTTTTCCCTTTAAAGTTCTATTGCGAAATTGTTTCGTGGACGGGAGAGCGGCGATGGTAGTGACAGCTGGCGTGGGGGGCAATATTGATGGGGTATTTATAAAGCAACCCCTTTGTTGCTATGAAGCTGCACTATGCTTCAGCTACCCTCTGGTATCCCTTCTTGAAAGAAATCAAGTAACAGCAGCATCTCATCATCCAGTGAAGCTGAGGTTGTAGGACGGGAAAATCGGTGCCATAGATTTGCCGTTTCCTCAGATGCAGGTTATTATAGGCTCTCATACAATAACAAGATCGCAGTAATTTGTAGAATAGTCTGAAAGGTTTTGAAATGCACTCGTTTGCTTTGGTTATAGCATACCTTCGGTTCATTATTCAGTGTGATGCGGCACATAGTAGGCTACTGGGGGTCTTAAATTGAGGTCGTTGCGTGTGGTAAACAAAATATATGTCAGAGTTTGTTCCTCCGAGGACCTCTAGCCTACGCTGTCTGTTTCAAGGACCTGTCTTCAAACTAAAGAGGGGGACGCGAAACGGAACCGTCTAAGATGCGTTATCTGCCAAAATACTCGTTCATTAGCCTATAACAGTGAGAGATGGGGTGGCTATCCTCTGTCCTTTCTGTTCAGACAAGACGATTAGGCTACGAGTCTAGTCGGCCACAGGCTGTATCACACCCTCCCAAATGAACGCGGGATGAACTCGCGGAGGCTCGCGACAGCGTCCCGAAAATTCATCCACACACGACAGGCATCTCTGTTACCTTATCAACCACCCTCCCCATCACTGGCGGTGCGACTGATGTTGTTGGATTTTCCGAGAATGGCACTAGGGTAAAGGGATGACACAATCGCATTTATATGGTTATTAATGCATATTTGTGTCACCTTGCCGATTATATCTAATTTCCTTTGGAAATGTGCAGCACATTATTGTGGTTTTTTTGCAGTATACCATAAAGTCACAAATTTTTCATCTACACACTAGTGTGTCATCTATTAGGAGCCTGTCATGTCATAAAGAAAGTATTAGAGATCCAACATTTTAGCTCAATGACCTGTCGTGACACATGTCATCAAGAATAAAGTATTAGAGATCCAACATTTTAACTCAATGGCCTGTCGTAACACATATAAGCCTGTGCAGTGAAGTTACTGGTTACTGGTATGACATGACTATTCCTATGTTACGCATGCTCATTTGTTACACGTGGATGATTTCACACTTTTCATGCTTGGGTTTAAATAACTATATTTTTGGATGTTCACTTATAGAACATGCGCATACAGTAGTGAAGAGTTCACATAAGTAGGCTATTTAAGCTATGCCCCTTGACAGGTTCAGATCCTTTCAAGTTTTCCACATTTTGTTATGTTTCAGACTCATCTTAAAATTGATTTTTTTTTTCTCTCATCAATCTATACACAATACTCCAACACTCCACAAAAGGTGTTTGTAATGTTTAGTAAATTTATAAATATTCCATTTACATAAGTATTAAGACCCTTGCAATTGAGCTCTGGTGCATACTTGAGTCTGAAACATAACAAAATGTAGAAAACTTGAAAGGGTCTGAAAACTTTCCGTATGCACTGTTATAACATAATTGTGATGCCTTTTGATGGTCATAACATGGGGCTAAGTTTAAGGATCTTCAAGTAGGCTTAATAATAAATTCACTTAAGGATGCCTTGAATTGCCTTGCTAACTTATAACACATTGTGTTATACTAATAAAAATTATGACAATGGATTAACACCAAGTGATGAGGTAACAAGAGTTTGCTATTAAATTAAAAATGTCCACTGCATCTAGAACCTCACTGTGACCAGCACGTTGCTGAGAAAGTCCAGTGTTTGTTCCTTCCAACAGAGGTATCAAGAGTTCCCACTTTTTTTTTAAGGTCTTAAATCAACGTACTGGAAGTCTGTGGGGAGTGATGCCCTGGCAGAGGGAGGATCTGCCCCACTGTTTGGCCTTCCTGGCCTGGTGCCAGACCCCAGCCAGTCCCTGAACCCTGGACTACATTTCCCATGAGGCCCCCACAAGAACTCCACCTGTCTGCTCTGCGTGAGCCCCTCAATATATGAGGTGAGAATGTCTTGATCTACAACTGAAACATGCTCCAATGATCTAGATAACTATCTGCAAAAGGGAAGAAAACTAAAAAGTCATTTTCTAATCCAATGGAGCCACGAGACAACTATGATAAGGTGTAGTCTGCAGTAACAGCATAGTTGGTATACATGACTGACCTCCACTGTTGTGTTTCTCCTCCTTCCCACTGGTTCCCTTCAGTTGACATGGAGGATGAAGATGGCACTTGTTTACTTGATGTGTTATGGTAAGTGAAATGAAGAAATATAGATTTCCCTTCTTCTTGGCCTCAGACTTTTCCTTTGTTGACGTGTCAAAGCTGTTCTTTTTTGTCTTGCACAGTGATCCCCAAGCCCTAAATGACTTCCTCCACGGAGCCAGTGAGGTTTGTTGTTTCCAACACAATTTCCACAAACCTGTTCATTTGTAGATTGTGTTCTGTGAGATCAATCTCAAGGTGGCTTTAGGATGTGTTCAAAACGAGGGGGTGTGCAAGTCAGCTCAGTAGCACCCTCAATTCCCTGTTCTCCCTAACCTCCACCTCTCTGCTTCTGTCCCAGCAGCTGGAGAATGAGGACCTGCTCATTAGCTCTGCCTCAGGGGAGCCCCCCCTCTTCACAGACGCCCCGGTGAGTGGGTGGCCCCGTCTCC
Organism: Alosa alosa; assembly: GCF_017589495.1. Taxonomy (NCBI): domain Eukaryota; kingdom Metazoa; phylum Chordata; class Actinopteri; order Clupeiformes; family Clupeidae; genus Alosa; species Alosa alosa. The sequence goes on from NC_063207.1 coordinate 23,029,008, forward strand.
TAGGACGCTAACTCAGCGTCAGTCTGCTCTCCATGGCAACACGTCCCCACCTCTTACACCTGTAACACCTGTGCGGTTTTCCAATTTGTAGACATTTGTGCATTAAGGGACGAGGGAGTCGGTATTGTTGTGGTGGGGACAGCACAGCAGTCATGGTTTTCTTTAAGAAGGTGATCTGCGAGATACCCTACATGCAGCCTTCTCTTTTGCCTTGTTTCTGTTCCCACTCTCATCCACACACCTACTGTGCGTGCTTGTCTTTGTGTACTCACATGCTTTTCTGCTCTTCTCTTCTCTTCTCTTCTCTTCCAGAGCCCTGTTTCACTCTTGGCAGATGACCCAAATTGTCAGGACGCACCAGCCGCAGGATGCGTGGACCTGTCCTTCCTGGAGGAGGCGCTTCTGGAGTCCCCAGAGCCCCGAGCCGACGATGCAGGCCTCGAAGAGGAAGCCCAGGGAGGGCTGCTGGGGCCGGGCTGTGAGGAGGAGCCGGAGGAGGAGCCGGAGGAGGACGGGGCAGCCTGTGACATCCTGCAGCAGAGCCTCCAGGAGGCTGACATCACCGAGCAGACGCTTGCGCTCGAGGCGGGACTGGCACCGCCGACAGACTCCTCGCTGTCCCTCTACCAGCCTGGTGCCCTGCTGCCGTCGCCCCCGGTTCCGTACCTCACCAAGCCCCTTACCATCTCGACTGCCACCTCTGCCTTGCCAAGGGATACTCAGGCGGTCGTCGAGCCGCCCCAGCCGTCCTTACTCGCAGTGGGCCCAGGATGCCCTTCTCTTAAGCCTGTTGCGCCGCAGTTTATGGGGCTGCTGCCTGGACACGTGTTCCCGGCGCCATCCCCAGAGACCAACTTCTCCCTGAGTCCAGTGCAGGGATCCAGCATGCTCATCCAGAAGACCGTCCCCAGTATCACAGGGCGCCCCATGCTGGCTCCAACTGTCAGGGCCAACGCAAGCACAGCAGCAGCAGCAGTAGCAGCCCCCGGGATCCTGTTCCAGAGAGGCCCTCTGCCAATTCAGCCCAAGCTCCCGGTCAGCATCCAGCCTCGCCTGGTGCAGATAAGCCCCAAGCCCACTGCTGGACAAAAGCCCGCGCAAGCCGGCCTCACGTTCGTTCCCGGGACCACGTCATCCAACATCTTGGTGACATCTCCTCCTGTAGGACCAAAGCAAGCGGCTCAGTCTCAGCCCACCACCAGCCTTCCCAAACCAGTCAGCCTTCAGCTGCTCAACCAGGCCGGCTCCTTCGTCATCCAGCCGCGCGGGCTCTTCCAGGGACAGAACCAGTTCCTACTTCCTGGTCAGACTCCCATGACCATAGCCCAGCCAGCATGTACAACTCAACAGCTTCTCACCCAGGCCAGCGCTCAGAGGCACCCCTCTGTACAGGGCGGCCCTCCAACAGCAGGACCCCTGGTGGACAGCTCCCAGATCCTAACGGTCCCCCAGAGACAGCTGAACTTTGGCCCCGTGTTCACCACTCCCAGCGGGCAGCTTGCTCTCAGACAGGGGACCCTCCTCTCAGGGCCCCTGCAGTTGCAGTCGGCGCCCCCTGCTGTTTTCCAGGTGCCTGCACAGCTGGCCGGGGCTTACGCACCACAGGGTCAGGGCCAGCATTGTCCCACGGTGGTCCACAACCCGGCACTGGGGAACCACATCACGCTCATCAACAGCTCGGCCATGCTGGGCCCGGAGATGACCTCCATCTCCATAGTGAACGGCCCCTCGGTGGTGCAGGGGCTTCCGTTCGGCCCACCGGCCCATCGAGAGACGGCGCAGCCACTGAGACTGCCCCAGGCCTCTGTCCTGCTCCTGCCAGAGAGACCAGTCCCAGAGGAGAGGCCACCAGAGGAGCTACTCCAACTCGCATCGGTCAGTTTTATAATGGAGGAGGTATTTTCCAGATGTGTCATTTTAGCTAGGTAGATGTGTTAGCTAGGTTGCCTTTTTAAGAACTGGCAGAAAATTAGTCTATATGGCTAACTCTGGGTAATCTACACAGTACTTTAGTTGGTTGATTAATGAGCATTTTCCTTATCAAACAAACAAACAAACAAACAATAATAATAAATAAATAAATAAAATGTCCTATTAAACCCAGTTATTTATTGTTTGTTCTGCAGAGTGGACAGCTTGTCCCTCCTGTGCCCCTGCACTCCTCGTCCATGGCAGCGGGGATGCAGCCTAGCAGCACTCCGCCAGTGGTCACTCTACTGCAGCCGATGCCGGACACTCCACAGGCTCTTGAACTGTCTGCATCCCCACTAACCAGCACTCTCATGCATCAGCCTGAGATCCAGCATGAGAAAGAGGGCAGACAGAGTCCCGTTAATCACATTTTTATTCAACATTTGCAACAGGTAGGTGGCTATTCATCATCAAAAATCATGATCAGAAATCATAGCATATTTTAATTCTGAATGTTATACAGTATATAAAAAGATGTCCATTAATATGTTTCTATTTATCTCACTCTTCAGCAAACGCTTAAGCCTCTGATCCCTTGCACTGACCCCCTGGCTACCTCTTTGCCTGCGCAAGTCACCACCTACCCCTCGCCTCAAACCAGCATGGTCGAGGCCCATCCTGCCCCGACGCCTCCTCCCACTCTCCCGCCACAAGCAGAGCCTCTCACCATGACCCCAGAGCGGACAGCAATGGCCGCTCCAGTGCACAGTGGGTCCTCCCCCAGTGACATGCTGTCTTCACCCCCGCCTGTCCAGGCCTCGTTGGAAACCTGCGTGTCGGAGTTCTCTGTGGCCCTTAACGAGCATTCCTCTGAGTCTCTGTGTGGAGCGACTGGCCAGATAAGCCCACAAGTCTCTGTTGTGAGTGCAGTGTGCAGCAGCCTGTCGCCCCTGCCCATTGGTGGGACAGAAGGTCCCATGCAGCAGCAGCTGGTCTCTCATCCAGCGCCTGAAGGCCTTAAGCCCGACGCTCCGCAGCTCAGTGCCTCGGCTCAGCACCAGATTCCACACAGCAGTAAGTGTCTCCGTCTCCAGGTCATGTTGGAAATGGAACAAATAACTGTGAATCCTGAGTCCTTTTTATTTTACACCATTTATATAGTACAAATATGTCATACAGAGTTACTATCCAATGGTGTGAATGATTAATTATTCCGATGCTGTTATAGTCTTCAGCTCGTGGTGTTCATTTTCAGTTGAAACTGCAGTCCCTCCAGTGTCCAGCAGAGACAGCAGAGAAGTGTTCTGCCCCAGACCCCAACGCCTTCAGCTCTTAGGGACTCAAGGCTACAACCTGTGTGCCCAGACATCAGCATCTCTAACCCCAAAAACACAAGAGTCAAAGACACAGGTAAGAGGCAAAGAGAAGTAACTGATAGCAGGTGATGTTTGTAAATCATAATATTCTATAATTATAAAGGAAAGAAGGCACTTGAGTCCACTGCAACATTACATTCAGTGTCATTTATTTATAGTTCTTCTAAATGTAATCATACAAACTAATATAATTTGTGTGCTGAACTGACTCCTTTTGCCTCTCCCTCCAGATGCCTGTTCTTCAATCATTTGAGACAGAGGAGCCACTCACACAGGCAATTCGTAGGCACAGGTATGAACTAGAAGTCAGTTAACATAGTTAAGTATCGGTAGATATCAATTCAGTGTTCCATCATTTGGACTTTTGCCAGTATTGTCATTATGGATGTGCTTCAATGTTCCTACCATAAACCGTGCCAGTCATAGATATGTGTGTATATGTGCTTCTTCTTCAGGATTCAGCTGCAAGTGTGTTCAGACCACAAAGCAGTTCTGAACCCCCAGCCACAGCATCCATTTGTGACGTTAGAGGACGCTGTGAGACATCTACTGCCATACCACACATGTGCAGGGAGGTTTCCCAGTCAAAAAGACTTCAACTCAGGTAAGGCAGAGTTGTGGCTTTAGCCTCAGGAAAGATCCACTAGATGGTCTGTTTAGAGTATCAAAATATGAACAGTAATGGACAGTGAGTATGAAAGGGTGTAGTCAAGGTTCTGTAGGTGATATTGGGTGCCTGTGGTTGGCGATCCATTGAAAGGTAGTGTGACAGTCTGTGACAGTGTGCATTCGCTGATGGCGCTTCATATCAAATGCATGTTCATCATGCCTTCTAACAAAAAGTCTGTCAGTTTTGTATTCCCGAGGGTCTATTTAAGAGAAGCTAAACAGCATTATCTGAGTAAGATATACAACTCCATTTGGGTTTTGTTTTGCCAGTTGATGAACAGTTTGAAGCGGCATCAGCATTTCTCTTCAATTGCACCAAGAACATGCAGAACAAATACAGACAGCTGCTGCTGGCAGAGGCTCAGGTAAGCTGGACCTCCCACCCCTACCCTGGGCTTACTCCTCCTCCATGGCCATGTCTACTAGCAAACAACATGCAGGCCATTTGTCATTCAGGATTAGGTTCTGTTCAAATTGCAGCAATGATGAAATAGTTGGTACATCCTTGTTTCTGTGCTTCCTTACAGCAAGACAGCCCCTCCGCAGAGATGGTCATGTTGGAGAGGCTGTTCCTGCAGTCTGAGAGGTTTGCACTGGGAGAGGAGAGGCGCAAAGCACGGAGAGATCCAGGTGAGTCAACACACTACTAACTTCCAGTAGATTTGTAGATCACACGTTCATTTAGAAGTCTTTTTTTTCAAGTCAAAAGAATTTTGTTCCATTCAAGTAGAATTTTTTGTGTTGTGTTGCTTATGTTGTTTTGTTGTTTAGATAATCTTTCATTTTTCTCATGGCCCAGAATCCTTCCTTATGTCCCTGAGAAAGAGCTCTCCTCATAACAAGGCCTCCTCCACTCCTGTGTCCCGTGGGGCGCTGGTCAGTCCTTCGTCCCCTCCGGCATGGGCTCTCCACTCCGACCGGCCGCCGGGCCTGAAGACGTACCAGTCCAGCAGTCGGGGAACACTGCGGCTCACCATCAAACACGAGTCGGGCTTACGTAAGGTGGTCCACAATTCCGCCTGCGAGCCCGCAAATGCTGCCCCCTCTGGACACAAGCGGCACTACAGCAGGCAGCTGGTTAATGGTGGCGACAAACCGAGTGAGGAGGGTCATGAAGGACCCTCAAGGACCCTTTTCTCTGGAGCTGTGCCACAGGAGAGGTCAAACGGACTCCAGTCCTCTCTCCCAACCCCAGAGGTCCAGTTGAGGCCTCTGCACTCAAACAGTGTCTCGCTGGTACGGACAGCACTGGAGCCGCAGCTGGACGAGCCCCCCCACAAAAAGCATGTCAGCCCCAAGTCTCTGGGTCCCACCATCACTCCGCCGCTCCCAGAGCCGTGTGGCTCTAGACTCAAACTGACCCGGCTGGAGTCCCCGCCGGCTCATCTGGAGAGCCCCGGTCCAGCTCCTCCGCCTCCCCCTCCCCACGTCCCATCTCTGCAGGAGGACAATGCCCTGAGCGAGCATCTGCAGAGTGCCATTGACAGCATCTTGGAGCTGCAGAGGCTACAGGGGTCTAGCCTGGGGCAGGCGCGGCTCCCCCAGGGACCTGGCCTGGAACAGCCCATCGGCAGTATGCTGCAGGGCCGACTCTGAAGGCAAAAGCCCCCGAGGCCGCACATGGAAGAGAAGCTCCTCAGAGAAGTCTACTGAGCTAGGGTCACACACTTCCCTTCGAGTTTTCCCTGAGGCGCTTGGTTCTGTACGAAGCGAAATGTAAGACTTTCCAAATCAGCACTTCCACTGTTTTGTGAGCTCGGGCCCTGCATCAAGTGCCACTCAGAGGGGCAGAGTGTTAGCATGAGGGTGGCCCTGCCGTACTTGCCTGTCCCATGGACCTTAATGCTTCTTTCATTTCAAGACAAACTACTGTTTCTTAGATGGTAGCTAAAAATTGTTTTATGGTTTTCAAAAAGAGCAAAGCATTATACCAGGCATCATATTCATACAGTATATTTGCAAGTAGCTGTATTAGGAGAAGTAGACTGATATCAATTTGTTTGATAGGTTTCATTTTAAAGAGTTACTGCAGTAAATTATGTATTATTATTTCTTGAGTGTTAAGTAAGAAAAGCAATGTGCATTTTGAGAAATTTGTGCCAACCGTGAAAAAGCCTAGCTCTGTCTTGAACGACAGCCTAATTTGCATTTGCAGAGTGCCTGTGTTGCCATTTCCATGTGCTTTCTTATATATGTGTGTGTGTGTATGTGTGAGAGTGTGTGTGTGTGTGCGGGTGTTCATGTTTGTGGTGGTGGGGGTGGGTGGGTGGGTGGGGCGGGATAAACACTCAAGAGACCTGCAAAAGCATGTCACACACGTGGCCACCGACAGTATACCGAATCAGCAAGCTGGAGTCCTGGTAACCCATCAGCCTTTTTCTTTCACCCCAAAGACGTCACGCTCCTGTTTGGAAACCACCAGCAAATGTCCGTTCCTGTGTCCGATTCTGCCGTCAAAGAACCAAATTTTGCGCAACTTTGCTCCAAAACGACACCTTTAATAGAGAACAAATCTTTTGGCACCATCAAGTCACAGAGTGTGGCAAGGTTCTCTCCCCATTCCAGTTGAAGAGATTTTTGGAAACAAAAGCAATAATGGTGCGATAGACCCTGAGGCCTGATGACGATGGTGCTGCAGTCATGGATCTCTGGCCTGTTTTGCTCAACCGTCCTCTCCGAAACCCATTACACAACGCTAGCTATGGTTTAGATCCGTCTGCTATTCCTTTTCATTCACTTGCATTCAACCAAAAATCTAAAAGTTCCAGCATCTTCCATAGTTTTCTCCTTTGAGGGATGTGTGTGTTATTAATGATTTACGTATGGTTTTGTATATTGTGATAGTGGTTTTGATGACAAGACATTGATACATTGCAGTGAATGAGAGGCTCTTCCATGTTAATGGTGAAACTTCATATTGACTTGGCTGTTAATTCTATGGCAAATTATTCCTAACACTTCACATATTATTTGATAAGAGAAGATATTAGGATGTCTGGTCTCTGCAGTTACAGTTTAATAGGTATATTTAAAACAGTATTGCTTCCCATTCAAAAAGTGCAGTGCTGAACATTGTAAACTATTGGATAATGATGTTTTTAAAAAGTTGACTAATACTTTCACTGTTACTGTGACCAAAGAGCTTTATGATTTGCTTTTCAAAAGAATGGCAAACTTTAAAAGCAAAACAAATTACAAATGAATACGAAGTAATGCCATTTAGCCAAGTTAAAATATGGTTTGGAAAAAATATGCCTTTTAACAAACATATTTAAACAAATTTGTGGGGGAAAACAATCCAAATGAAACCAACGACCAGTATCAACTAAATGTTGGTCGTTTTTAAATATGGACATCCAATACCACACTCACTATTAGAAGCGAGCAGTCTCATTTTCAAACCTGCAAAGGATAGACTTTTCTACCACGAAGCTTTCAGATGCAGAGCACTTACGAATGTGACATGGTGTTAACAAATTAGCATGAAAGCATTTCTGCTGCATGTTGAGCCACATTGTGTTAAGTATTTATTTTGCTATTTATTTTTGTATTTCAACTGTGAACAGGGTGGCAAGGGTTTGTGCATTGAATCAAAATTGACTCATAGATTGTTCTAATGCCAAAATCAAGAGGCCTTAATTCAGCAGAACCCGATTGTAAAAGAAACTGTCATATCTGACAAAAAAAACATCCCAAGTCATTGAAGTTATTGACCTAGGATATGTAAAGAGAAAAAAAAAAACCTTTTGTACACATTTTTACAGACTATTTATTAAACTGTGATTTTGTATATAATGACCATAAATATTGTGAATCCAGATTCTGTGTGTTTTTCACAGCCTGATAAATAAATGTTTGAGATCATTTTTAAATGCTGGCAGAATAGCTCATGTATAACTGATGAGACAGTTCACTAGACATTATATATGGTACTAAAACACATTACGTTGTATATTGTTTTATATGATGGAATCCTTTAAAAAAATATCTGTACAACAAGGCTGTGGCAAGTTGGCCCCGATACCCAGACCCCTCTCGCCAAAACCACCAATTCCCTTTTTGCCAAGTATACAAATGTGATTTATTTCAGTTTCATGTGCAGCACAGCTTCAGAAACAGCACAGCTTTTTAGGGGGTTACATCTGGATGAATGTAAATAAAAGCAAAAGCTGCAGGTTCCTTAAGACAACCGAGAGGTGAGCAGAGCACTGTAGAACAGCCAAACCTCTCAGACCTGACACCATCACCAATCCAACTGATGAAGCTGCAGTCTCAGCACTGAATCACACACACGCGCACACACGCACGCGCACACACGCACGCACACACACACACACACACACACACGCACACACACAGACACGGTTGGCACCACTTCCAAAAGTTCAAAATTCTATGAGGGGAAGGGGGCAAGTGGGGAAATACAAATGCTGCAGCAGTAGTGTAATGCTGACCCCACTCAAAGCTCTTGTTGCACTCTGTGCTCAAGCAAGGGGAATAGTCACACGACGTCGTGTTAGGAGGTGTCCTTGCTTGAGAAAGGGTGTGCATGGGGAAAACAACAGCCAGGTCAAACCTCATGACCAATAATAATCCATTCAGAGGTCAAACCATGTCCAGAAAAAAGCTCTACAAAATCTCATGTCAGGACTCGATGCAAAATACAAAACAATCAACATAAACTGATGAGGTCATTCCACACATCCTTTTCACATTAGCTTCAGAGAAAAACCAAAAGATGGGATTCTATGGAGCTGTTGTGCAGTTCTCGTGCAATTCATGTGTTTTTTTTTTTTTTGTTTGTTTAAGGTATATAAATGTTTAGGGCCATAAGCCTACAGGGAATTAATAATTTAAGTTAAATAATATATTTAAGAGCAGGCTTATGGCTTTTTAAAATAACTTACTTGACTTACAATGATAGGTGGATTTTTCTTCACATATAGCTCAAAAGAATCATATATATGAGCAACACCAAACATCTTCTCTGTTTACTGCCCTCTGACTTGTGCTCCGTAAACACTTCCAGCTTCCAGTCTTTCTGAGGTCCGTACACACTCTCCTGGGAATCCCATTTTAGTGTCTGATTTTGTAGAGTCCATCTCTCACTATCCCTCAAGTCAGGTGCTCACGCAAGGTAGCACCAGTAGAGGGTGGGATTCCTCCCGCCTCGGACCGATGTGTGAGGGAGAGGAAACCAGGCGAGACGAAAGGACGCCTCACACGCAGGCGTGAGGAGGGGGGTGGTCACTGGGCCTCGGGTGGGGTGGAGGGCGGCGAGGAGGGCTGCGGGGAGCCGGGCGCTGTGCTCAGCTCGATGACCAGGTCCTCGCCGTACTTGCGCAGGTACTTGTCGTGGTTGTGGCTGACCGACCACAGTGGTGGGAGGAAGCGGGGCCTCATGCTGGACAGGAAGTGCTGGCGCCAGAGGCGCTCCAGCTCCATCAGGCCACGCAGGCCGCTCTTGGCGTATGCCCCGACCACCTTTAGCCCGTGGGGCACGTACCCCTCGTTAAAGATCCTGCACACAGCAAAGGCACAAACACCCAGATGGTCACACAACCCACAAACTGGTTGGTCAACAATAACTATGTGGGGACGTCAGTCATGCTCCAAAACACCCACACCGATTTGAATACCACTACAATGGAACTGTAGAATGGACAATGGCATTATCTGGGTCATTTAAAGCGGTACTTTGGATTTCTGCTCTATTCTGCTCTAAACAACACAACTACATGTGAACAGCTTCACAGTGTAGGGCTCATGACAATGACAGAATGTCAGAATGAACACGAGGACTCTAAAATCTACCTTCAAAATGCATATTAAAGGAGAATTTCAGCGATTTCTAACATAGATATCTGTTTTTCCATGTCACTGAGTGCTACATTCTATTCTGGGGGCATGAACATGGGGGCTCATGAACAAGCCCCCAAAATGTAGCACTGTAGCTGCCTGCCAGCTCTAGCTGTTGGCTGCAGCAACTTGAGCTAGGTGGAACCGGTCGTTTTTTGTTTTTTTTTCATACCGACAGTACTCGGTGACCTCGAGAAACAGATCTATGTGAAAACTCGCCGCAATTCTCCTTTAACGCGGCTTTAAATAAGGTTATTATATATTCCACCACCATGTCCACTATCACTATCTCAGTCAACCCCCCCCCCCCCCCACCATACACACCTGGTCTCCAGTCCGGCCGCCTTCTGCAGCATGTCCTGCGTGACCTCGGCAACCTGTTCGCCGTCCTGCTGCATGTAGGAGGCGATGAGGAGCAGCAGCTCAGTGCGGCGCGCCTGGGGGAGGCCGTCGCGGGCCGTGAGTAAGGCCCGGGCGGCCGAGCGAACGCGCCGGCGCTCAGAGTCCTCCAGGAGGCGCACGCCCTCCTCGCAGCCCTGCGGCGCACCGTGGTCCTGCGCCAGCTGCTGCTTGAGCTGACCGTCGTAGGTGCAGGACGCCGCGTGGCACGCCGTGCACAGCAGCAGGATGTCGTGGCAGTTGTGGTCCTTCATCTCGGCCGGGAAGTAGCGGCGGTACTCGTGGGGAACGATGTTCTTCCTGCAGGAGAGTTTCAGTCAGATAGAGCAAAATGACAACAGACCATTAGGAAGGTAGCTAGGAGCAGAAACCATTGACTGAACTCTTTACTGCATCAGCTGTGACTGAGCTTACACATTAATCAAACACTGTTGACCTTGGCATTTGTGTGAGTGTGTGTCTGTCAGGGTAGTTGTATTTGGCATTGGAGAGAAAAAATATGAAAATTGCACACCAAAACAGCTCATATTAATTATTTAACGTGCGTAACATTTTGAGCATGTTGCTCTTCTCCAGACTGCTTATGGGGGGGGGGGGTATTTGGTTATAAACCCACCTGATGTAAGAGTCTGCTTTGCCACACACAACACAGAGGTTCTGTTTGGCTGTGAGGTAATAGTCTTGCTGAGTCTCTGGACGTCCAGACGGCTCAAACAGCAGACGCACGATGAAGGGGTCCTCACTCTGCAGCTCTAAAGCAACCACAACCAATCACAATCACACATGCATATTAGATCCACTCTCAACACAGCACAATGACTTACCACTAGGGCTGGGCAATTCCACTTAATAGCCAAAATTACTCTACTGTAATAACTTGGGTATGTCATAATGTGGTTCTTTTATGTTAAAGACAGTCATTCCTACATTACAAACTCCCAAACTTCATAATGTTGAGTACCGTATTAATATTAGGGATGAATGATTTGGGAAAAAAATATCTAATTTGCGATTATTCTGACAGATACTGCAATTTGTCAAGTTTCAGTTTAATATTCAGTACATTAATACATTTAAAAATGACTCCTACTTCATCTACTTCACTACTTCATGTTGCCTCAGGAAGTAGCTAAACACTCCCAAATAATCAGTCAATTTAATTGCAGCGTTCGTAACTTGTTAATTGCATTAGGTCAAAATGCAATTTCAATCAATCATTCAGCCCTAATCAATATCCTTCAAACGCCTTTTGTACCAAAGGCACTCACTGAAGCATCTCAGTTTGTAAAGACAGTTCTCCATACTGTACCTCCAATGCCTTTGTCCAGATACCATTTGGCCTTCTTCTTGTCACATGTGCACAGAGGCTGACCATCAGGGGCATGAAGAAAACAGTTGTCATACAGAGGGGACTTCCTGCAATGAGATTCAAACCATTCAGTTTGCAGCATAACTGCTAGACAACATGGGGACTGATCAAAAATCGGACACACTTTTTAAAAAAATTACAAGCAGAGTGGTCAATTAACAACACCGCAAGTGTGAGAGCCCCTTCTCACCTAGCGGAATATCCGACCCCCAGTGGTTTTCTCTTGTTCTTGCGAGGGTCCGGCACGCGCTGGTCCCCAGAATCGGGGCTGTCCACAGATAGCTTCTTGCTGCTGCTGGTTCTCCTGCGCTCCCCGTCCAGGCTCCCCGGCGTGTGGCGGCCCCGGAAGGGCACATCCAGCAGCCCCTGGCATCTGGCAGCCAGCCGGGAGTAGGCACTCCCTCCCTCTGAAGGGGCTGGGCTCGGGTCTGCGGAGCTCTTAGTGGGGCCGGTGGGAGAGCTGAGCAGGTGGAAAAAGAGGGCCGCTGATACCTGGGCATCACGCGCTGCATATTTCACCTGTGCATAAGGGTCACATTAAATTATTAATAAAATTATCATTAAAATGAAATAATTAAAATAAAAAAAAAATAAAACAAATAAAAAACAGCACCGCCTCTCAAATACAGTTTTTGACAAAGTCATCCAGAGAGTTTGTCAATTCGTCATGCACACCAGAGTTGTCTTTTGTTTTTGTTTTTTTAAATCAAAGACTACCTGCTCTGGACTCAGCTGGTCCGCTTCCCAGTCACTACAACGCAGGTCCAGGGATTTGTCCAGGGTGATGTCGAGCAGGTCTGAAGCTAGTGACTTGAGGCTCAGGCCATTCGTTAGTGATACATGCCTGCTTGAGTGAAACAGTCACCCAATCAACGAAAACAGCCAAAAACTTGATTCACACACACTCATCAATGTTCCATGCACAAGCGAAATAGGTCATGATTACAATAACTCCCTGTGTATTAGCCACGCCATGTATAAACCACATGACAGTGGAGTATGCAAATAATAAAAGGATACAAGGACTTTGTGTATTAACCGCAGTGCTGAATAGCCCAATAAATCAGAATCAGATTGTGCTTTAATCAGAAAGAAGAATAAAGAAAAGGCATGCATTCCCACATACAGCCGCCCCCTATTTAACGTCAAAGCTGAAGACATTTTGTAAAATCAATGTATACACCTTGGTTAATAGGCAGGAAGTTACAGCATTGCAATAGCAGCACGATGGTAAGTGGGTTTTGTTGTTGTACACTGAATTAAATCTCATTTCAATGCAATAAGAAATTATTTGTTAGGTAGATTAGGTCAGTGTAGATTACCTCTGTCTCTGAGCCAAGAAACGCAAGTCCACAGTGCAGCGCAGCACCAAGCCATGGTCATGGGCCAGGCGCTTGCCATCTTCGAAGCAGCCCACTCCGACCTTCAGCACATGCAGGTCACTCAGGACTTCCACCAGTGTTGAAGGCAGGAGGGCATCCCGAAAGAGCTGCAGCCGCACCAGAGCGCACTGGCCCGTGTAGGTGGCCATCTGCAGCAACGAGACGGTAGAGGGCTTGCCCTTCACCGACACCTAAGGAAGAGAAGAGGAGGACATCTTGAGGACGTTGGCGGCCAGAGCCCAGGGGAGGGAGAAAACTGAACACATGCAAGAGAGCTCTTACACGCATGCCCTTTACCCATTCACAGTCCAGCCCCAGGACGGGGTAGACCAGCAGGTCTTGCTGCAGCGAGGGCCACAGGGTCTCCCACTCCTCAGCAGAGCTCACCACCGCTGGCGTCACGTCCAGAAGAGATTTCGGAGAGGCAAGCGATGCAGGCGGAGGTGAGGGCGGAGGAGGTGAGGGAAGCTGCGGACCCTGAGGCACCACCTGGGTCGAATCCGGTTCCACTGTGGGACACTGGGGAGATTCTTGCGGCTGCTTTTGTTTCTGTGGTTGCTGCTGCAGCTTCTTCTCTTGTAGTGGTTGCGTTTGTTGGGTTTCCAAAGCAGCAGATGAAGATGGGCCCTGTGTCAGCCTCTTTCTCTGTGTGAGGAAGCTCCGCCACAGGACCAGGCCTCCTAGTGTTGCTCCAAGCACAGTGGCCATTGCGGCCATAAGGGAGTTCTGTCGGGACATTTTCCCGTGGACGAAAGGACTTTTCGGGGTTAACAAAGGGGCTTCTCGTCAAATATGCAACCCAGAGGAATACGCTTCACAGTCTTATGAAACGTCTTCACTCAGCAGGACAGAGTGTACGTGAGAGAACTGATGTCCCTTTCAGATGGCTTTCCCCTGATACGGGTCATGAAAAGCTCGAAAAGATAAGAGACATGTTAGCACTTATCCCGTGGACCAGCACGTCTTCTCTTGACTTCATTTAGCACACATCTGCAAGAGAACATCACCGAACACATGAAGTAGGCTTCTGTTTACCGTCAGACCTCAGTAGGGCACCAACATGGAAAATACGTCGTCTTCTTTAGATTAAAAGATTAACCAACTAAATTACAGACATTATGTAACTGCCATTGTTTACATTCGACTCATAGAGCGCTTTGCGCACTCACTTCGTTATGCCTGGTACTCAAGATAAGTTTATTCGCACTATTGTAACTTTTCTGACGCTGAACAGTAACGTTAGTTAAGTGTAACGTGAATTGTACGCTTCAAAAGCTACAATGTTTTCAAGTTAGCCCAGGGAGCTAACTAGCATGCATAACTTTGTTAATCCAACGGTATAGCCGACTGACCGGCTACGGTGCGCAAGCATAAATAAGTCTATGGAGTGGACTGGAACGCGTCGACTGTGCAGAAACGTGCACAAGTACATTTATGCTGCCGTTTACAGAGCAAAAAATAACCTGCTAAGATTAAACATCAACCAAACTGGCTAGCTACGTTGACAGACGTTTCATGCACCACTACTAAAGCTAAACACTGCAGCACAACTTCTTCCCACCACTGCTTTGCGCAATAATGTTGATTCTGATATTTTCAGACCCCAGCTCTTTGATAATGTAATCAAATGCCTATCAGGAGCAATTACTCAAGCCCATTAACAGCAAACACCTACCTCTGAGAGCCGTGGTCTACCGTTTGGTGTTTTACCTGCAGACACATGCATCTTCACATATAAAATTTTGTAGGAAGCCTTTCCGGTTGAAAACCTTTTACTACTGACGCGTCAAAATAAAAGACTCGCGGCATAATAGCCGTGTCTGGAAAAATGAAAAATATTTTATCAAGTCATCCATGTTATACTGTTTTTAAATGTCTTACGAACTTAATTCATAACGCTTAATTATTCTTAATGTGATAATAATAATAATAATAATATATATTTTTACCATCTGTCTGCCGCGGCGATTTCTAGGACTCTGCATTTAATATGAAAATACATCCGGGTTAAAAGTTTTAATTCTTTGTTTAACGTTACCAGCAAAAATGCTGAATGTGAAATTATTATTAAATCCCCCAACCACTTGACGTGTTCAAACCATGAGACAAAAAACAATCCTTGCCTTACAATTGCCTTGCCACTCACTCTTACTCACTCACTCACTCACACACACACACACCACAGACTACACAGACACAATTTCTCTTCTATCACCATCATTTTATTCAATCTTTTTAGATTCAACTGTTCTGTAGAGAAGTGGAATAAAATAACGAAATAAAAAAAAATCATGGAAAAAAAAACATATCTTATTCACAGGTTTGATAAAAACAAAATCAGAGATAGGAACATGAGCCGAAACGGACAGACAACAGTCTCTACATCTCCACTGCAAACAGCTTGACCCTTTGGCCAACAACCATGCCAACTTGCATGACATTCCTCCCGACTAACATCAGGGCCAATTGATGCCAAACCTGTTGCTGCTTTGCCAGTGTGTGGCTGACTAACCAATCATCTTAGTGCTTTTGTGCAAATAAAAATGAAAAATAAAGATAATTAAAAAGTAAGCAAAAGAGATGAAAACTGTCGATAGTGTTAAAAACCATATAAAAAGAAAATACAAGTTTTTAATTCACCACGTGAGAAATATAGGAGGTAAAACTTAAGTACTGACGAGTACTATACCTTAAAAAAGGAAATAAAATCACAAATAAGAGAAAAAACAGGACAGAAGAAACACACAGACACAGATAGAGACAGATGGAGAGTGTGGGGTTAAAAGAGAGAGAGAGAGGAGAGAGAGAGAGAGAGAGAGAGAGAGAGAGAGAGAGAGAGAGAGAGAGAGAGAGAGATGAGGGATGGTAGATGGGGTGACCTGGGTGGCCGGCTAATGCAGGACTCCAGTGCTGAGGTTACCCAAGGTCTCCCCACCCCCTCCCACAGCTGGGTCCACATTGATTGTAGTTGCAATGATTTCACTATTTACAGTAAGAGGTGCATCCAAATCACAGAACCTCAGCGACAACAGTAAGACCAAAAATAACAAAACGTCACCTAAAAACAGCCATCCCTTCACTCAGTCTTTTACACAACAGAAATCAACAATGACATGAGCTGAGAGTGTGTGTGTTAATATAGTTCTATCCAAGTATATATATATATTTATAATATATATAATATATGTTCTTTATCTGTATACACACACAGGATCATTTTCATTGTAGCTAGCCCTGCACCATTGGCAAGATTACTTACAACTCTTTCTGTTAGATTCCAAAGCTATTTAAAATATACTAAAATGCATAAAAATAAAGATTTTGGCATTCTTCTCATGTATTCTTCTGATCATCGAGTTTTATGAAAACTCCTCAAAATCTGGAAGCTCAGTTCCTCTCAGTGCTACAGTCCTTCAGATGGGATGGAGTCGTTCTAGCTCCCAGCCTCCAGGGGGCGACACATGCACAGGGAAGTGGAGACGTCGGGACGCCACGCTCGTTGCTTTACACCCCCCATCCCTTGCTCAGTAATGTGTTTGAAAGGGCGCTTGTCTGAATGGTGTCCTTGTCTTCCAATGACAGACCGAGTCCTTCGGTCAGACTTGCTGTCCACAGCTGCAGAGCAGACTGCCCACCACTTAGCATTCTGCATCTGCTCAAGTCCTCCACAGTCAGTGTTAAGAGAGAGAGAGAGAGAGAGAGAGAGAGAGAGAGAGAGAGAGAGAGAGAGAGAGAGAGATGGACAGAGAGAGCTGTGGGGCTAATGGAGAGAAATGAGGCAATGGTAATGAGGGACAGGGTGGCATCAAAAGACCATGGAGGATGGACAGGAGCTCTCTCTCTAGTCCTCACACTGCCCGCCTCGTGCCGCCATTACCGTCTGTCCGTCTGAACATCCTCGTCATCGCCACCTCCCTGCTTCCGTGGCCCCCTGGACCCCCCGGCGTGGCACGCCCGCCTGATCCCCTCTCAGAGCTGGATCTCAAAGGTCTTGTGCAGCTCGCTGGAGAAGGGGTTGGTGGGGGAGGGCGTGGTGCGTTGGTGCGTGCGGCTCTCTAGCGCCGCCCACTGGGCCTCGAAGGCGTCGGCTTGTGGGGGCTGCGGGGGCGCCGGCGAGCCCACGGAGGAGGCAGCGGCGGGGCCGGCCCAGCCATCAGTGCCGTTGAAGGCGGCGTTGCCGTTGGGCGGCTGAAGGCTGATGCTGACGCTGGCCTGGGCACTGATGGGCACTGGGGGCATCGGGGGCTTGCCGAAGGCGCTGTGGGGGTCAAACTGCTGGGGGACGGGGGGCAAGAAAGGCCCTGGGGCAGGCAGCTGCTGTGGCTGGGCAGGGGAGCCGAAGACGTTGGCCACCATCTGGGAGGGAGTGATGCCCACCACTGGCACGCTGGGTTGACCGTAGGGCAGACCATTAGCCATCGGGTAGGCAGGCGCCGAGGGCTG
The DNA here is from genome assembly GCF_017589495.1 of Alosa alosa. Lineage (NCBI taxonomy): Eukaryota > Metazoa > Chordata > Actinopteri > Clupeiformes > Clupeidae > Alosa > Alosa alosa. Next base: position 23,046,416 of record NC_063207.1, read on the forward strand.
GGGGTGGAAGGCAGGCTGGCGCGGCGGCAGGATGGGCACCGCTGGAGGGGGCATGGGGGGCATGAAGGCCATGGGGGGGGCAGCGGCAGGCACCATGGGGGCAGCCACAGGCGCTGCTGCGGGGAACGGCTGGGCGGGGGGCGTGGAGGACTGCGGGGCGCGCACAGACCGGGTCACCTCCTCCAGCCAGCGGTCGGCCTCGGAGGGGGTGCGTCTGTGCGAGGCGGCGGGGCCTGCAGGGGGCGTCAGAGTGCTGATGGGCAGGGAGGCCACACCGGCAGCAGGGCTGCTCCAGTCTCCTCCTCCTACAGGGCAAACAGCACACAGTTACAAACACGACAAAGTCGCCATCATGGGAGACGCAGCTCAGGAAAAATATCTTCAAATTTCAAGTGAGTGATGTTAACAGGCCCTTCAAGACTCTTGTCAAAGTGCACCTAAAAATAAACTCCTGTTTCTTCTCTAGTATTTGGACTGATTCAAATAGATAGAATTGAAATTTGTCCATTTGAGTATGGACACCCTGATGGTACAGCAAGCGAAGCGAAGTTATTTCTTCCTTCTCTGTGGGCATGTTGTGATGTGGTGTGAATATAGTGTGACAGACAGAAATAGTGAACTAGAAAGCTAATGAGCCAGCCAGTTGGCAACTTGTCTTTATATCAGAACTGGCACTCAAATCAAAGTAAGCCCCTGATTAAATGTCTAACGTACCAGCAACAACAGCAACCCATTACAATGCCCTCCAAGCTATAATTTTTAATCAAATTAACTGATTGAACACCACCACAGTCCTTGTGACAAGAAACAATCTGATTGGCAGCCACTCGTAAAATTCACTCCTCATTTGTATAATATTTTATTTTCGCTCGCTCCACCCAACTCGCTGTTCTACATCCCCATCAACTGCCCCCAACTGAACATGAATGGAACACACAACTTCATTTCACTTGCTTCACGGTCATGTATCTGCACTGTAAATGTCATTTTGTCTTCAACTGCAACCCGGAACACTGTAGTACATCCATATTGGCACTATAGATGTGTATGTGAAAGCCGTGTTCACGTATGTCAAGTCGTGTTATGGAAAGTGAAATCTGTTTGGCTGTCGATTGACTGCTTTGGGAAATGCCCTACCTACAGCACAAGGAATTGAACACCTCTATTGTGTATATGTGAAAAGAGGAATGGTCAGGAGCATAGTCTACAGCACTAATGGCACAAATAAATAAATCACAGCAGATCTGGAAGAAGAATGAAGGCTACATATAAGGGTATGGTCACTACTACTTCAGGTTATGGTTTCATCGCACCTTCACATTTTTGTTTTATTGTTATTTTAGGTTTACGAATGTCAGATTTCAACACATGACCTATACAAAACCCACAAATAACTATAAATCAGGACAAAATAGCCAAACATGAGCAGTGCCTGCGCCTGGTGAGGACAGCTACAAGTGCTCAGCTGGTGGCTCTGGTGGGCTGTGGAGCAGATCTTACCTGCAAGAGCTGGACCCGTGGGGGCCACAGGTGCTTTGGCCCAGGGGTTAGTTTCACGTGCAGGCAGCGGAGGAGGAGGCAGCGCTGGGGCATTAACGGTTACAACAGGAGCAGGGGCAGGGGCAGGGACTGGGGCAGGAACAGGGGGAGGGGGGAAGGCAGGAGCTGAGCCATTCACTAACAGCCAATCAACATGGACAAGGGGAGGGATGGGGGTGGGGGAGAGTGAGAGCACAAAGGGAGAGCGAGAAACACAAAATGCATTGATAAAGTGAAAAGTGTAGGGCACATAAGAAAGGGGAAAGTGCATAGAATGAGCGATCGAAAGAGAATAAAGTTCTAAATTAGTGCTAACATGGCTTAAAGGAAAAAAAAGTAACAATGCGCAAAAAGAGAATTTTACATAGCAGCTTAGTAGTGATGTGGCTTCCACGTTTTCACACACTCACACACACATATGCACAAACACACACATGCAGGCCTCTGAGCTGGGCGGTTACCTGGGGCAGTGGGAGACTGGGGCGACGAGCCGGGTTTGGGCATGGGGGCGGAGCTGAAGGGGTCCTCGGCGGGGCCACTGAAGGCGGAGGTGATCTGAGTGCACAAGGAGCTGATGCTGTCGCCCTCGCCCTCTACCTCAGGAACTACAGCACAGGGGACAGGGACAGAGAAGACACACACACACACACACACACAGGGAGACAGGAAGACAGAGACCGAGATGTTGTCAACAACTACTCACAACCAGACAAACATTAAGACTGGAGAACACTCGTCATGAGGAGAGCAATAGATATAGGAACATCTACATCTCTGAAACTGCAACCTGCAATAGATATAGGAACATCTACATCTCTGAAACTTCCTTTCAGAGAACCAGGGGACGGAGCTGGACCGGTGAAGCGGCTGACCGGAAGTGGTCTCGCTACTGCGGTCACTCACCGGTGTTCTTCATGGGGAAGTCGGACTTGCGCTGCACGGTGGAGGGCAGCTCGTTCATCCGCAGCGAGAGCTGCCGCTTGAAGGGTGAGGTCTTGGTGCTCAGGACAGGGAAGCCGCGGAAGGAGCCCTGGCGAGCCAGCGCCTCCACTGGGGCGTGGCGGCGAGGGATGGCGTGGGGGTTAGAGTCCTGGGAGCCCAGTGGCCCGCCGGGCAGCGGTGGGGAGGAGGAGGCGGAGGAGGGGGAAGAGGGGCCCACCACACCTTGATTGATTGAGGGTGCCGCCGTCGTCGTGGAAACTTTGATGTCCACCTCCGCTGTGTTAAAGGGTGGATTGGAGACGTATTAAAAATCTCCACTTCAACTGCATCACAGTTCTAATTCAAATGTCCTCATACAATCAAAATTATGTATTATTATACTATACTATACTATATACACAGTTATATATACATATATATACACACTATATACATAAAAATAATGCATCAGTCAGTAGGGTCAGTAAGTGCACTACCAGAGCAGTGCTTAAGCTGTGAAAGTGTTCTTCAGAAGGCTGGCAGCTGCCCACCCACACACTCACACAGTCAAGATGCACACAAACCTTTTTTCGCATCCTGTAGCTGTCTCATGACCTCTTCCCGTTCAGCTGCCTCAGTTGCCGTGGTTACACGGAAAGAGCCTTCTCGCGTGAACGTAGTGCGATTGGCGTCGAATGTTGCAGTGACGCCACACTCTTTTTCTCGCTTCTGCTTGCGTTCCAGGCACGCAGCAAACGCACAGCCCACAGCGTGACTCAGACGTTCTCCCTGTCCCACATACACACACACACACACACACACACACAATGAATATATCAGCAGACAATAATATACTGAAATAGCTGGCTGGCTCAGACCTGGCGCAAGGTGACAAGAGAGTGAAGCAGCAGCCAAGGAGCATCTGATGTGAGCTCAGCTCATCATGACTCAGAGCTGCCACAGGCACAACACACACACACACACAGCACCCAGCACGCTCAAGGGGAAGACCAGGGAGGAAGTGAGCCCAGGGAACCAGCCTTGAGGAAAAGGGCATCAGAGGGGACATCAGTAATGTGTGAGGGAGGGTCACGGGTCAGGGACGCAGCTGACCACACAGAGGGCCTGGTAGAGGACACCGGGGCAGTTCAGAGCTGTGGCCTTCAAGCTCGCCCACACAGTGAGACAGGACAGGAGTGGCAGTATGCCGGGTCAGCTCACCGAGTCCTTGATGGCCATGAAGCAGTGGCAGATCCAGCGCCTCGTGGTGCCGTCTCGGCAGATGTAGGAGAACGCCCGCTCAAAGTTCCGGTCTGGTGCACAGAACGACACCTTCTCTATTGTCTGGTCCAGAATCAGGTCCTGCAGAGGTGGCATTGCGTTAGGATCAAAGGACCGAACAATGGCAAAAGGCCTATATTACAATCAATTTTACAGACAGTTTTAAGTGTGCACTAGCACAAATACACAACAGGCCTCTAACCATAGGCCTAGTCCTATGTTATACACTTGTCCACCACTAGATGGTGCACATTCCCAAAAAAGGGAAGCTCTGGTTTCTCTCTACTTGCATAGTTACTGGATCAGTTAATACTCACCTGGTTTGAATCAGTAAAACATTCTAATCTAACCATCTCATCTGTCCCTAGACCAGTCAGGATAGATGCACATACCTTTGTCTTATCATCTACCACCCGTAAACCATCCGCTGACACCCAGAGCACTGCCCTTACTGGTTTCTTCCCAGCCTGTCGGGAACAAACATAAGCAGTCTTGTCAGAGAGGAGTAGAGGATCCACACAGAATCCACAGGAGACACACATCCCCTCAGTCAGCTGAAATCACACACACACATACACACACACACACACACACACACACACACACCCACACACACACTCTTCCCGAAACCATGGAAACTGAAACCTACACAGTCACGCAAAAGAAACATAAACTCACATCTACACACACCTGAAAACAAGTGGAAAAAAACTGAGGTCAAACATTAGGTGAGACAGTGTGAACTTGTAGAAGAGTGAAGAGTGGTGATTTGTGACCCGAAAGAGAGAGAGAGAGAAAGTAAGATCCAGAAGTCACTTCAATACAGCAACAGCCTGATAATTTTAGAGAAAAATACACACACACAGACACAGGAGTCACCCTCCAGATGCCCTTCACATGCTTCATCCTTTGGTCAAGGAGGGATGACACCTCTATCTCCCAGCCCACACACACACACACACACACACACTACTGTGCCCCCAAACCCTCCCTCCAGACTACACACACGCGCACACACGCCTGCATGCATGCATAACACCGCCTTGGTTTGTGCAGAAGGGGCAAGACGATGTCCACACAAATCCTCATGCCCCCTTTATCTCAACTCAAGGGTGAAGTATTATGAAAAGGAAAGAAACACACACACTTACAAACACACTTTCACTCTCACTCTGACACACACACACACACAAAACTTACTTTTGTAAAGAAGCCCTTGAAGAACTTTCTGTCCTGGAGGGGAGGATTGGTATGGGGATGCGGAGGGATGGGAGGAGGAGGAGGAGGAGGGGGAGGGAACAAGGCAGAATGTTACCGATGGACGCTACAACACGGTCGGGGTGGAAGTGTCCAGATATGTCTGTGTCGAACTGTGTGTGTGTGTGTGTGTGAAAGGAGAGAGGGGTTAGGGGTTTGAGTGTGAGTGAGTGAGTGTGTGAGTGAGTGAGTGAGTGAGTGAGTGAGTGTATGTGAGTGAGGGCACTGGGATGGGGGTGAGATGAAAGGAGGTGAGATGAGGAGAGAGGAGAGTAGGCGAGTGGTGACGGGATCCCACTCGTGTGACTCTTACTCGAGGACGTGGTTGTGGATTAATAGGGATTAATAATGCCTTACACATGATCAGATGAGGGATGGGATTATTGGGGTTATTGCTGTTATGCAGTTATTCAGGGTTACTCCATTAGGGGGCCACGAGTGCTCTGGGCCAGTTATGATCCACTGCTCAGAATGCTGCCACTACACATGACAAATGGTGCTTTGAGGGAAGATGACAGTAAAGCCTTGTTCTTATCTATCTCTGTGGCCTGTAACGGCTCATTTGTGGGCATGCTTTTGAAACCCCTCGCTGAGGCTAAATGTGTTGCACACGAGAAAAACCTGACCACAAACCAAGCACTTGATCTAGATCAGCCTGCTGTACTTTTTTCTCAGACTTCCCGGACCTGCTGATCCCCCTGCGGTGGTACACCGCGTTCAAGAGACATACAGCTCCAAGAAGGCTTTAAGGCCCATCAGAGTGCCCAAGAGAGGACACATGCCTCCCGTGGTCAGGAGGTGGTCCAGAAGCCTGTCTGGTCAGACCGATAAGGCCAGAGACAAACCACAAAGGAAAGACATTAACAGACCAAAACTGGAGTTTGCCTCTGTTGGGCCATTCTGGGTTTTGGTGATGTGGACAAAGGAACTGACGAGGAGGTTACACCAGGCGCGTAACTGAAGCATTCCATTCTGCTGCAACAATTAACTTCAACTACAATCAATGTTACACCAGATGTGTGTGTACGTTCCAAAAAAAATAAGATCAGTCTTCTAAAACAATTTTTACGCTATTTTTAGGAATGAAGCGCTTCAGTTGCGGATCAGGTGTAGCCCGCGTGTGAGACGCGATGTCCCTTAGCGCAGCTTCAGACAGTCCACTCACCAATCACCGATGTCCCGGTCATCACATTCCCGACAAAACCAACTGGGTTAACGGGGCAACTGTGTGCTGACCTAAAGAGCTCTAATTAATTCTAATCAAACAAGAAACCAATGGCGAGTTCTGAGCAGTTCCAATCACTTCCTGTTAACCTGGTCGATGGCCTCCTTCAACCAGTCTGGACCTTACAGAACAGCACCTCAGTGCCCACTAATGGCTATGTGGTGAGTTGGGGGGTTAGAGTGATGTCTACACATGTGGATGATGGCTTTCGCTCACACACACCGCCCCACACACGCACACACAGTCAGTCACACACACACACACACACACACACACACACACACACACACACAGTCACACACAAACATACACCAAGAGATTAGTTAATCTGCAAGGATTCTACAAGGAGTGGAAGAGGAAAGGTGTGTTGGGGGGCATGAGGAAGGTCTTTGGTGGGGCATTTTGAACACAACCTGCTTTAAAAGAACACAAACACGTACAAACAACACACAGCATGGGCAATAATACACAATGCACAACAAACACTGCTGTTACGTGGAGGAGCCACTACGGGGAGCAGAGAGGGACAAAAGAGAGGGAGGAAATACCACTGGAGGACTCGGCAATGGCAACAAGGACTTGATGGCAGGGGAGTCAGCTATTGAGGAGCCTTGGATGTGTGTTTGACAGGATTCTGTGTGTCATGTCAGCGTACAGCCGTTCCTGCCGGGGGTCCGATAACTGGTGAGCACGCTCAGGTGGCTGGCTGGCTGATGACTTCACGGCTCCGCTCGGCTCAGTGTCTTCTGAAGGTGCTATTTGCAGCTGTGCAAGTGTGAGGCTGCAGTGGCGCTCGGGTGCAGTGTGAGCTGGTATGGCTGCTGCACACGCTCGCACTTCCTGGCAGAGCAGCGCAGCCTCCTGTGGACGTGGGCCAGGCTTCAGGAAGCTGCTACTGCCACAGGAAACGCTACTACAACAGCACACAAGCGGACATGGGGGAGGGGGGGGTTCTGCTGGAGCCAGAGTCACCGGTCAGATCCAGCCAGGGGACACTTTTGCCCTATTATACACATGTTCTCAACACACACACACAGCTGGCAGAGCTGTTGACAGAAGAGGGGATCTGATGTGACATGTACAGTGGGCTCCAGCGATGCCTGTTAATGCCACCACAAACTCCAACATGTGGTCAGAGTGCTTCAACAATCTGTGAGAGAGTGTGTGTGTGTGTGTGTGTGTGTATATACACACACAATGGCAGCAATAAGCACACGTGTTGTGCATGCAATCTGCCAGCAGGGTTTGTTTGTACACACTAAGCACAGGCACGTCTGGCACCAGTCATGGGCTAAAGGTCAGCTCAGGGACTGGAGTGTAGTGGCCTCCCATAGCGGCACATGCTAGCACTGCTAGCCAGCGGATGCAATCCATAACAGCTCCACACACCCTCTTCAAGGCACTCACTCTCACACACACACACACACAGGCACACACACAGGCACACACACAGGCACACACACAGGCACACACACAGGCACACACACAGGCACACACACAGGCACACACACAGACACACACACGCCCGCCTACTCAGGGCTGGGCTCCAAAAAGAGGAAATCTCATTATAGTACACAAGGTCAGTCTCACACACACACAAACACACATACACACACAAATGTCCAAATGAGCACGCACACATAGAGAAGGACGTAGACCTGGTCACCCCTGTGTCTGGTCCTGTTCCATCTTGTGCTCTGTGTTACTGAGAGCCTAACTTAATTACACTGCTACAGTTTCCTCGGGGCACTGGAAGCTGATGTGCGTTTAAGTTAGCCATGTGAGAACGGACCGGCCTCTGTTTGTGTGCGAATGAGTGTGAAGGTCACTTCTGGACTGAGCAGGCTACATTATTTATTTATTGTGTTTGTGCACTGTGTGTTAAAGTGGAGGACAGAGGCTCCGGCCATGTAGATAGAACTTATCAAAATATACTTAACATACTATATGCGTGTGTGCGTGCGCGCGTGTGTGTGTGCACGCGCGTGTGTGTGTGTGTGTGTGTGCACTTGTGCCTGAGGCAGACACGCTTGACATAACTCTGATCTTTAAACTGTGCATATGAAAGCAAGGCAGTAAAAAAGCTCATTCCATCAGGATCGAGCTAATGATCAATGGTCAACACGACAGACAACAGGCCACTGACCAAACCACCCTGCTGGCCCTCTCACTCCAGAGGGGAGATCTTCCACTGATCCCTGTCAGTCCAGAACAGCCACAGCAGCGGCTGTACTGTAGGTACACAGTGCATACTCGCACGCACGCACACAATCACCGCGGACGGCTTCCTGACTGGACAAAGACAGGGAGAACAGGAGGATGGGGGAGGGGAGGGGAGAGAGTGAGAGCGTAAGAGAGGGCTTTGGGCTTGGGGCCACGTCCTCCATTAAGTGTGCGCTCTAAGGAGACTGCAGCTCTGAAAGGGACCCTTTGGTCAAGGAGTTTTCCGGTACTAATGCCATTACAGATGAACTGCAGCCAGCCGCATCCAGCCAAACAAGTCATCCGCCCTTCTCCTGCACTATCCATGATCTCCCCTTCTGGTCCCCTTCTCTCCTCACCACTGCCCTTCTCTACTCCCTCTCTCTCCAATCCTCACGTCTCCCATCTCCCACCGCCGGCCCGCAGTATTCTCTCCGGACGCTTTCCATTGCCATATTCCTCCTCTGCTTTCCCTGCCCCCATCCTTGGATCTGTATCAGTGTGTGTGTGTGTGTGTGTGTGTGTGTGTGTGTGTGTGTGTCGCTCTCTGCTTGTGTGTGCTGGGGTCAGCAGTAATACCCAGGCCCTGATAAGAAAAGGCCTGAGTCTGGGGCCTTCAGTGCTGGGGGTCACAGGCAGGGTGGGTTGCTCAGTGGGAGCGATAAGAGCCAGGGGTGGTAGGGGGAGGGGGGATGAGGTGGAGAATATACGGAGCTCCTCTCCACTCTCAGGAATGTCTCCGTGCCGTACCAGGAGCCAGGAAACGTCCCGTCCTGCTATTGCCACGGAAACTGCAGGAAGGGAGGTGAAACGTAAGAGGGAGGGGTGTGTGTAGGAGCGGACAGGGCGGCTGAAGACGTCACAGGATGTGACAAATACGAGCCGTATGGCACGGCGACACTTGGGCGCTAGATAGCACCTGGGGGGGTAGGAGGTGTGAGAGGGCAGGCACGTTACACCAGGAGAAAAGAAAAGGGGGATGAGGAAAAGAAGAGGAAGAGGAAGAGGAGGAGGGGAGGAACAGGGCACAGAAAGAAAGAGTGGGATATGGTAGCTTGAGCTAAGAGCTAAAGTCCATGACCGTAGAGGGAGACAGGAGGATTCTGGGAGAGATGGGGAGGAGAAGTGAAAGAGTGGAGAGAAGTCTAGCTACAGTGTGGTTAACTCCAGAGGCAGCGGCTGTCTGGAGCACCTACCGTCTTCAGCCGTTTCACCGCATCCTCACAGATATGCATCCCTCTGGACTCCTCCACCTCCACATGGCCCAGGTACTGAGATGGAGAGAGGGAGAGAGAGAGAGAGAGAGAGAGAATACATTAAGTCCACCAGTTTAAATCTGATCAATCATTTGACAAACAAACATATACATATAGAATGCTGAAGGTAGGACAGAAGAAAAAAGAGATGTGATCTGAAAGGGAGGATTGAAATGTTTGAAAAGTTATTATTTAGTCAGTTTTGTATACTTTGATCTTGCAATGCAGTAAATAGCATATTTAACATATTAGCATATCCATGATAATATATTCATGCATTCATGAAAAAACAAACTAACATTTACTTGACGGAGAGAGAGACAGACAGACAGAGGCAGACAGGCAGGGTGAAGGTCAGGGGCGCAGGTCACTGTGACTGTCTGCCCTGACCCTTTCCAGTGGCGGGGTCAGGAGTTCAGCTGGGGACCCTTTCTGCCTGCCCTCTCCACCCTGTCACGCCCCACAGCCCCGTGGGTTCTGCTGGGGCAAAGGTCAAACCAAAAGGCTGGTGACCATTGTGCGTCAGTGAGAGAGGAAGTCCTCAGCCCTCCGCCCTTCTCCCAAACACACACACACACACACACACAAACACAGAGAGAGCCAGAGATTCCCACCCACCCCCAGTACTATACAAACGAGTTATTCTTAGGCACTGACCTCATCATCGCCTCAACAGAAATACACACACGTGGGGAAATGGAAGCTCATTCACACAAATACACACACACACACACACACACACACACACACACACACACAGAGAAAGTGAAGAGCACATGCATTCTTCACATTCATGTGTTGTGAAGTGTGGGCATGGGGCATGAATAATCGGGTGCGCTGAGGCAGACTGTCTCATTCCTCGTTAGTTCCTTGGATCATTATTCTGCTTCGCCTCAGCAGACACACAGGCGACGATAAAAAGAGGCAGACGCCCCCCTTCTCTCCCCTTCCTCCCATGTGACCCCCACCCGACCTGAGTGTGGCTCCGTACTTGTTGATCTAACTTCTGCCACCCGCTCACCCCACGTCCTGTCCACTCCTTCAAGTGCATCTCTGCGTGCGTGTCCGAGGGCATCAGTTGTCCACTGCTCTCTATTTCCAGTTACGAGAGCACGGCTGAAAAAGAAAGAAAAGAAAGAAAAAAAAAACAAAACGCCAGCGTCGGCCGTTCGTGGAAAGCAGGAAAGCCCGCGCAGCACAACCGCAGGGCAGCCCGGCGATGAGCTCACGGCCGCGAGGAAGAGGAAATGCAAACAGAGCTGGCAGGAAGTGCTCCCAGGAATGTGCTTTATCAGGCCGCTGCCTCCGTGATGAACCGCAGACCTCCGGCCTCCTGGACCGGCAGGACACAGGGAAGTCTGGAACGGTGGGAGGGTTAGGGGGTGCGCTGGGGGATCTCTCTCATGATGTTTCATGTTCATCTTGGGAAAAGGCTTTAAGTTTTAGAGAAAAACGCTGCATACCTTACGCATACGAGAGAGAGATCTCAGATGTGTGAATGGAACATGACCAGAGCCCCATGATGATAATGATTTCACCAACATTACAGGCCCATCAAAACACAGATGTGCCTGCCCTACCGAGGCTGGGAAAGGCATTAACTCCTGGGAAAAGTGGCTTTGGGAAGATGGTGTGGAGGGGGTTCTCAAACTGCCCTCACACACAACTGACATGCTGAGGTCCACTTCCTATACCACCACCCCCACCACCACCACTTGAGTAGCACTGGTGTCCCTCTGTGACTTCTGTGGTCCCATATCAAAAGCCATGTGGGATGGAATGCATTTCTATTTTGGACTGACGCTGATTTCATGGGGAACCCAGTTTGTGAATGCAAGCCATCCAACTCATCTTTCATTTCATACTTGATCTGCCTCTCCATCTCTCCCTCACTCACTCTTTCGCAGGGGGGAGTGTTTGTATGGACGACACAGCGTAGAGCCAGATGGTAGCTCTGCCTTAAAGGTTAATTCCACACTTCCGCTTCACACCAGCGTTCATCTTTTCTTCTCCTCTTTCCCTCCATCCCTCGTCGCGTTTGAGGCCTGAGTGCTAATCTCACCGAAACTTCTCCCAGCCCACACAACTCCACTCCTCAGGGAAACAGGGGAGATGTAACGAGGGAGAGAGGGAGGGAGAGAGAGAGAGAGAGAGAGAGAGAGAGAGAGAGAGAGAGAGAAGGAAAAAAAAGGGGAGACAAGGGGGAGCAGGGCGATAGATGCGTGGAGCAAGATATGGAGAGAGAGAGAGAGAGAGAGAGAGAGAGAGAGAGAGAGAGAGAGAGAGAGAAGGGAAGTGTAACGGATAGGGGAAAATTTTCAGATGAGAAGAGCTCAACTTTCCATCTGCAGTGCCATGAATTTCCAGAGGGCTGACGTTGAAGTGCTTGTCCCGCTAGCCGTACAAAGCCCCTGTGTTTGGGCAGAGCAGGGAAGAAAGAGCCCCTGCCTGATGCAGCATGCTAAACACTCATCAAGCTCCCTGACAATGCACCACACACACAATGCCCTCTATTTAACCAGCTAAACACTAAACCTGTACTAGCACAGCTCTTACACACACACACACACACACACACACACACACACACACACACACACACACACACACACAATATACATTACACCATCAAAGCCCTGTTTGTTCACAAAGAGTAACGTTAGCTTGAGAAATTTGAGGCCGCTGCTTTAATAAACAAACGTTTTCTGAAAACAGCTATGGCATGCACACACACACACACACCCCAAAACACTCCCAACTGTCCTGCATGGCCAGAGCACACATGTAGCCTAACGTGGTTTATTTACGATGAACAGGTGGGGGAACGCGAGGTCAGGGGGAGAGATGACGACATGAGGGAGGAATCTGGGGCGTAGTAAATGGCCTACAGCTTCAGGTTTGGGACCAGTGGCACCTCGTGAGAGAAAATGGACAGAGACCACAGCACGGTCAAATTACTGAAGTAAATGACCAGCTCAAGCCATAAACATCTTAAGGTCCAGCATTAAGACCCAGCTAATTTGTCCAGTGTTCCCTGCAATGGGCTGAGGGATTAGGTGACTCTGTCCAGTAGGCACTTACCTAAATCACTTCTGACTCCACGTCTGACTCCCCCTTCCCCAAAACATCCACATGACCCCCAGCTTGTCCCACACCACCCACCCCCCCCCCTCCCCTCCCCTGCCCTGGTCTACCAGTGTGTCCCTCCTGACTCCAACTCTGCTCAGCCTCCTTAGGAGGGAAGAGGGGGCAGGTAAGACTGGCTCCAGCCTTCACAGTCGGAAGCAAGCAGAGCCAGTCTCACTTCTGTTTCCAAAAGACCATCCTGCCTGTTGCCATAACACAGAGGCTCAGGTTGACCCAGCACACCACCACCTGCACAGAACAGCACTACACACACACACAGGCCCTCCACACATGTTGCCGGGTAGATGCCTATGAATACCAAGAATAATGCCTGTATCCATAGCAATGCACAAATTCCATAGCAATGCACAAATATACGCACTGCTCACAAACACTTAACCAAATAATACAAGGAAACAAGATAACTTACACCCCACCCCAAAACACATGCTCAGAGAACCATGCAACATGCAACGGAAGAGCAAAGTGCACCAAAGTGCAGCACGAAATAATATCATGTACACTCACAACTACCCTGACACATCTTCCTCTCTCCACCCACACAATCCAATCCATATTCATGCTTACACACACAATCACACACACAAGCAAGCACACACACACACACACAGGCTGCAATTGTAAAAGTCAGATGCATCTTGAGGCATCTCTATGGGGTGAGAGGGGGTGCTGGGTTTAGCAGCTTGAGTAATGTCAAATAATGACTCAAACATTCACATCACAGACTGACATCTGTGTAAATCACTACAAACACTTCAAGCAATCCCCAGGACAGACAACGGTCAAGTTTGCAAATAGACAAACATGACAAATTCAAACCAATCATTTCAATTGACCATAGTTAATGTAATTCTGAGAACTTGAATAATGCATATGTTGTCATTTAGTGTAAAGATGTAGCAATGACAATAAATAACACTGTTTTTGTTGTTAGGACTTAAGGACTATGATGATCACTTTTAGCTGTGTTTTAAAATAAAAACAAAGATATGCTACTCAATGCTAACTCAGTGGCTCAGTATAGTGTTCTGTATTCCATGCAACCATATATCCTATTCTGCCCATGGCGCAGGGTGGTGGAAGACGACATGCTATCAATGTGTCACACAGCACATGGAAGTCACTAAATGCAGGTTTTCACAGTTTTGAAGGTCTGTTCTCCCCACTAGTTGCTCAAGTCTATTCACTATGGAGTTCTGTGCTACCAACAACCAACAAAAAAACAACCAAAATGTACAATGGTTACAGCCAAAATACACCAGCAAGCTATCTATTCACAATGCCCAATTTCCTAATGTTGCTGGTGTTTGCAAGGCAATTCTGTTTCTATACTAGCTAACATGCTAGTTTTAGAGAGAAATGCTATGATGCCTTTAAAGGGACACCAGGCAAGCCTGATGCTTTTCTCTCTGAAACTCCCCTCGCCGGGTCTGAAGCTCTTTTCCTTTTCTTTGCATCTTCCGTCAAGGGTTTTCGCTGCTTCTTCGCCCGGCTCTGCCATTATACACACGTTTGCAACAATCGCTAGCGTTTCATTATCCTCCCTCTGTGCTGTGGATGCAGGATGGAAACTGAAACTGCTTGGTCGTGGGTCGATACACTGAATTTTAAGGGTATTATTCTTCCTACAGGCAGTAGGGGCGGGCGAGAGAGTCTTCATTCGCCCTGTAATGAGTCATTTAACCATATACCGACTTACGAAGATGAGTAATTAACACAAAAACGTTGCCTGGTGTCCCTTTAAGTTTAAAAACACTGAAGCAGTCCAGAAAAAAAATCCCCTTTGTTCACAATACCCCTGAAAGATCCCTCATCATATCATGTTCATTAGGTGTCCGTCTGTGAGCACGCATGTCATGTGTGTGTGTATGTGTTCCAAACATCTTAGTCTCTGATTCTGCATGTGAGTGAGTGAGTGAGTGAGTGAGTGAGTGAGTGAGTGAGTGAGTGAAAAGTAGTCACCTTGACAGCAAAGCTGCACTTGCCGCTGCGCACGGCCTCCTCATCGGTCTGCCACTGGTGCGGCCGACTGGACTCCGGCACGTACACGTCTTTCTTCCGGCGGAAACTCTGCCGCAGCTTATTCATGGCCAGGCCACCTGTAGAAGACAGAGAGAGAGAGAGAGAGAGAGAGAGAGAGAGAGAGAGAGAGAGAGAGGGAGAGAGAGAGGAGAGAGGTCAGAGAAGTGGCACTTCACAAGGTCACAGCCATTAGTCTTGTCCTGCCGTTGCACACAAGGTCGAAGTACTCTGTCATCTGAGAGTGATGAACACACCAGAAACGGCTCCTCCAAGAGCCACATCAAGGACAACCAACTTTAGCGAGCGCTCATCTTCGGAGTTATCCTACTTTACAGAAGAACAAGTCCTAAAAGTAACACTTCAGCAAGACCCCCTGCAAAAGTTGTCAGACGTCAGCAAGCATCTGAACCATCAGCCCCAACTTTGTGCAACCCATCAGCAGGTACTGCGATGCTCCAAGAAACTGACTGAAGCCACTGAAGCCTGTTCTCCGTGACGCGAGCTCGGGCTGTCAGGCCTCGGGGCTCAGGGAGAGAGAGCCGCGCCTCGGCACTGCTCCGCTCCAGGCCTCTCAGGATCCATGGGAAACACGTGGACGAGACTGAGCCATCTCTCCGCTCCTCTCCCCTGCATGCCTGCGGCTCCTTTCCTCTGTGACTCAGCCAGCTCCGTCTGCCAGCATCAAAGCAGAACAGGCGCGAGCACACACACACACACACACACACACACACACACACACACACAAAATCAAGCCCGAGATGAATCTCACAAGCATTTCTCATCAGAAGCCAAGTGCCTGGCCAGCCGCTGAGAAGGCAGTGGTGGTGATAAGCACAAAAGAGAGAAACAGAGAGAAAGAGAAAGAGAAAGGAGAGAGAGAGAGAGAGAGAGAGAGAGAGAAAAGTAGATGGGAGAGTTGTGCAGAGAGTGCCAACAGCCAAGCATCACCGAGAAATCCATCTTCCTGTAACGTTACAGGGCCACAGATTGCAGCAGTGGCCGAGAGCGACAGTGGAATGAGACAGAGCCTGGTGCCTGGTGCTGTTTTTTACTTCCTTATGTGCTTGGGACTTCTTGCTGTTGTACAACTCATGTTTTTGAGCGTGCTCCTATTTATTGGCATGCTAAAGTGTAACGTGTCTACTTGCATTTGGCTTGTGTGTGCAGGGGTGCCAGGCTTGCACGGATATGTTGTAAACACACCTCTCAACCAGGACAGCCTGTGGTGGTGACGGCTTAAAGGCAAACAAGACGCATCACAAAGCCTGAGAGGGGGTGGCGGCCGAATCAGAAACGTCCCTTTCAATCGCTCTCCCTCTCTTTCTCTCTTCTTTATTTAGGTCATTTCATGTCTGCTCACTGCAGGCTGTAGGCATGCTCTTGTCACTGCAGAGGGAGAGGGAGAGGGAGAGCGAGCGAGAGCTGAGGAGGAGGGATGGGGGCAGACTCGTTTTCCCTCTCTGTCTTTCTCTCTCTCCAACAGATCTGTGCCCAACACATTCATCTCTCTCTGAGAACTGCTTCTCTCCTCTCATAAGTCAGACTTGCCTTTTTTTCTTCCCCTCACCTCTCTCTCTCTCTCTCTCTCTCTCTCTCTCTCTCTCTCTCTCTCTCTCTCTCTCTCTCTCTAGTATACGGGAAGGGCACTTGGACTCTCTCTCTCTCTCTCTCTCTCTCTCTCTCTCTCTCTCTCTCTCTCTCCCAATGCTCCTCTCTCTCTCTCCTCAGGCCCAGATTTTTTCCCTCCTCTCAATGCTCCCTCTCTCTCTCAGGCCCAATGCTCCCCTCTCTCCTCTCAGGCCCAATGCTCCCCTCTCTCCTCTCAGGCCCAATGCTCCCCTCTCTCCTCTCAGGCCCAATGCTCCCCTCTCTCCTCTCAGGCCCAATGCTCCCCTCTCTCCTCTCAGGCCCAATGCTCCCCTCTCTCCTCTCAGGCCCAGTGCTCCCCTCTCTCCCTCGGGCTCAGGCTCAGACCCCTGCTCTCCTCTCAGGCCCCACTGCTCCCTCTCTCCTCTCAGGCCCCAATGCTCCCTCTCTCCTCTCGGGGCCCACTGTCCCTCTCTCCTCTCAGGCCCAATGCTCCCTCTCCTCTCAGGCCCCCTCCCCTCTCTCCTCTTAATGTCTCTCTCCCCTCTTTCCTCTCTCTCCCTCAATGTCTCCTCTCTCTCCTCTCAGGCCCAATGCTCCTCTCTCCTCTCAGGCCCAATGCTCCTCTCTCTCCTCTCAGGCCCAATGCTCCTCTCTCTCCTCTCAGGCCCAATGCTCCTCTCTCTCCTCTCAGGCCCAATTGTCTCCTCTCTCTGCCCAATGCTCCTCTCTCTCCTCTCAGGCCCAATACTCCTCTCTCCTCTCAGGCCCAATACTCCTCTCTCTCCTCTCTCTCTCCTCTCAGCTACATGGTAGAAAAGGTGCGCTGGGGTGTTTTCTCTATCTGAGGGTGTATCTGTGGATCACAGTTAATTGGGGCTCATGTTCACCTTTTGCATACATTAGTATGGGTGTAATACACTTGAAAAAAGAACAGGTGTGTGTGTGCGTGTGTGTCAGTATGTGAGTGTGTGTGAGTATGTGTGAGAGAAAAAGAGAGAGAGAGTGAGAGAGAGAGAGAGAGAGAGAGAGTGTAAGATAATGAGAGAACTGAGTGGTGTAAATGTGAGACAGTGTCTGTGTATGTGTGTGAGAGTTCAAAGGTTTGTGTGTATGGGTTAAGAGGGAGCCCATGAGGGGGACAGAGTTGACCAGTTTGAGGAAGAAAGAGAAGGTGAAAGTGGGGAACTATGTGTGTGTGTGGGTGAGTGGGAGAGTAGAACTTTTGTGTGCTTAGAATCTGTAGTCCAAATGGACATGTAACAGACTGACTATTGAAAAAGGGCAAACAGGGGAAAAAAACGATGGATTCTGTGAGCCTGTGAGAAACTGGCTGCATGGGTAAGAGAAAAAGAGTGTGTGTGTGTGTGTGTGTATGTGTGTGAGACAGACAGGCTGTGAGTCATGTGAGTGGGCTTTGGGCTGGGAGGCTGAGGGGTACAGTCTGGTCTGGCAGGGACCAGCACAGCGAGAGAGAGCGAGAGAGAGAGAGAGAGAGAGAGAGAGAGAGAGAGAGAGAGAGAGAGACAGAGAGAGAGACAGACAGACAGAAAGAGAGAGGAGAGGGAGAGGGAGGGAGAGAGAAAGAAAGAGAGAGTGACAGAAAGAGAGAGACAGAAAGAGAGAAAGTCTCGTCCAAAGTGAGAAGCCCTCATAGCAGACAGGCCACAGAGTCCAGTCGGCCCTGAATGTCTGCTGCTGCTGGCCTGCTCCAGTGACCTCACGAGAGAGTGTCCTCGACTCATCACATTCACTCCACACACACAGCACCAGCACTAGAACTAGAACTCAACAAATCATGAATGAGAGCATGTTTTGGCAACACTGGAATAGTATGTGAACAGAGAGAACCAGGAGAATGAGGGGGCAGAGAGAAACAGATCAAGAGAGAGAGAGAGAGAAAGAGAGAGAGAGAGGACAGAGAAGGTGAGAAAAAGAGGACAGGGTGGAGAAAGCAGGACGAAGGGGCAGTCTGTGGCGGAGAGAAAGAGAGTGGGGAGGGGGGGTGTGTGAACCCAAGTGGGAGTGCTGCTGGGCTGGGTGGCAGAGCTGCTGATAGGGGCCTGCATTTGAATAATCTCTCCAGGAATGGAACGGCCAGATTACAGCCTGCAGGATCCCATACAGCAGCACAAAAGGGGACCGCCAGCGAGAACACAGGGGGGGGGGGGGAGGGAGAGAGAGAGAGAGAGAGAGGGAGAGAGAAAAGAAAAGGCAGAGGGAGAGAGAGAGAGTCCAGGAGGCATGGATAGATCTGGACCCTTTTTCTTTGCCCTCTAGTAACACACACAGATTTGAAGAACAGGCCTGATAGCCTGTCCACCAAATAAAAGAATCTGGAAAATGCTGTTACCGTGGTAATCTAATTTCAGAGCGTCAGCTCTGGCTTATGTAAAAGTAGGGAAAGAGAGAGAAAGAGAGAGAGGAAAAAACCCATGAGCGTAGAGCGGATGCATTACATAAAGCCAGTGCCTGCACCACAGCATGGACTCCACACAGGACAGAAGAGCAGGGTGGAGCAGGGCTGCGCGGGGCCCTGTGGCCTGGGCGGTGGGGCTCATCACTGGCAGAGGGATCTGGCCTGCCCTGGGTGGGTGAGTAGCGCAGGGAGCCCCCCAGGCCAGGGCAGGCAAGGTCAGGGTAGCGGGCGGGGGAGCTGGGCAGAGCTGAGCTGGCACTGGCTGATACTGGCCTCGGCGGGCAGCGCAGAGAGCAGACCGTGGGTGGTGTGGCTAAGGTGGCTGGAATGCGCTGGAGCTGCGGAGGTGAGCAGACAGGCGGAGGCGGCCGGAGGCGGCCAGCGAGGCGGGCGGGCGGCTGGGAGAGGTCCATGTCTCAGACACTGCTGACCTCAGACTGGGCTCAGCCACATGACTCTGAGCCAAACGTGTGATTGACTCACCAAATGAGCTCCTCCTTCATCAGAATGAGCTCCTCCTTCAGACTATCGCGGCTCAATCCGCTGAGTCAACCACCTCTGCTGACAGGTTGAGGAATGCAGATCAGAAAGAGATCAAAATCATTCATTCACTCTCCCACGTTACGCAATCAGCTACGTGAGGATTTGGTTTCTAGACATCTTCAGTGCCATCATAAATTAGCCTGACCTACAGTCGCAAAAACGCCAATTAACACTTAAGAGTAACGTATGGGAGGGAAGTCGAATTCTGCCTACAGAGAAGATTGAGGAAGAAGAGGAGAAGATGAGAAGAGAAGAAGAGGAGAAGAGGGGAAGATGAGCAGAGGAGAGGAGGAGAAGAGTTAAAAACACGAGACAGCCTGAGAGGGGGTGATGGTGATCAGGCATTGCTCTGTAACGTGTTCACTCTCATTTCATCCATCCCGACCAGCACTGTGCTGGACGAGGCGGGCGAGACAAACGGCCGGCCATCCCCAGAGAGGCAAACACCCACTGATTAACACGTCCCATTAGCCAAGCCAAGCACAAACAGGCAGAGAGGGGGGGAGAGAGAGAGAGAGAGAGAGAGAATATCGTATAAAAACACAGATGCAGGGGTGCATGTTGATAAGGATGGAGTGATATGATGATATGGGAGGAGAAAGAGAGGAAAGGCAACAGCGGAGGGGCTGATATCTGAGCAAAAGAGGGAAGCAGGGGAGAAAGAAAGAGGGGGGAGAGGATGAGGAGGAGGAGGAGAAAGAGAGAGAGAGAGAGAGGGAGGAGGAAGAGGAAGAGAGAGGAGGAGGAGAAAGAGAGAGAGGGGGGAGGAGGGGAGAAGGGCCATCCATCTGCTGAGGGTACATGTACAGGATGTCTCCGCTACGGAGCCAAGAGCTGCAGGTTGGCCAAACTAATGTCTGCAAGTCTGCTCAGTGAAAGGGCCACACACACGTGCACGCACGCACACCACACACGCACAAGGAAGCACCCTCATTCCGATTAACACAGGACTTGCATCCACACATCCGCACAAACAGAGTAGGCCTAATGATGAACAGAGACAAAAGCACTCTGCCAGAGAGAGAAGGGGAATAAAGAGAGAAAGGCTGTGTGAGCGGAGAGAGAGGAAGAGAAAGAAAAAAGAGAGAGAGAGAGGTAAATGAGCTGCGGTTTTTGGCTCAGGCAGGACTCCGCAGGAGCCATCAGCTCCTCAACGCTGAACCTTAATTACTAGCAATTACACTCAGCAACCTGACAGGGGCAAAACTGTGTGTGTGTGTGTGTGTGTGTGTGTGTGTGTGTGTGTGTGTGTGTGTGTGTGTGTGTGTGTCTGTACACGTGTGTGTCACAGAGAGAGAAATGTGCTTCCCTCAGTCTGTCTGTAGTCATGTGTAGCGACACATGTCTCTGAGAGAAGGAAGTCTAGCAGATACAGCGAGACAGCAGGAGATAAAAAGGCAGAGAGAGAGTATTATTATTAAAGTGGAAAGGTGAGGGGAGCGACTCCAGGGTGGTGCTGCTGTTCTGACAGGAGGAAGGAAACTGCGTGGGGAACAGGAGGCTGACCAGCTCTCACTCTTATCCGCCTCTCTGTCCCTCTCTCTCCCTCATATCCACCTCTCTGTCTCTCTCTCTCTCACTCTCTGATCCCCCCCCTCCGTCCGTCTCTCTCTCAATCTCTCATCCCCCTCTCCGTCTCTCTCCCTCACTCTCTCTCTCTCTCTCCCTCACTCTCTCTCTCTCCCTCTTCTGCTCTCTCCCTCTCTCTCGCTCACTCTCTTCTGACACACACTCACACTCAGACGCTTAGGTCTAGTAGTCAGTACTGAGCAGAAAATATGTCACTAAATCCCCAAATATACGCATGGATGAACACAGCTAGGCCCACATACTGACACCGTCCGTCCCGTACGTACGCACACACACACACACACACACACAGTGCAGGCTAGGAGGAGTCAGACTGAGGGCTTGCTGGGCTGAACTACAAAGTGAACTGAGTGGGTAGCAGATCTGAGGACCCGCCCTGATGTCATGATGAAAAGGTGACCTCATCAGCCACCTCACACACTCATGACCCTACACCAACCCAATAGTGTTCTACCTACACCAACCCAATAGTATTCTACCTACACCAGCCGAATATTATACCTATACCATTTAGCAGGAACAATTGGTCAAGCTGCTACTGGGGAGAAACGAGCTCTCTTGATCAGGTAAAGGGTGGTGGTAGCGTAGTGGCTAAAGAGCTGGTAGCATAGTGGCTAAGGAGCTAGTAGCGTATTGGCTAAGGAGCTGGGCTAGCATCTGCAAATGTAATAAATGTTAACAAAAAGGGGAATATACAGGACAGGAGTGTGAGAAATGCAGAGAAAAAGAGTAATCTGATGGGGGCTGGTAAGTAACCCTGTAGGCTTTACAACTCCACAACACCAGCATCTCATTACCAGCTGCAGCACCCTTAGTTCCTGTCTCGAGGCAGCCTTCATAAGAGATACAACACCCATAATTCACCTGTGTTCACCCCTCACCATGCTTCTCATGCTGTCTGTGTGTGTGTGTACACATAACAAATGTGTTTAAAACAGAGAAGTCAGTGTAATTTATCACAATTTATGCCTCAATATCACACTCACCCATCCATGCCATGGACACACAAACACCCATACATGTCATCAGAAACTCTGCCACTCATGTTGTGTAGTGCTTGCTTTCACTGGATAATGAAGGGTTTGGGTGAGTAAGAGCAGGTTTCAGTGCACTGTGGTGGTTAGTGTGGCTTGTAGTCCATGATCACGCTCTGTTGTCTGTTGTATTGCCCTATACTGGGTGTGGTGTGGTTGCGCAGATAGCGGTCAGATGTGTGTGGGTGATGCAGGGGTGAGGCGAGTTTGCTGTGCTGAGGTGCTGAAGCCGAGAGGAGTTTCAGGAGGAAATTGAAGACTAACAAGCCTGGCCAGCCTTTGTTTGATTATCCAAGAAGTGCAAGGCTTTTCTCTCACTGTGTATGTGTGTGTGTGTGTCCAGGTCTATCCTTAACACACACAGACAAACACACACCATGTTTGTCATTTCAGCCTACAGCTACATGTCATATGGTCAAGATGAATATCTGTCCCAGGCAGTTGAAGTGTGCGATGCATGCATACAGGTTTGTTCCGGTTGTGTTTGTGTGAGGTGTGAGGAGCTGAGAGCCTGAGGGTCTGAGTGGCACCTGCCAGAGCACCTCTGTCTGAAACGGTTTCGTCCAGCACCGTCCCCTCGTTCCCCTTCCCTGACCGGTGGCACACTGTCCAGCTCAGTCCCTTGTTCTCTTCATCGCCTCTGCTGTCTTTGCTGTTTCTGCATCAATCTTTGGCGTTCTCTTCATGTTTGCAACTCTCTCTCACACACACACACACACACACACACACACACACACACACACACACACACACACACACACACACACAGGTCAAAAGTCTGTAAGCTTTTCAAGGCCACAAGAATTGTGCCCTCTCTTCCCTGTGATAACAAGAACACACTCACCCCTCTCTTCGTCTCACTCGTTCCCAGACTCCCTCTACACCAACCCCTTCCACACACACACACACACATTCTGAGAAAAGCCTATTACAGCCACATTCCACAACTCTGCTTTAGCAAGTGTGCTGACAGACAGAGTGAGAATCTCATCGGCCGGCTAGCCCTGACATTCTATACGACTGGACATTCTTCAGATTGTAACATCGGCTATGACCTGTTCTCAACTCAGCAATATGATGTTACACATTCACTCGAGAGCCCAGGCGGCGGTTAATGGCTCAGCTATTAGTCCTGATAGTGAGCATGTCCAAAGTGTGTTGGTTTCCCGTGCACACACACCAACACTGCAGTTGCAAAGGGAACAGAGTCTTATTATGCAGCCTCTGTCAGATGCTGTGGCAGCGTGGGAGAAACAGGGCAGAGGGAGAGAGTGAGAGAGAGTGAGAGAGAGAGAGAGAGAGAGAAAGAGAGAGAGAAAGAGAGTGTGAGAGAGAGAGAGAGAGAGAGAGAGAGAGAGAGAGAGAGGAAGCAGGCTGAACTGCATGCAATGTTGATGCCAGGCTCATCAGGACATACTCCGCCATCATGTCTCCTCCCTCAGGGGCAAGACTTGTTATTTCTTTTCCACTCTCAGTTCACCTGAGTTCATGAGCATTTAGACCGTGCAGGGTTAACCTGAACAAAGTGACGATATACTTTAGTTCCATAACAACAAAAACTTTAATTTATAGTCATGAAAGAGTAACTAGCTGAGGAAAATATCACTCCTAATTAAAATGAAAATACATGCACACACAGGGCCATTTCTATGAGGTCTCACAGCCACATCAAAGGGAATTATGTGTGCGTGCGTGCATGCGTGCGTGAGAAAGTCAGTCCTCAGCTCACCTTTCCCTCTCCTGTATAAAACAGCTCAAAGTCAGGCACTTAACTGCTACCTACCCTGGAGACTGCATCCCTACACAGACACCTCACTTGCTCTGCCCAGCACACTCCCTTTCTAGAACTCTCGTCCAGTTTCCACTGACCAGAGGGCTTGCATTGCATTAGGGAGAAAGAACAGAGGAACCCACTGAATGACCGATGGATGAGAGTGCTCCTGACGACATGAAGCAGAAGACCCATTAGACTGGGGAGGGTGGATTCCCCACTGAGATTAGCATATCAACAGCAGGCAGTGTGTGTGTGTGTGTGTGGGGGGGGGGCTCTCTCAACACAGACTAGCCAAAAACACCACAAACAAACAAACAAATAAGATGCTAATTGCAAAGGTCAATCGCAATGAGTGGAGGGGGAGAGAGATACAAGAAAAAGACAAATTGCTTAACCACCAGAGAGAGAGAGAGAGAGAGAGAGAGAGAGAGAGAGAGGAAATGGGCAGTACAACGAGAATAGTGTATTTATGTGTGTGATTAAACAAAAAGCAAACAGTGCTTTGTTTACAAATGTCCTCTAGCCTTCACTTCAGCCTGCTGCGTAATGAGAAAATGAATTAACACTATAAAAGCAATTTAACCAGCCCCCTCACAGTGTAAACTCTAGTGTGTGGCAGTGAGAAAATGAACACTGTCTGCACACAGACACTTACATTCACAACCTAACATACACAGAGCCTCATACACTCCCTCAAATATTCACATACAACACACAAACACATAAAAACACACACGGACACACGCACACACACAAACACACGAAGAGAGAGGAGGAAATTGACACTTCTGGCAAGGAAATGCATTCTTGCATAACTGATCATAACTGTAACTCAGCTCTTCTGCCTGCAGTGTGTGTGTGTGTTTCTGTACATGTGTGCATCCAACACACACAGATCACCACAGAGCACTTGGCATGATCCTGCACTATCATTATGGCCTGTAGAGAAAGAGTGTGGGTACACACATGCATATGTTCTATTCTTGGCATATTCTCCCACTTTCTGTCCTTCACACACACACACACACACACAAGAAGACAGAAGAAAAAAAGAAAGAAGTGACCACCACTAGTTGTCAGTCAGTCAACAGCAGATGAGCTCCACTCCATCACTGGGGTGCATCTGAACAGGTTTTTCCTCTCAGCCTGTCAATGGAAGTGTTACTCACTACCAGGGGGGAGTGAGTGTGAGTGTGTATGTGTACTGTATGTGTGTGTGTCTGTGTGCGTGTGTGTGCGTGTGGATGTGCTATGTTTACACAGCAGCATGAGTCCAGAGATCAGAAAGGAAGAGGAACTTCCTGCTATGAGAACATACATTCTACTTCAACGTATCTACAAACTCTAGTACTCAACCCTTCTGTAGATGGATGTGGACTCAGTGCCCCTCTCCCCCATCTTAGTGCAGTGCTTAGGGGAAATTATGGCAGGCAGGCACATAGACCAGCGCAGATTCAAGTCTTTTCAGAGCGAGACCAGCAATCGATAACTGCAGGCAGGTCCCCTTCCCCCAGCCCCCACGCACCACAAAGCAAACAAACAAAAAATACTGCAGTAGGCAAGTGGGAGAGGGAGAGGGAGAGCGAGCGAGAGCTGAGGAGGAGGGATGGGGGGGCAGACTCGTTTTTTTCCCTCTCTCTGTCTCTCTCTCCAACAGATCTGTGCCACAACACATTCATCTCTCTCTCTGAGAACTGCTTCTCTCCTCTCATAAGTCAGACTCCGTCTTTTTCTTCCCTCACCCCATTCTCTCTCTCTCTCTCACCCTCTCTCTCTCTCTCTCTCTCTCTCTCTCTCTCTCTCTCTCTCTCTCTCTCTCTCTCTCTCTCTCTCTCTCTCTCTCTCTCTCTCTCTCTCTCTCTCTCTCTCTCTCTCTCTCTCTCTCTCTCTCTCTCTCTCTCTCTCTCTCTCTCTCTCTCTGTTAGTTAAAACTCCACTCCAGTAGACTTAAAAGAGCTCTGCTCCCTTGCAGGTGTGTGGTGCTGGAATGAACAATTCAATAGTCTTGCAACAGCACAATGTGTCAGCCAGGAACAACGCTGGTGTGTGTGTGGATAGTGAGGGCCTTTCCTGCAAGCTGGGTACAAGTGCATGTGTGAGAGTACATGCCATAAAAGCGCCCTGCATTTGTCTTCATGCCTCTGTAAGCGTGAGAGTTCAAAGCGTGTGTTTGTGTGTGAAAGTGAAAAGGGAGGCAACAACAGACCAAGTGCAGTCCTGAGGTGCGTTCAAATTCGATTTGTCAAATTCCAAAAACGATTTGGTGTCAACATTAATTGCATTGTTGCCTTCGTCAACTGTATACATACAGCTCCACTGTATGTTCGCAAAGAACTACCTCCTCAGAGTGTTTGCGAGTGTTCGCTAACGTTGCCAAAAACTCAGGGCAAATAGAAAGCTGTTCGCTGTTTGACTATGTTTGCGAATTTGTGTGATGATGAAACTGGTCTGTGGGTCTATTCTCACTGACCATGCGCCAAGACAGTACAGAGCAGAGAATGACACCTGAACCAGCAAGGGAGGCCCATGGTCATGGTTTATTCAGACCCCCGGCCCACACCACCACCCAACCCCCGCCCCCCCCAACACACACACACACACACACACAGGCTCTATCCATTCATCAGAGGCAGAGGACCAAGCAAAGCTGACAAATTGAAACAGGAGAAAAATCAGTTGGGCCCCAGACACACCCTGCTACTGATAAAACCTGCCCTTCCGCCCATCTCGCAATCTCAAACAATCAAAATGACAGAGAGAGAGAGAGAGAGAGAGAGAGAGAGAGAGAGAGAGAGAAACTTTAAGGGGTGGACCTGATTGGACCGGAGGTGTGTCATAGAGGAATGTCTTCATTTTTGTAAGGTGAGCTCAAAGGCAAATTGTAACAAGAGATCAGGAGACTCAAAAACGCTGCTTAACCATGTTATGTCATCATATGTCATCATATCCCATCCGACCAGTTTGACAGCCCCGGGAAGACTTGGGGGAGGAAGTTGTGCGTACGAGTGTGTGTCTCACTCAGGTGACACACTTTTCCACCTTGCTCATACCAAAGAAGGGCATTTCCGGCCCGACACGCCGTCTTTACCTTTCTCTCTCGGCCGCTGCTCTCACCTCTGATAAAGAGGGCTGAAAGAACCCTTTGTGTGTCTCAGATGACAATGAGCTGGCATTGTGTGAGGCAGCTGGGGCAAGTACCGCCCCTCATTTTGCTGAGCGGTGAAAAGACGGGGGCCCCTGGACAGGGCCCAGCGGAACCCCAATTACACGGAGGCGAAATGGCAGCAACTCAAAGTCCAGGCCCTTAAACAGGGTCACTAACAAATGGACAGGCTGTCGTTCCGCAGCTCTGGGAAGGGGCCAACAGCAAAGGGTTGGAACTGGGAAATGAGAAAGCGGGACTGGGAAAACTGGGAAAAACAATATATGGTGGGCAGAGCAAAGGCTATGCTTCCAACTTCTACTCAACACAGAGGCAAAGAAAACTACAAAGCCTTCTCTTCACACTGTCCGAACCTGAGTGTGTGTGGTTACCAGTCTATGAACACAGTAAGCGTGCAAAACAACAGAGAGATAGACTGTCAGATAGAGAGAAGCAGATAGTCTCAAGTCAGCACATAACTTAACCTCTGCTCACACATGAACACATTATCTCTACCCTGGCCTGGCTGCAGGCATTAAGCCAGATAGGCTGAAGCAGGGGAACTGACGTAACCAGGAGGATAGGAAACACTCTCTGCTAGGTTCTCCTCCCCAGCAAAAGAATGCACATTCCTGCCTCATGACTCCAACTTATCAATGAGAGGGCGGTCCATCTGATGCATCACACCTCCGGTTTGTATAGTGCCTGGGTGAGCGGGGATGCCTAGCATTTGCAAGACCAGTACATGTTCATGCTTCATGTTCAGACTCTGCTACTCATAATAAGTTTCATTCTGTGATGGACCACAGCATTTTTTCATAAAATTTAATTTAATTTCATTTCATTTCCCCATGGCTTACTTTAAATGAAAATGACCACATGGACTAAACAGAGCCAAGCCACTACCAAAGCAGTCTGGACACAGTACTACTTAACAGTCATATTGACCAGAACACCCTTCTATTAGGCTGTAATTAACACAGACAAAGAGGGCCCATACACAATCCATCTCTTACTCCCCTTGAGGTGGCTGGGTTACCACCTCAGACAGACCACATTAAAAACAATTATACATGCATCATCGGTACTTTTCAACCTAACTAACTAGAATCCAGAAGCCCTCAAAAAGGAATCCTTCTGCGAGAGCATTATGCATTATGACACTGATGAGCTTTCACTGGCTTAGTCTAAAACCAGGGACCAGTGTCCCTGTGTGTACTGCGGATCTGAACCATGGCATAGTGTGCCTGTCGGGTGTGGTGTGTGTGGCCCTGAACCATGGTACAGTACCCCTGCAGGGTGTGCTCTGAATCTTGAACCTCACAGTGTGCTTCTGGGCCTCTTGCCCCCCCTGTTACACAACAAAGCAGACCGGGGCCAAGCAGAGCTTGCAGGCCAGGCATGAGTCAGCACAGAGCAGACTTCAACCCAGTGAGGGGGCCCAGCACCAACTGTCTATCCGGAGAATCCACCCTCAGTCCCCAAATGGCATCATATCTCCCATACTCCTATACATCACCAGTCTAATGAGAGGGTGCCTGTAGAGGGAGACCTGGGCAAAGCCAAAGTATTGACTAGAATCGACTAGAATAGATGCAGAGGCACCGCTCACTCAGAGCATCGCTTTGTGACTTTCTGTTGCCATGGAACTGAGCTCAGAGCAACAGGTCTCTAATGACGCATGCAAAAGCTCTCATTTATGCAAGGTGCATGCTCCTGTTAGAGCATTGGTTCCCAAAGATTGGGTCGCAGGAGATTTTATTTGGGTCGCCAGCACAATTTATGTTGTGTAATAGGCCTACCATTTAGCCAGGAAAGCTAACAGTTTTCTATTAGGATCTAGTTTGTTAACTACAGTCACGGCCCTACAGTATGTGCAATTTTGCATTTAGAAAAGCTCTGAAGCTGGGGGGCGAACGCGTCGCAGAGGGGACAGCGTGGACATCTCACTCACAAAATGAAACATTTCTGTGGGGCGCCTGCCATGGACCTCGCAGTTGCAAAATGCAAGGGACATGAATCAGCCTTTTTGAGCGTGTTCTGAACAGAGTGACAAGAGATTAGGTTGAAACAAAGGCATGACTCCCTGGGTCTCTAATCACATCCTCATCAGGTCCTAATGAGGGCCCTGGCCGCTGAATAACCCATGAGCAGCAGGGAGCTCGCAGCAGGCTTCTCCATCACCCTGCCAGCTGACAAATTCACTCTGTTCATTTCAGACATGTTCCTGGGCCATACCACTCACGCCACAATTCCCTTTGTGTCCCATCCTGACCATGTCTACTGAAGCGAGAAAACCCTGGGTGGTTTTGAGATGCTCTCACAGAACCAAGTGAAAGTCATCCCGTGAGGATGACCGAGAGATCAGTGTTGGAATTTGCCGTCTTGGTGTGAGTGGAATTAATCCACACTTGCAGGGTGTAATCAGTGTCCGGCACTAGCAGATCTGTGTAATCACACTGGCACAGAAGCCAAGAAAGACCAGTGCATGAAACGCCATTGTTTCAACCAGTCTATCTAGAGGAACACATTCCTGGGCATTCCTAAGAAGTACACAATAACAGCCCTAGCCTTCGACTACATGTGAACTACATGTACCTGAATGACTGTGTCAGAGTGTGCTTTAGGTTCTAGCCATATCTATTTGATTGAATCAACATACAGATTACAGAGTGTGCCATGGTCTCTGGCTGTGTGTAGTATGATCTACCTTGTGCACGACACCAGAGAGAGAGAGAGAGGCAGAACTACAAACAGTAAAGCCTAAGTCTGGCTGAAGAGTGCTGTGCTTAAGAAGGTGTTAGCATAGGAGACTGGCTTACCTACTCCTTCACACTGCGGCTGTGCTATTTTAGGCCGGTTCGGACTGGAAATGGGGTCAGCAGAACACTGTTCAGTCTGAGAATAAGAGCAATTTCAGATGCAGAGCTCTCATAATGATACAGAGCCAATGGTAACAACTATCAATCAATAGCACAGCAACTGGCATCACTTTACCCTACAGTGAAGCCAACAAATGGCAAAAGACAAGAAATGTCAGATTAAATAAAGCACATGTCCTGATTATAATATAGCCTAATCAGACTGTGTTAAGGTTTTAGTTATGATGGTTATCTTTACCTGTCCACATATCAACTCTCCTGTGTTGTATTTTTAAGTGAGCAGATTAACTATAAACATTACAAAATGTATCACAACTTTATCAAAACACATAAAAACAGACACAGCCAAAACCTAGACCTGTTACTAAGCAGTTATAAAGTAAAGGAACAGGGAGGATGGTGCTACTAAAGATAGAGGACATAAGTGAGGTAGTTCTCTGTGCCTTGAACCAGTGCCACCATGGCCATAAAGTCTATGATGCATCCTCCAGTTACCCAATATGGATGTGGTGTCATGACACTTACCAAGAGAGAAATACTGCCTGGCATGACCATTCAATCAAAGTGATTGGGAGGTTGCCAGGACTGTGCTGCCCAGCTGGCTTTTGCAGCTAAGGGTGAAAACAGAGGGAGACTCCAGCTGAGCCCGTTTCAAAAGATATCTAGTCTCGCCACATCATATCCTAATACAGAAACACAGCTCCTTAGGACATACTTCAGTCTATGAACCTGATTGCTTGAATAGGAAAGTCATAGGCCAATATATAGGCTGAGCATTTGTGTATAGGCATAGGCCAGGCTGGTGTGTCTTCCCAGCTTCCAAAACACTTGACTTCAACTCACACCTTCTGGCCCAACTGAAAAATCTGGGATATATCCAGGAACAACCGTTTTATTACCACTTCTAGGCAACCAGCTGTCTGGTAGCGTGTTATACATTAACCAACCTGCAGCCAAATGGACCCACAATAAACAGAATAGATGATTACACACGGGTTCACTTTTCTGACCCCTCCCTCAATGGTACCAACTTTCATTCTTGTTTTCCCATTCTGTTATGTCCAGCTCAAACATCTACCAGACGTCTGAAACTAAATAGAAGGGCTGGATTCATGAGATGAGCACAGGCTTTAGGAACAGGAAGTCCAATGAGCATTGTAACATGGACGCCGATATGCAACCAAAAGGAAGGCAGGTAGATTGCGACACTACAATCCACTGTGGTGACTACCTGGAAGGTACACATGTCTGTGTTGGGGCGTAAGGTTTCAGCAAGCTAGGCCAATCCTCACTTGTATAGTCTCTGGTGGATATCAGGTGAAACCTGAGCAGACTGCGCCGTTTCCACCAAGATTAAAAAACATTTCATTATTGGGAGAGAAAATAAATCACTTTAAAGAGAAATTGTTTGGAGAATATCTTCGGTCACAACTTTGAGAGAGCACAGCAGTGCATTGAGACATGAGAAATACGGCTCATATCAATTGATCTGCCATGAAAGAAGGCACCTGATGTCAGGTAAAGTAGCCGCGAGAAATGACGTGAGAAGTGAAAGGTTGGATATGGTCACCTTTTCACACGACTACAATTTTCTGAAAAGTGTTCGTGAAATTCTGTTTAGAAACATGTTCGCTCATCGCCCATGTCGCAGACTCGCTCCCTGCAGAACGAAATCCGTAAAATCACTTTACAGAGGGTTAAGTGAAAATAACTTTTGTACTCCCCTCGCCCACTGTAACGTTACTCTCTCATCTAAAGATACAGTAACTTTGTTTCACTTGAAAGAGGTACGTGCGGCTCATATGTAAGGACCCGAGATGTTTGTTTCACCTTTTTAGCCATTTACATCACCGGGCAACAGAAGTCGTACCAAATCCATGAATAAGGTGGCTACCTCTCCCGACATGACCACGGTTTGAGTCACTCTGAAAGCACACATTTACACAAGAATAACGTACCGGTTTTCGTTTTCTGCCTGGAAATTGATACTGGTGTTCAGCCTCTCGACTTTACGTTAGCTTCCAAGCTACGCAGCGAAAAATGGCATTGGTCCAGATGTGCCGCATTTTGCTGGAGCTAGTGAGCTATCCTAACAAGGAAGCCTAGGAATATTCAAAGTCCGGAGCGATATACAAGGAATAGTTTAATAATGGTGACTATCTAGTTAGCTTCATGTCAAACGGTCAAATGAGATGCTGAGATAGTTAGTTAGCTGGTGGAATTTGTCCACTAATGTTAACGTCAGCTATCAATAGTTATGATGGGTCGGTCACGTTCAAGTTAGCTGGCGTTAGTTAGCCAATTTCTGTTAGCCACCCAAGGCAGGGTTGTTTGCAACAAGGATATAACGTTAAAGGTTGTTCATCCATCCAAGTTAGACAAACTGTCTTTTACATCACAGGCTGCGATATCTGGCTAGTGCCTATTTTAAAATGCTGTCAGATTTTTCGCAAGCTAACGTTAGCTAACGTTCACAGTTCACACATGAGACAACCTTTACGAGATTGCTCAAGTAAACGTTAACGCAACGTGCACGTAACGTAAAACGTTAATGTTCTCAAGTAAACATCAAGTTACAATAAGCTACAGTGTTACCCAAGCCAGCCCTCACAAATAATAGCTCAACGGGGCAACGTTAGCAAATATAGGTAAGTTATAACGTTAATGATGCATGTTAACATTAACTACGTGATCCTATGTGCATTCCACCTTAACGTTAACGTTAGAAGTGGTTATTCGACAGTGCAGAGGCTGATCATTTGACGTTTTCCAACGATAGGCAGACTCTCTCTGAGAACAGATCTGACCAAGTCCGGTTGTCTGTGAATGATACTTAACGTTATCTAATATTGTATTAAGATATGGCGTTAGCCAACACCATCAATCTCAACTAACGTTAGCGTTAGTCTGATGACAGGCAAGCTTGCACCAGAAGTAACGTTAACGTTACCACAGTCAGCTTAGCTGACTGTTAATTTCTGGCTCATCCACCTAACTGCCAATTCAAGATAGCAGCTAACATTGGCTCTCAGCAGATGAGTACAACACTCCAGTAACGTTAACGTGACTGTAACAAGTTCGCTATTAACCAGCTCGCATACTAACGTTAGCGACAAATTAACGTTAGCTAGGATAACCTTAGTAGCTGCTATAACGTTTTAGCGATAGTAATCGTTAGCTAATAAAATTGCCTAACGTTACTTGCATCTCTCCTTACCTGATCAACACCCAATCCAGTAATGCGGTAACCAAGTGCAGTTGTCACCCAGTCAATACCGAAATTAGGTGTGTATATTCCAAATTTGAAGAAAGTTACGTTATCGGAGATTAAAGGGCAATGCTCCCACAACACGCAGTCACCTACGCTTTCCAAACATCAGGCGTTTCACCTGCTCCTCTTTCGCTCCTTGGTACACTAGCCGGTTCAACCAAACCTCACCCTTAGCAACGGACCGCCCAGTCTCCATGAATTGGGCGGTTCCTTATGACTTGTTAGATCGTTTCGGTTCACGGTTGCTTAAAATATGTGACAATCAAAATGGGGCGGTATCTATTTTTTGTACGGTGTTTATGACTACGACAGCTCCTCCTACTTGTAAGAAATGCCTATGGATCCATAACATTAGAACCTTTGGATCCATAATATTGGGACCTTTTACATGGATCCCATAGACTGTTCTATATCTATGATGGATCCATAACATTAGAACCTTGGGCATAGGCTACTTTCCTCAGGTCTTTAAAACCACTTGTGAGCTCCTGAGATCACCAGTCAAACAACTAGGCTATTGTAAAGCAGGCCATGGCCTAAAGTTTAATTGTTGCAAATGTCTTGAAAGGGATAGGCCTATCTCGAAGGGCATTTGACAAATAGGCTACAGTTTGTCTCATTTAGGCAGTAATTTAGCACAACAGCTGTAATCCAGGAGCATGGGCAATTTAAAACAAAAATGGGATGAGATTATCACCACGTAAAACTATAAAACTAAAAATGTATTGGAGGTACAGGCCCATATTTTGCTCCATTTAATTACCATACCTGATGAAGCCGGGCCTAACTCCCCTTGCCCGTGGTGACGGATAATTGACCTTCTAAAGAACCGTATCAGTGCCCTGCATTCCAGACATAGCTTTTTGAGGGGAAAGACTAGAGTTCAGGCAGAGGCCTGTGGAGCAAAGCTGGAATGCCTATAGCTTTCCCATGCACAGCAGGTCTGCTTGTGCAGCACTTGACTACAGTGCCAAGCCTGTTGATCTCTCCATCTCTTTTGCTCTCTCTCTTTTAAATGTATCTAATACCTTTGTGTTTATTAGGCTATAAAATAGTTGCATGCGTTGCACCATACAGATACATAGGCTACACATAATTGCAGGCATACTTATTGATACAGATTTTGGAGATTTTCCGATGTATGTTTGTGTGTGTGTGTGTGTGTGTGTGTGTGTTTGTAATATGATTATTGTACTTAGAAGACACTTTTGTCTAAAGTGACTTACAGAATATGAACATTACAATAGTTAAAATTAACAGTAAACAATTTTAAAAAGTTGGTAAGCCTACAAATGCTTACCCTTATAAAACGGATAGTTCACAAGCTTGCCTATGGTCCATGATCTTGTGTGACATGAAGTGTAATGCTTGTCTGACCATTTAATGTCAGAACAGAAATCAGAAAGAATCAACACTATTCCATTGAAAGACTCTTCCATTAACCATTTACTTTTCAACAAGAAAGTCTTCCTCTAAATTGGTTAAATGGACTGAAGGGTGTAAGATGTAGGCTTGGCTAAAATTAGAGTGTTCTCACAGATATGCCCAATTTCTCAAACATCCTTCACAGAACTCATATATACCCAATGCATGCCAAATTCTCAGTAGAGACAAATGGGTGGACGCCTACATGAAGAAAAAGGTTTATAAGCAGTATAATCATTCACTTACCCCATATCTCATCAGGGGTTCCTCAGTTTATTTCCAGACAGACAGGCTACAAATGATAAGCCTACTGCTGAGCAGATGGATTTGTTTTTAAGGAAAGACTGCCATCTTGTGGATGAATAGGGTGTTGCATTGGGCTGTTTTCCAAAAACCTTTCTTGGTGTTTTATCATTCATTAATTAACTGGGCAATCTAATACACATGTAATTTCCCCTCTTCCATTTAAATTCAGTCTACAGAGCATTGCAGAATGTGGTGATGTGTGTGCCATTGTTTCTGCATGACTATATTGAATTAGTAGGCGAAAGACACATCGCAGATTTAGTTGGTTGCCATTTTTTATTCGTTTTTTCAAATGACATGAATGGTCAGATATTCCAAAACAAAGCTTATTCAAGCCTCAAGTATTTACAAAAAGAATTTAAAAAGACAAAAATAGCAATAAAACATTCTTTGGGCTCACTGCATCATTTACCTCCAGCTGAATGTGTTTTGGTTTTGGAGGCCATGCAAAATAAATGTCAGATGCTGTGCATTGTATAGCACTCATCCCATAAACTGTCTGCAGGTCAGTCCATTTGGCATGAAACGCTCCAGTGCTTTATTAAATTGTATCAAATATCTGATCTATTTGGAATTACAATGAGCCAAACTTAATGACCATCAGCCCTGACAGCAACTGTAATGTTTCTCTTGGCTCTAAAAACAGCCTAAGAATTTATGAGCATCCTCATCCTGCCTACAAATATTTTATATTTTGAAATTTAAGACTTAAAAAAAGATTATGGCTGGAGCTTTCTACAATATATACAACATCACTTTGAGGAATGCACTGTGAAACTCAGAGTCAAGACAGCCATTAAAACGATGAACAGTCAATAACTTCCATGGATTTTAAGTTAATCAACGAGAACCACATCGGCCATGAGAATGAGAGAATATAGATATGAGCTGTTTAAGAGGGTAAAAGGTGCAATAAATCTTGCCCTCTCTCTCTCCCCCTCTCTCTCCTTCCCCCCCATCTCTCTCTCTCTCTCCCTGCATCTGCCTATCCATCCCCAATATCATCAATCCTACTGACCACAGAAAGAAATGTCACAAAACACCCCTTGGACCAAACACAATGGCATTAACCTTTGGACAAAAATAAAGTCCTCTACTACTAAGACAGCAGCATCTCCCGTCCACTACAGTGTGAAGACACGCTCCTCAACCCCTGGAGTCCCAGCGCCCAGTCAATCCATCAGGCTTTGTCCACCCAGAACTGCGTCCTCCTCTTCATCAACTCTCTCCAAAGGTCAGGTGATGAGCTGGGGCTCCCACGATTGGCTGGCCAGCTGAGGGTGACACTGGGTGATGACTGGTGGACCGGCTGGGGGCTGGCTGTCCAGGCAGAGACCGCTGACCATGTGCTGCAGGGCCGTGCCTTTAGGCCTCCACTTCTGCACAGGTGAATAGAGAGAAGCGGAAAACAGAGCTCACAGTTAAACATCACGAACACCCTGTCATATTCGGATACCTTTAAAAATGACACATCTTCACTGCTAATTTTTTTATTGGTGACATAAAACGGCAGATGTGCAACAAGATGACCTCCGCTCCCCGAGCACATGTGGACCATGTGTGCGCGTGTCCGACGGGCGCCGCATGTGCCACTTCTGAGTGGCTGCTGCTATGATGGGAGCAGCTGTCAAGACACAGGGAGTGACGGTTCCTCTGCCCATCTCATGACACCTGAGCAACAAGGGCCCATCTGGCGTGGGGTGAGAAAGGTGAGCGAGTTCAGGCCAATGGCACGGTGTCTGGCGCCAGCCGGCCGGCGTGGGCCTTTGGTCTTGGCACGGCGGCCCAGCAGCAGGTTTGAGTTAGATGCAGTAATGGAGCAGCAGGAGTCTGACTCAGGCCTCAGGATTACAGTAATCAGGCAGCTAACACACAGGCTCACTCTGACAGGCCAGGCATGGGCCGACCCCACGGAGGAACAGACAGCAGATATGCTCGACCAGTCGAGGGCATGCTGCCTCACTCTGCTGCGTTTAGCCTTCCACACTGCCACACTGTGTTTACGCTTCCACACAAGCACACTGTCTGACTGCTAGCTGTGTCTATTGGTGGTGCTTAGTGAGGTTCCCCATTCACTGTGAAGCTTTGAGGGCCAGTTGTACGTACATTTGCGAACGTAGCGTTATCAGCGCCATGGACAAACCGTAGATAGCGAACACTGTGATACGTGGTATTTATCAAACTTTCAAGTAATCTGCGCCTTTCTCCGCCCCCTACCGCAATTTACGAACGTCCACAACTGAATGGTATAGCCTACATACAAGGGCAGTTGAATGAAGTTAACTGATGACAACATTGAAAGAATCAAACGTTCATGAAATAATACAATACGACAAAGCAATCATGAAATAATACAATACATGATAAGATGTCAACAAGCAGGGAGATAATGAAGATCAGTAGTTCTACTCAAACTACTTGTGCACGTAGGCTATGGAAGATTGGTCAAATCTAGCAAGTAGGAAAGTTTAAGTGGATGACGTGAAAGTGAAAGTAAGGCATTCGAAAGGCCAACAAAAGTTAATTGCTTTTGATATAGAACAAAGACTTTTACCTCAGTGCAGCCTGTTTGTATATACCTCGCCATGATTTTACACGCACGTTGCGAAACAAATACGCCTGAAGTGGGCGCAAAAGCGTTAGTACATCTGGCCCTGAGTGTCTAGAAAAGTGCTATATATGATCTTAATTTGTGAACTGATACTGCCAAAATGTTGCATGAGAGAGTAAACTTTGGCCATTTATATATAAATATAGCAATCCAAGTAGAAGCACTCCCTCTGGACACAAATGGAAACACTTGCGGAATTTTTAAATGGAACTGTGGGGGCTTTTTGAGGAGGAGTTGAGACTGACTATAAATCGATGGTTCATAAATCAGTTGGCAAGGAGAGAGGAACAGACCCTGGCCTGTAGACAATGATAAATTAATAAGATGAACTTCAGAACAAAAACACACACACACACACACACACACACACACACACACACACACTGAGAGACTAAAGCTGGACTGAGTGGAACCACATGGTAAAACAGGAGGTGTGTGTGGGGAGAGTAACAATAGTTTTCCTCGGCTGGGCTGTTTCGATAAGTGTTTATGTTAGTGTGAAAGGAATGCATATGTGCATGATGAAAATACGCTACAGTTGCGTCTGTGCCAGTCTGGATGTGAATGTCTGAGTCTGCATGAATATGAGTATGTGAGTGAGTATATCTGTAACATAGAGCTCAATTCATAGAAGAGGAATTGAGTACATGTGTGAGGAATTATTACAATTTGTCAACCAACAGCATTTCACTTCACATAAGCTTTTTCACAATTTAGCACGACCTAATGGGATTGAATTACAGATTCTGTTCCAGCTATTTGAGATATGTAGGCTGTGTTGTGTAATGACCATACATTATGGCAGACATCTGGAGCTTGTAACTTTACAAGCAACACAATGGAGGGTAATGGACCAGACCACGGCCGCTGCACAAAAAATGTCCTCTACTTTAGATGCCTGGTCAGGCCTCAGACTGAGCCCTGATCCCCTGCTCATCTCCGGGGCCCACAGTCCAGGAGAACCGAGTCAGCGCTGGGCACTACTACAGACACACACACACACACACACACACACACACAAATACAAACACACACACACACACACACACACACACACTGTACACAAACACACACATACACGCATGAACAAACCTACAGATGTATACACACACGCACACACACATACACATGCACTCATACATACACACTGTACACAAACACACACATACACGCATGAACAAACCTACAGATGTATACACACACGCACACACACATACACATGCACTCATACATACACACACACGCAAACATACGCACACCAACACATGGTTTGGGTTAGGAGTCCCCACCTAAAAGACGTAAATCATCCCTGCTGCCGACCCAAATGCAGTGGGGAGCTCAGTCATAGCAATGACGGATGAGATAAGTGTTGCAAGAAGGGGGAGAGAAGAGGGATGAGTTGGATGCTCTGGGGGTTCCACATATGGGATAGGGTGTCAGTTTGGGTACAGGCGACCCCCTCGTCAGAGATGTGTGCATCTCCAGGGCAGCGTGATGTCTCTCATCTCTAGAACACTTGTCTGTCACTCCTTGAAAACTTTCCACACGTTCGACGCCCCGACATGGACGAGGACAGGGTCCAGGACACGTGTTGGATTTGTTCAGACGGTTGTCATCATCGTAAATATCCTTGACCCGTGGTGCTGTGCTGTGCTGTTGCTAGTGGACTACCAGGTGCCAGTTATAGGAGCTCTGGGCAGGTTAGGGGCCATCCCACTGAGATCTGTGTAACACCCCGCCCCCAAAATGTATGCAAACCACGTTTGGCAACGCCTACCTGTCTGGGTTCCTTGGAGTTGCAGGCCTCCATCTTGACCTTTGACCCCGGCGTGAAGGCGCTGATGGCGAGACAAAGGTCCAGCTGCCGGATTTGAGGCTCAGAGAGTATCCATCTCTGCGAGTGGGATTGGAAACAACCAGAAGAGAAAGAGTTAAGGCCGGCCCACAACTCTCCAACCCAAATGCCGCGAAGATTAGACTGTCAGCGCATCGATAAGTCAAATGGGCCGCAAGGATGCAGCTTGCTTA
Organism: Alosa alosa; assembly: GCF_017589495.1. Classification (NCBI taxonomy): domain Eukaryota; kingdom Metazoa; phylum Chordata; class Actinopteri; order Clupeiformes; family Clupeidae; genus Alosa; species Alosa alosa. The sequence goes on from NC_063207.1 coordinate 23,085,878, forward strand.
ATATCGTCTGTTCTTATCTTTTGTATCCAATTGTAGAACTGTAGAATTTCTTTTGTTTGTTTTTACACTTTTGACATGATTTTGATCCTTTTACAATCATTTTACAGTTGTTTCACAACTAATCATTTCAATTTATAAGTGTAGGGTTATAGCTGTTGCACAAGTTCATATTGGAAAAGAGTGAACAATATCAGCCAGTTCTTATCAAATTTCATATACAGTCATACTGCTAAAAGTCATCTAAAAACAAATGGCTCTTGTAAAAGTTACATTCTTAAATCACTAGTCATCCCAAGGGAGGAGGAAATGTGGCCGATTTTCTGTTTTTGGCATAGAAATGCAGTGTGAGCCCAAGGAGGGAAGCCTGGCTCTGTGCGGTGTGATTGAAGAGGAAGGCCTGGCTTTCTGTGTGGTGTGACTGAGTATAGAGGCCTGGCTCTCTGTGTGGTGTGGCTGAGGGGGAAGGCCTGGCTCTGGACAGTGTAACTGACCTGTGCCTGCACTCTGCTGGCGCTGTTGCTCTTACACTCGGCCAGGCCCAAGCTGTCTGTCCCGTGGGTCTCCAGACACTGACCACCTTGCTTCAGCAGACTGTACACAGCCTCTTGCTCAGGGATCCTAATCACACACACACACACACACACACACACACATGTACACATAAACACACACATACACACATACACATGTACAAATAAACACACACACGCATACACATGTACACATAAACACACACACACACACACACACACACACACACATGTACACACAGGTAAACAACACAAATACACACAGACAGAGGCACATAGCAGGGGAGAAAGCATTTGGAAATTAGCCAGAGAGCCACACTGAGATCTTCCAGATGGGCTCTGCAGAATGCACACACACAAACAAACACGTAACCACTAACAAGCACATAATGTCTGCTCCCGCTTCGCAATGCCATCGCCATCTATCTAATGACGTTTCTGGTTGTCATAGAAGCAGTGAGAGGCCTAATAAAAAGTGACAAACAGCTAATGGATGGGGAACAGACAGTTTCCTCACAGAACACACACACACACACACACACACACACACACACACACACACACACACACACACACACACACACACACACACACAGACAGTTTCTCATCACACAGTCAGTCTGTCTTTCACCTGTCTATGGCCCAGCCGATGGCCTCTCACCCACCTGAGCTCAGGATAGACGTTCTCCAGGTACCAGCGGAACGAGTTGCAGTTTAACTTGTGGCGCAGCTCCACCCGTTCTGTGATGCTGCAGGGGGTGTAAAAGAGATCATCATTACATAAGATAGAGAGAGGGAGAGAGAGACACACGCATGCACACACACACACACACACACACACACATCTGATAATTACTTTGGCAATACTATTGTCTAACTCTTTGTAATGCCAATCAATCACCTTTGAACTGAATCGAGAGAGAGAAAGAGGGAGAGGGACAGAGGTGCATAGGAATGCCTCTATTGTGTCTAATTACATCCTCCATGCTGAGCTCACTCAGTAATGACGATGAGAACAGATGTAAGGCAGACTTTCATGGAAGAGGAATGACCACACTGAGTCAGCCAGTACGAGGCAAAGAGAAAGCGCACTTACCTCCCAAAGGCCTTGCCCTGAGCGGACGGCCGAGCGGCGTAGTAGTACTGCTTATACTCGTCCATCCACACCTCCGCTGCCCGGCGCGTGTTCCTGTGAGGGCAAGAGAGGTAGGGACACTGACATGTTACAATACTATGTATGTCTATAATATATAGAATAACAATAAATGGCTTTGGTAATAATGCACTCATTCAATCTAACCCTTAAAAGGACAGAGAGACAGAGTCAGATGGAATGACAGAGAGAAAGGGCATACTGATAGTAGGCAAGAGGGACATGAACAGAGGAATGAAGAGAGAGAGAGAGAAGAGACAGAAAGAAAGACAGACAGACAGAAGGAAGGAAAGAGAAAGATAGAAAGAAAGAGAGTGACAGGGGTCCCCTACAGGCGCAGGTCATCTGGCCTACAGATGCCACTCACTTGATATATGTCAGAGCGTTGCCTTCTGGGAAGTCATAGGGGTGGCGCTTCCTGAAGACATGGCCCACTCGACTGCAGGGCAGGATCTCCAGACTGCCCCCACACATCCACACACGGAAGGACAGCTCTGGGGAGAGGAGGGCAGATTGTAAACGCAGGGGCAATTTATTAACATCAGGTAGATCAAATGTGGACTATGAAGTACTGTTTATTCTGTGATCTGCTTTAATGTGGTGAAGGTTATTGAATTGTTTGAATGGCCAGTTGAAAACAGGTGCAGTATGCACTGTATGTGTGTGAGACGGGTATGTGATTGCTATTGACATCATGATGAGACATGTCAAATTCAGTAGTTTAAAGCAGGAATCACAGATCTCTGCCTCGACTCTGGATCAGATCAACTCTCTCTCTGTCTCTCTCTCTCTCTCTCTCTCTCTCTCTCTCTCTCTCTCTCTCTTTCTTTCCTCTCTCTCTCTGGATATAGGTACATTTCCTGAGTCTGTTATTTATGATCCCAACCCTAGTAAAATGTCACTTAGTGGTGAGCAAGAGGGGGCTCTGGATAACCTCTCGTTTCATGCTCACACAAATCACACAAGCTACAGATTACATGGGTTTAGCAGGAGAGTTTCAAACACGCTGGTTAAAATGGAGGACAAATCGGCAGAAAGAGCTTTCACATTGCTACACACTATCCTCAAAGACAGAACAACACAAGAGAAAAGAGGCTCTGAGCTGCCATTGATTTTCCTTTCTTTGTTGTTGGGATGCTTTGATCTGCAACAGCTGGATGACACGGCTGGTGCAGCAACCCTGTAGGAGGGCACAGGTTCCTTAGTGTGGATGCTTTGGACCTGAGGGGTGCGCTGATGTCAGATGTGTTTTGGTTGATAGAGCGCACCAACGGATGGTTGTGGTTTGGGTCTTTGAAGGGCAAATCAGTTCGGCTGGGCCAGGTGACAGCAACGTATTATGCATGGATAAAAACGCAGTAAGCTACAAATGTTTCGAAAGGGGGGCAGTGTGTGTATGTGTGTGTGTGTGTGGTGGTGGTGGTGGGGGTGATAAATTTACCAAAGTTCTCTCCTCCCCAGATGTCCATGTGTGTGTCATACTGGCCCAGGTGGTTGAACCAGCTTTTGTCCATCACAAAGATTCCTCCAGCAATGACTGGAGTTCTGGAGGAGAAGCATGGAATTAGTTATTTGACACTTTAAGATACAGTAGTGGAAAAAAAGAGTTAAATAAACGACTTGCTTCATTGGGGCTTGTAAACACATTAATTCTGTGGTGGTGACAGCAGTTTGAAACAGATTTATTCATTTATTTTGATGCAGTATTACCCCAGCTCTATTATGAAACCATTCCATATTCTGAGCCAGTAGTTTCCAAGAGCGGACTTAAAGGACTAATACATCAGCCTCACACACTTGGAGTCGCTGAGCACAGCTGAAAGATGGGAAATGGAACTGCACTGAGGAATCGCACAACACAGTCACATTTCAAGGAAGTACTCACTTGATTGGCTGAGTGGGGTCATTCCTGGCCATCTTCTGTTCAATGGGGATCTGCTCCCACTTAAAGTGCAAACTCCAGTCAAACCCTGAGAGACACAGAATGGGTTAAACGAGGAAATAGGATAGAGAGACAGACCAAGACAGACATAGAGATATTCACAATCAGATTCAAAAATGAATACAACCCAGAGGCTATGTCTGGAGTAGATTGTGTTGGGCAAAACATGGATGGGCTTAGCTTGTCAGTCACTGTCAAGTCTGATTTACCCAAGCAGTGTGTCATGTCAGCTCTCTCAGGTGAATGTGACAGCTGTTACTGCCCCCATCTAGGCATACCCAGTCCCCCCCCCCACACACACAAACTCACTCACCTCCCCTGAGGTCAGCAGAGGCTGCCAGGTACGCAAAGTTGTCCAGACTGATGACATCAATGATGGGGCTGACGACCCTCGTGTGGTCCTGGAGGAAGAGACAAAAACGGGAGGTCTTAACGCCACTCCACCACTCTTCCAAACCACAGTTTGTGCCTCTAGTTCAGATCTTATGACACTGTGGCCACTCTGCTTGGAGAACCTCGAAAGTGCAGGATGGAAGCAAGTATCTACAGATGAAGCCAAAGGATAAGCTCATTCTGACATCGGAAACCTTTTCCCAACGAGCAAACATAAGCAAACTGTGTCACGCATGTATTCCATAACATACTAAACTGTCTCTCCACATAAACATCCCACACGCGCACAGAGAGGGATACTGAGGGGTTAAAACTGAGTTTCTTCAAAGTAATATGAGTTGTATAAACAAAATGAACGTTGTATAAATTTGATAAGTCTCTCTCTCTCTCTCTCTCTGTTCCTTTCTCTCTGTGTGAGTGTAACTGTGTGTATGTGTGTGTGCCAGATGGCAGTGGACAGAGCAGAAGAGTTTGTTGAAGTGTGTGTCTCTTTTGGTGAGAGTGTGTGTGCGAGTCACTCCAGGATTGTGCGTGTGTTTGTGTGTGTGTGTGTGTGTGTGTGTTTGTGTGTGTGTAGTGGACAGTGTATTGGACAGACAGGGAGTTTTACAGTACTGCCATCAAAGCATGTTTCTAGTTAGTGTGGAGCCGTTGTTTGGCGGGGATCTGAACGCCTGCTGAACTCTGCTCTGTGCATCAGTGTTGTGGGGGAGCGCCCCGGATAAAGCTGTGCTGAGCCAAAAGCACTCTGGGAATAATCTCTCACAGCTTTCACAAATAAGCTCCTCATGGATCTTATTAATACGCAACTCGGATTGGGAAGAGAACATGGAGGCACTTAATTTCTAATTAAAGATCTCACACACACAGAGTGACAGAGAGAGAGAGAAAGAGGGAGAGAGAGAGAAAGCGAGAGTGACAGAGAAAGAGAGAGAGAGCGAAAGAGAGAAAGAGAGAAACCCGGCGACCTCTAAAAAGATAAAGGAGGGGACGGACATATCTGGTAGTTAGGGGAATCTAATGGGTTTAATGGCAGTGCAACTAAGCCCAATTCATAGGAGTAGTGATTGGTGGAAATACACAGGTTAATGAGGCCATGCCCAGGAGGCTGAGGCTGTGTTACCAAACCTGGAACATGGAGCACAACATAACAGAGGTCAGAACACACGCGCGCGCGCACACGTGCACGCATGCGCACACACACAAAGACACACACACACATCATGTTGTGAAAGGGAATCTAAGGTTACCACAGATGTGTTGAAAAAGAAGAATGAGTCACTCTCAGCAAATTCACAATCGTCTCCATGGGCAACTAAACAAAACCCAGGGAAAACCTGCAGTTTACATTTCCCCCTCCACTCACACCAAGAGGCATCTTCAGCATAGATAAAAGAATGACACATGTAACTGTGTGACAACACCAAATTAGTCCCAGCCTAAAGAAATATGTGACCTGAAAGGATCAGCCTCCAGCTCCAGGAGTCAGGTCACTGTTCGTTAACACTCTCATTTGTGCTTGTCTTAATCAAGCCTGCTGACTCTGTTATTAAGAGTGACTGCTGTTATGGGTCCCATCTGCCGAATGGGAGTTTAATTGAGGGATGGGAGTTCCCTGGGTGTTGTGGGGAAGACTGGGAGAGAAATGAATCAGCTGGAAGACAATAGAAGGAGGGATCAGGGAAAAGGCCTAGAGAGGGATGTGGTTAGCTGTGAGCGGGGGGAGCAGCTGTGTGTCTGTGTGTGTGCGTGTGTGTGTGTGTGTGTGTGTGTGTGTGTGTGTGTGTGTGTGTGTGTGTGTGTGTGTGTGTGTGTGTGTGTGTGTGTGTGTGTGTGTGTGTGTGTGTGTGGTGTGGCGTGTGTGTTTGTTTGTGTGTGTGTGTGTGTGTGTGTGTGTGTGTGTGTGTGTTCCAAAACTACTCAAGGCTTAACTCCCCATAGAGAAAAGTGAAGAAACAAGTATCAGGAGCTCATAAAGTCAGACTGTGAGTGGGTGTGTGCCTGACCTACAGTGAATGTATGTTTATTTGTGTGTGCTGGTGTGTGTATGTGTGTGTGTGCGAGTATAAATGTGTGTGTGCGCTATTTGACAGTTAGCTGCTTATCTGGGTTTCTGGGCGTGGGTGTGTGTGTTGAAGTGTGTGGCTGTGTAAACCCATGCAACAGAAATGTGTTCTTGTCTGGGAGACCATGCACAAATATTTGTGTGTGGGTGGCTGGGTGTGACAGCGCAACGCTGGCCAGCCTGAACTCGGCGACCAACAAAAAACCACAGTCCCGCATTCTCTGATGTGTTCACAACAACAGGATGCAGTGGACAGTGGACAAAATGTCAGTGGATGTTGTGTTGTTGGACTGGGTGACATGTGGTCGTGCAGAGACGTGACTGCGGGACTCATCTCACCTCCTTGACCCTCTGGATGAGGGGCTGCAGCCAGTCCGCGTTGACCTCACAGTGGCTGTCCAGAAAGGTCAGGATTGTGGCCGAGGCAGCATTGGCTCCTCGCACACGCGAACGAATCAGCCCTGTAGACACATCAATTCGTCACCATAACTGAGATGATGATCTCAAATGACAACAGTCTCAACACTGTGTATGAGAAAATCAGGCAACAACATTAAGTCTATGTTGAAAGGAATGTACAAATGCACATTACCCTTTAATATTATAATATAATATTAATTAATATAATAATATATTCATATTTCCCATTTGTTTTCATACATTGTTATAACAATACTTTAACAACAAGACTTTAACGTATGTCTGTTCCATCTGACAATCTTCTCTCTGATCTCCGTCGTTGTCGTTTTAATCCTGCATGAGTGGATGAGGTGAGTCATCCTCATCTCATCCTCGTCTCACTGTCTCACTCTCACGTCTCACTCTCACGTCTCACTCTCGCTCACTCACCCTCTCGGCGTCCGTTCCGCAGGCAGCGCACTTTGGGGATCTGAGAGAGCAGCTGGCAGTCCTCCGCTAATAAGACAGGAGACACCTGATTACAGATAGAACACACACGTCCCTGCGCACATGCGCGCACACACACACACACACACACACATACAGACCACACACACACACACGCACACACACATGCGCACACACACACACACATATACAGACCACACACATACATGCGCACACAGGCACACACACACACACACACACACACACACACACACCCACACACACACACACACACACACACTCCGTGCTCATTGGCATTTGGATGGGTCTGAAATGGCCTCTTTTTGTGTTGGCTAACGATTCCGGCCATGACTCTTGCAACTGGGTCATTCTGTGTCAAATCAGACAAAATCCAGGAAAATGGTTGCAGCACCGACTCCGATTTTCCTCAAAGTTTGTCTACACAATGCTTAGGTTCCATAACTAAAACCTGTAAAATATTTTTGTTCAATTCTTTTGTTTTCATAGTCTTTTCGCCCTCAATTGTTTACACTCTCTAAAAGGCCTTATCTTGGAGGCCATGTTTGGACATTCATATCTTAAAAAATACTATTCCTAGCCTGACGAAACATTGTAGAATGAAAAACAAACATGCTCTCAGTAAGATTCAACCATTAACGGTTTGTACCACACTCTCATTGGTTTTATAGAAGTCCCTAGTTTCAGAAAAAAAAACATTAAAAAAAGTGATATTGAGGGTCTCAAACCTCTTTTATTGAAACACGCCTGCCATCAATCAGTATTTTCTCTAGAAATATAATCCTTTGTTAATGTTGTCCCAAAATGTGAAGTCTCTGAAACAAATGGCCATGACAATAATAAGGATAAAACAAGGCGTGTTTGTATTTTGTGTCATTTTCATGCAACTGAAATGGTATGTAGGTTGGCTAGTAGGACCATGAAAATCTATGTGGAAATAGCTAAGTATATGGACATTTAGTGTGTAAAGTACCAATATTGTACCAAGTCCCATTCACAGAATAAATGCATGTAGTTACAGGTGTTTTGGGAACACCAAAATAAACATTAACAAAAACCAACAGATTTTAGCGTCCCCTCATGTGAAACACGTCATAGCATTTTACTCCTTTCACAAGGCATTGACTCTGATAGACACTTGAATTTCATTAAATGGAATGGCTATATTTTATTTCTCATATTACAAAAAGAATCAAAAATTCCTACTACCGTGAAAATGATAAGGATGGCATATATATCGAAAATGACACAAAAATACAAACACGCCTTGTTTTATCCTTATTATTGTCATGGCCATTTGTTTTGGAGACTTCAAATTGTGAGAAAACATTCATAAGCTGATGTATTTGAAGAGGAAATAGCGACTGATACCAAATGAAAAAACCCTGTTTTAATACCCTCAATATCACACTTAATGCACATTTTTCCAAAATCTAGGGCCCTTTCGAAAGAAAAGAGACATTTAGTACAGACTTTAAATTGTTTACACATGCTTATTATGAGTTGGTCTTCCATCCTACAAAATTTGGGGAGGCTATGTATTTGTCAAGATATTAATGCCCAAACATGGCATGTGTTTTTCAAGCTGTAAAAATTAAAGAATTTCAAGGTCTGAAAAAGATATAGACAGAAGATTTGCACAGAGATATTTCACAGGCCTTGGTGTTAGGACCCATGCAACAACCCTATCTGATTTGACACGGAATGACCCAACTGTTATTTCATCAGAAAGCTTCCAACACAGAATGTGAGTAACATAAGGCAATACTGTAGTTGCTCTGGTGACCATGTGTCATTGATTTCTCAGAATATACTTGTTTAAAGGTTTTCAGGAATTATTTGATGCACATGACACATACAGATGTATAAAATGTCTCATATGATGTGTGGTACATTTCAGTATGTCCAATGAGTTGCTAAAAAGGCAACAAACGCTTGAAATTCTGTACAATATTCTTCCCGCCTTGATATTATTAAATTGCACAACAAGCAACTGATGCACAAATCTTGCTGTAGCAAAAGCATTGCAAAACTCTCTCTCTCTCTCTCTCTTTCTCTCTGCTTTGACGTTATCTCCAAGCGCACTGGCATCTTCCAAAGCGCTAGAGACATGACTAGCTGAGGCGACGGGAGGCTTGGGCTTAACAGTAGTTTGATCATGCTGGTCCCTGACTGCGCAGATCAGACGACTAATCCACAACGCAAGGCAGAGAGAGAGAGATGGAAAGAGAGAGCGAGAGTGAAAGGGAGAAAGATATCTGTACTTGGGTGATGGATAAGACATCTATAGGTTTAAGTGAGTATGTGTCTGTGTGAGAGTGTGTGTGTGTGTGTGTGCGTGCACTGTGTGTGTGCGTGCGTGCGTGCATGCGTGCGTGTGTGCGCACGTGTGTGTGCGTGTGTGTGTGTGTGCGTGCGTGCGTGCGTGCGTGCGTGCGTCGTGCGTCGTCGCAAGGCGTCTTGTATGCTTGCGTGTGTTCAATGTGTGTGTGTGTGTGTGTAAGAGAGTAATAGAGAGAGAGAGACAGATGGTGTGGGAGGTTAGTGGGGGGTGGGGCTGGAGAGCTCACTCTGGATTACCATGGAAACAAAAGTCACACTCTCAAATAAACACATACACAAAGCACACAGCTCTCACGCACACACACAAACCAGATGTGACATATATCCTAAAAGAAGAAGATAAAGTCTGTGTGTGCGTGTGTACAGCTTTGTGCTGACAGGTGAGCCGCTATGGGAACGCATGTGTAAGCTCATGTGGTCTGTTGTGTGAAGGGCGAAGATCATGATGAAGATCTTGATTAAGACTAGCATTAACAGGATCTAGGGGCTGCAGTGAATCCCTTCAGTCCAACCACTTCAATTCCTGCCCTCTCATCAACCCTGGTGCCTCTAAGCTCATCAAGGCCCAATCAAACTAGCTGCACTCAGTCTGCAACCTGAAGCTCTATGACACGCGACATCCCACAATAAAAATGGCAATTCCGCCGCATTTCTGATTACAGTCCAGTGCTTCACCAGAGAGGACGGGTCGTGCAGTAAAAGAAGGTGATCACACCGGAGCCTGCAGATGTTAACATTGCTTATTTTTATTTTTGAACAGTGCACCAAAAGACGAACGTTTCAGTGTAGGTTACATCTTCAGCAGAGTCCAGAGTCAAGCCAAGATATAACCTTTATCCAAACGTTAGTCTTTTGCTACACCGTTCAAACAAAAAAAAAACAAGCAACAAACATCTATGTGCTCCGGTTATCCCTTCCTTTTACTGCACACTTAGGACTAGGCACACACCAGGAAGTGCACTTTGCCCATGCTGAAGGCCTGATCACATGGGAGGGACCGGAGGAGAACACGCTCGGTCTTCTCAGGATTCAACATGATGTAATGGCTGCACAGATGCTTTTGGTGTATGCCGGCATCCGTTTGCAGCTTTAGATGGGAAATCGCTCTCAGCATCTGCTTTGCATTTCTGTGTGTGTGTGAATAATCTCTGCGTGGGCTCTATTAGCATATTGAGGAGGAAAATAAATATTAGTTGCTCAATCGGTTATGATCTAATCTCGGTCGATCAACAGCACATGCGTTGCCAGGCCATCTGCTTATAGGCTCCATGGATGTGGTATCATCAATAATGGAGAAGAAACGGAGAGTACATAGAGTAACAGGGTCAAAGTGCAGAGTAAAGCTTAAAAAAAAGCTGTGTGTGTGTGTGTGTGTGTGTAAGCTATAGTGAGAGGCAGTGTGGAGTTATATGTGTTGCATAAGTGCATAATGGAGAATGCATGTTTGCAAGTGTGTGTGTGTATGTGTGTGTGAGAGAATGTGAGTGTGCGTGAGTGTGTGAGTATGTAAGTGTGTGTGTGAGTGTGTAAGTGTGAGTGTGTAAGTGTGTGTGTGTGAGTGTGTAAGTGTGTGTGTGTGAGTGAGTATGTGTGTGTGAGAATATGTGTGTGTGTGTGAGAATATGTGTGTGTGTGTGTGTGTGTGTGTGACATATTGCCACTAACATAAGGTGCATGTGGTGGCGATGAGAAGAGCAGCGCATGGTGTGTGTGGAGGGGCTGCATGATCTCACAGCAGTAACCTGGCTCCTGTTCAGGGGAAAACGCCTGTCATCTAAACACTCCCACCTCCCCGCCGCCCCAACATTACACTGTAATACAGAGGATATTATTTCACCTTTTCCTTCATTTCAGCATTACGGAGTCATTTGTAATGGGAAGCTGAGCTGCACGCCATCGCTGCGGCGGAGTCGCTGGCGTTGGCGGACCATGAGGCCATTTGCATCTCTCTTGGCAACGGTGGTCACATATGGACATGAGGTTCTCATTTTCTCTAGCGGGCACTATTCCAGGATGCATTTTGGTTTAGTATGACGTCAGCTATGACGTCAGCTATGTAAGATTTTTTTAAATCTTACTCCTGTTTACTCTCGTTTTGTCTTGATTATACAAATGGCCATCTCCAGCAGACTCCATTGCAGTAGCCTGCTCTCAGTAAACAGCTCTGTGTGCTCTGTGTTGAGATGTTTCTTAGGAGACACGCCACTAAGCCACAAAAAAAAAAAAAAAAAGATGAAGGACATGCTTACGGTCAGAGCTGAAGTCATCCACCAGGATAATCTCCTGAATCAGAGAAGGAGGACTCCTCATCAACACACTGCCACATGGACGGAGACAGAGAGAAAACCATTAGACAAGAGTGTGTGTGTGTGTGTGTGTGTGTGTGTGTGTGTGTGTGTGTGTGTGTGTGTGTGTGTGTGTGTGTGTGTGTGTGTGTGTGTGAGAGAGAGAAAGAGAGAGAGACTGAGATAGAGAGAGAGAGAGAGAGAGAGAGACTTTTTTAACAGCAAGCTCCCCGAGCACCTGACAGGTGCAGTCTAATCACCTTTTAATGGTGCGCAGAAGAGTGGACCGGGCCTCATTGTGGAAAGTGATGATTATGCTGGTGGGGGGCAGGTCTGGATCAAAACTCACCGAAGCGCACCTAAAAGAGACAAAGCCATTCAAGCACTGATTTTTCCAACAAGCCGCTGCCCTACTTACAATGAATGCTATTTAAAACTTTTAAGAACTGTAGGGTGTGTGTGTGAAGGGGGCATCTCTATAGGTTTAAGGTTTATTAAGGTTTATTAAGAAGTATGTGTGTGTGTGTGTGTGTGTGTGTGTGTGTGTGTGTGTGTGTGTATGTGTATGTATGTGTGTGTGTGTGTGTGTGTGTGTGTGTGTGTGTGTGTGTGTGTGTGTGTGTGTGTGTGTGTGTGTACGTGGTGTTGGGTTACCTGTAGTGGCGAGTGTCTCTGATGGCCCTCTCGCTGCCCAGTCGGTCGCTCTCCTGCAGGTTGAAGGCATGCTCCCTGTAGGCGTCCTCCCCAGGCTTCAGCTGCTTGCTGGACAGGTAGGCCTTCTCATCAAAGCTGCCCACCAGCTGGTTCTGCAGCTCCCCGTGAGGTGCATGAGTGACCTACAGGGACACAGTGGTAGCACTGAGTGGCATGACCACCATCTTGTTCTGCTGTCTCTAATTTAAAGTAATTCAATTGTACTGAAATGAAGTCATGGCAAATTAATAAAATAAAAAAACTGTTCTTGTTGCATAATGCTGAGCAATTGGAAAAAAACAGTGTAAGTAAAATAAGTAAGATAAATGCATTCTACCCCCTTTTTATTTACAATGTCAAACTATGTTTTGTACATAACTAGGTTAAATTGGCAATATTTATCTCAAGCCAGATTGGCCACTTGAATAACCATGCACATTTTATTTCTTCCCAAGTTTATCTTTACACAGTGTAACCTGGATGATACACATTTAAGCAGCCTAGCCACCAGTGGCACAATTGAATTAGAAATTCAATTCAAGGTATGATAAAATTGCAGCATTATTTTTGATTACTTTAACATGGAGTATCTCTTATCAACTCTTATTTAGTTCAATAAGAATACTAAATGTTGAAAACTGTTATATTATAAGGTAAAATTTTATAATGCAAACAATACTCTTCAGCCTCTAGACATCTGCAAAAACAAAACAAGAGCATTGCTATTAAACATAATTTACAACATCTCCAGGACTGAGCATAGGGACATCAGTCAGTACTCAGACTGATCCCCTTGCTTGGTCCCCTCTGGACAACAGAAAGGCCACGTATCAGATTACTCCCTCATCACCAATAGTGCACTGGGAGCTCAGGCCTGCTCAGTCATAACCCATGTTTTCTATCAGTGTAATTGCTTATTATTGGAGTCCTGGTCCACTTGTAACCAGCAGTAAGAAGCTAACTGAAGCTTTTACTGTATGGATGGCTGGGTGACCTCTGTTTTGATCAAAGCGGGCCAGATTAAGAGGGTGGCTAAGGTATAAGAAGCTGATGAGTCTGAACAGGGACATGCATGAGATTTAAACTTGTAGGAAACATCTGGATACGGCTGACAGCAAACACTATGAAAACACTTACAAACAGGTGGCTACCTGGGAAATCTTGAAAAGACAACACAGAGACCATGAAAAAAAGAGAAGCGAAAAAGAGGGGGGTGAAGGGAACGAAGGAAAAAAGGGGGGTGGGGGGTGGCATTCCTCAGTGAAATGTTATTAATTGGCTGTCAGGGGAATGGTTTAGCGCACGACCAGTTTTTCAGATGGTATGACCTCACTTTCATTTCTGTGGAGAAAGCCCTCTCACAGCCAGAGTGAAATACTCTGCATTTTAAACTGCTATATGTTTCGTGTTGCATGTTGCTACATGTTTTTGGAAGCCTGAAGACCACAAGACAGAATTTCCTGCGAAACCCACTTTTCCTTTGAAGTATAATGTTAAACTTAACAAGATTAATATGAAAAAATGTGATCTTTTAAATGCATCTTAAATGGATATGAGTTATATGTAACATATTTCAGTTGTGCTTTGATTTACTTTATTGATATCGTGTGATTAAAAAATGTAACTCTATAACCCTGTCTCGCCCATGTAATTGAGGCCCTGCTCTAAGAGATTGTTTTCAGTTTTAAAATCAAATTTAAAAAAATGATCGTAGCTATTTTCCTCGGTCAGACCAGGTCTCAATGCACCTCAGGTAAACATGGTATTAAAATAAAGGCATGTTGATGGAAGCAGACACTTGTATTTCCTTCAGAATTCAAGGAGCTTCCGTCATTTCTGGAGGCTTTCGGGCATTGAGAAGGAACACTGAGGTGAAGACAAATGTACAGCTCTTCCTTGTATGTTTTAGAGATAGAGTATGAGATGTACATCACTCAAGGTCTACCATGTGCCTACATATGTTGAGAATGGCAAAATAAAAAATAAAAATTCAATTAAAAGCAATTGACAATAAACTGCAGGCATACATCTCCAGATCTTAACATACAAAAATAGACGTCTTAAAATAAAAGCCCTTCGATACTAGGGCAGGATATGCCAAACACAGCAGTGTACTTCATCCCCAAAGGTACTTTTCTAGCTTTAGCGCACACATATATTGGAGATGTCGAGATGTGAAATTACATCTAAAATTAGACAGGAATCATGGGAGACTTTCATAGCTGATCTGACTTTCAGAAGCCCCCAGTTTCTGAAGTTTCATAGAAAGATCCTGGAACGAGGGCGAGGGAGAAGACCTAGATTATCTAACAAACTTAACTCATTAAATAATAACAATGCAGACAGTACATTCTTCAGAAATACAAAGTTATCACTGCAATGCTATGTGAGACTATGAAAGAATTACGTTATTCACCGTGGCTACAACTCATTGGATTACAAAGCTTTACACCATGTGACTGTCTGACAAAGAAAGAAACAGAGAGAGAGAAAGCAAGCAAGAAAGGTTTTAAGTTCTGGTTCTAAGTAGAATCTTCAAGGACTGCAATGTTTATCAGCTTAGACTGGAGAAGAGTTGGTACTTTTACAACATCCAATCTTAATAAAACTATCTGACAATATTTTAATAACAAGGGTTTTTTCAAACATTTCAAGAAGGTCTGCGTGCGTGAAGGTACAGCGTGCCAGGCCTTAAAAGCTTATCACATATCAAAGCGTGCAGTGAGACAGCAACAGGGCGTTTTAGGTTACCTCGCATGTTTGGCTCTTGTGAACATGTCTCTTATTAAACTTGGGGCCATGCTGGCCTGAGACAGCACTTGCACCAGGGTCACATGGTGCACAGCCAGGCACTTCACAGAGTGAGATTATCCCACTCCTTAACCAAGAATGCATCTCTAAACAATCAAAGCTGTAGCAAACAAGTGAAAAGGCTTACTAAAGATACAAAATGATCCAAAAACCAACATCTATGCAACTACCTCTCATCATTCCACCAAGGAAGTTTAAGTGTAATGGTTTATGTTCTAAGGCTGGCCTGCTGTAAACAGAAAAAGCATGGTCAAGTCAGTGGATTTTCTTTGTCACATAGCGACCATTAGTCATGATGACATACTCCAGAGGTTTTGGAGCACACTGCACTGTTACCATGGAGCTTTGTAACGTGGCACAAGGATGCTGATTTTCACTAAGCTCAACTGGGCAGTTGAACACTGCCGACATATGGCACAGGGCAATGGAGGCCGAACTCTAGGAAACAATGTTTTGATGGAGCTTAGCCTATATTCAATCATTCTGAACATCATAACACAGACAAGTACTATACCCATTATCATTATTTCCATCTCTGAAACTATGGAATGACAGGCAGGAAGCCATGTAGCCTACGAAGCGAATGTGTGTCGGTACCCTAGAAGTCAGATAGGCTACGGTTTGCTTACACTAGCATCACACATTTCCAGACCACCAAGGCCTATTAAACACCCATTGATGATGCAACCTCACAAATATATAATTATGCATATTAAAGCTTTCGATAGGTTTTAAATATTTCCATCCATGTCAAGAATTTGGCGTCTTAAATGTCAGACGAAGATCCAACCAAATTCGTTCCCGAGGATTGATATCCGCCAGCGTCCTTTCTCACAGCTGTCGCCATTCAATGCCTACTAGACTTGTAAAATACCAGGAACGGAGAATGTTGCGTCTCTGAAACACATTCCATCCACACTCTGTGTTTTACGTCTTTGTTCTACCCATTATTAGCGGAATAAACATATTTTATAGACCGAGTAAAGTTGTCAATCAGGAATAAAAAGCCGTCCCCTCATCAAACACATAACCCCTTTAAATGCCAAAATTGTGACACATAAAGAACCCGAGCGTGCCACCAGGTTTAGTTTGCCTTGTGTCATTAGTTGCCAAATGCTACATGACTCAATACTGAAGGTATAAGTTAGGCTACTCTACTACGATTCAACTACGAACCAGAGCAAATTATTTTCGATCACGCACTAACGACACATTATATTATAGGCCTATATAATCACAATATCTGCAGACTATATGAGGTCTAGGTCTCCATAGGAAGGTGTTTTACAGGAAATATTTAGTAAAAATGACAGAGCAGGCGCGCAATCTGCCCAAAGTTCGCTTGGCTGCAGGCGCGCGTTAAACATTAATGTTGCTTAAATATAGCGACCTATGAATGTCACTGTAAAAATATAGATTTTCTTCTTTTCATGTTTTCGTAGTTTATTCAAATTCATATCCACAAGCACTAGCTACCTTAATGGCTCAACACGATTCAAACAAACGCCTTAAGAAAAGGGAAAGCACGCGCGCAGCTACCACCTGCACCGGTCTTAAGGGAAAGCCTCTTACAAGGGCCACGTAAAAGCCAACATGGATTTCAGTCTTACCAGTTATTTTGCAGCTAGGAGGACAGAGAACAAACAGCAGCAACTACACTACGTCAAATGTGACATCTCATTGTGTTGGTGCCAATTTATACGGCTATGTTTTGCCCAGGCAGGCTACGATGGCCGTGCTGTTCGTGTGTAAAAGAAGCTTCAGCTTTTTGCGTCCGTCCAAACACGGAATACTGGCGCATCAACATGCAGCACACACTCTCCTGCAGCTCACCACTGTTCGCGTCTTCTCAGTTTAGTAAATAACCGGACAATTTCATCTGCGCTTCACTTACTATAAGTGGAATAGTCCGGTCCTCGCGATGTATTTCCACGCGTCCAACAGACCCTTTTTGTCCATGCGATTTAACGCCTGCAGCCCGCGGCTGCGACGCCGAAGAGGCGGATGAACGTGGTTTATTGTCCTGCCACAGGTAATAAAATGTGCCCAGGATCCAAGCGACGGTCAGAATAGCGATGGCGTTGGCCCGAATCCTGCGCATTGTGAGCCCATATGGAGGGCTCCGGACTTGTGCCCTGGTGGTTCAGGTTCGTCTGTGTTGTGGGCAGTGTGTGCTCGCTGCCCTGTGATGCTCTGCGCAGCGGCTGTCAGCTTCTCTGGCTGCAAGCTCCTCTGATGGAACGGAGATCCCTATAGAATTTTCCGCACTCAGAAAAGCCCGGTCCTAGCGCCGTGAGATTTTCCTGGTCAACGTAATGCGCGCATCATTGTCAGTGCAGGGGTCAAACATTTTCGCTTTTATCGTTTAGGTTTAAGCTGTAGATGTGGGCATTTTGGACATATACCATTCAGTCTTCATCTGTTGATAGGCTATTTGCCAAGGAACAACACGTTTCACTATGTTGTCGTCTGCGTATTGGTCATACGTCATGCAGCTACGAAATGAGCAGCAACTGATGCCCAAAGCGGTGAGATTCCGCATTTTTTCATGCCAAGCAAAACAATCATATACATCGCATGACACATTATGGATGCACTTTCCTGGTTTTGGACGCTTTCACATTTTGCTGCACTCAGGGATTATGGTTTCGGATGAGGTCATTCGCACCCCCACCTACAATGTAGAGACTAGTTTAATACTATGCAGCTGTCTCTACAGTATCAGAGATTTGAGAGTGCCTTTCCCTCAGTGAAATTAAAACTTGGCGGTGGGAGAGAGAGAGAGAGAGGGAGAGAGAGAGAGAGATAGAAAGAGAGCACCATGCAGAATAAGAAGAGTGATTTCTCCCATTTTCCAATTACAAAAAAATGGTGATGGCTTAATCCAGTCCTTAATGATATTTTACTCAAGACTGCACCTCATCTAGATTTACAGAAATAGACGTTTAAATACGTTACGGTTTATTGCTTTAACATGCTACTTTCTCGGACCACTATGTCAATTAATAATTGACTGAGGTGGTTGGATTTCTCTCTAGAGTGGCATATCTGTTTCTGGCCTGCCTACTTTGTTTGTGCACCAAATCCAATTATACATGTAAGCCTAGAGCTCGGCGTTCCCAGCATAAGTGGCGCATGAACCGAAGCCAAGAGCTGCCTAACACAGAGATCAAGGAGGACTTCTCAGCAAAGCTTCAGATTCACGTTTAGCGCAAATACAGACCGTGAGTAGGAACTGTCATCAGTCTGCGTCTAGAGAATACAGTAATACAAAGGAGCGTCTGTGTGAGGGTTTGATGTTTCACGGGAGATTTTAGGATGAGAGCGCAGGGAACGGGAAACAGGAAAAACACAAAAAGAGTGCTTATTTGTGAACGAATTAACATCTGGAGTCTGCCGCGCAATGTACAGCAGCCTGCCATTCATGTCAACACTGTTGCTGTTTCTCCGCAGACGCGGTGCGCCTTCTGGCCGCCGGACGGAGCGCAGCCTCCTCTGATGAACTCCACCCCGCTAACCTCGCCAGAGTCTCGCCGCTGGCATTTCAGACATCTGTGCCAAAATGGTGATTTCCCAGAACGTGGGAAACAAAGACACACACAGTCAACACACAGAATCGTTGCTCTCTCTCTCTCTCTCTTTCTCCCCCTCTCTCTCTCTCTCTCTCTCTCTCTCTCTCTCTCACACACACACACACACACACACACACACACACACACACACAGCGAATTCCATGCTACTAAGGAATTCCACTATGATAACAGTGGAAATGTCCAGCCTTCAACCAGCAAACATCCTTGGTCTCCTGTTGGTCTTTTGTGGCACATCTCTAAGTGAGGTGTGCAAACACAAAGTATAGATCCCCAGACTGGTCAGACTACGGACCCCCATAAGATATTTTCGGATGTAGAGGAGGAGGTGGGTCTGGAGAGAGACTTAAAGCCGTCTAGTACGGGAGCACATGTAAGAGTGGGCTGGGTGAACAGAACAGAAAGGGGTCATTGTGAGATTATGGCTGGCACACTCACCCCTCCTTGCCCCCACCACTGAGGGCGGATGGTTTTTCCAGACCTGACACAAGGAGTGCGGCTTAAATGAACAGGGTTATTAATAAACTGGTTATAGACACTGTAGTATCACTACCGTCTGAGCGACTGACTGTGATGCATTATTCAGGGTTATGGGCTAGTTCAGTGCATAGGAAGGAGAGGTCCCATACGTGTTGGCCTGACATCACTGAGTGGAGTGATCAAATATGTTGGTGTTGTTCAGCAGGTGCCACATACAACAGGTACTTTCTGCATGCATTTCTGCATGCAATCACAGTCACTAATTGCTTAAAAGGGTGACATCTAGCACCCAAGGCATGAAACAGCCTGCATCTCTTGTTGCTAAAATAGACAGCCTAATTTATTTGAAAGGATAGAGTGTTCTGATATACAATCTCTGTGCCAGTCACAGGGGGCTCTACAGACCTATGAGGAGACGAATCTGAGGGCTCAAAGGAGGAAAAATTATATAACCACACTACGGAAACAAGAAAATGTGTGTGTGTCACTGCTGAGTGTGTTTGTATAGCTCCAAATACCCCAGAGGTTACGGCTGCACAGGTCATGCTGACACACAGGCCTGCCACAGAGTCCAACCTTCATTGATTTCTCTTCCAGCTCTCAGGAAAGAACTTTCCCGTCCACATCTGCCCACAGCTGACAGAAAACAGCCCTAATTCATTTGTTTATCACTCTTCAGCATATTTCACTCACACAGCGCCTCCAAGAACAATACACTTGTGGAGACAGGGAAGGGAGGGGATGGATGAGATAATTTGCACTCTTACAAATGTAGTCATTTGTAATCCATTCTCATCACATTGCACAACATCAACTCAGGTTTAAGTCAGGGTCTTTCGGTAGAGCAAGTCTCGAGTCTCTAATGCAATGACTGACTTCAGGAGAAGACCTAGTCATCCAGTCACTTTGGTGGGCATATCTGTCACATTGGCAAGAAGCTGGAGAAGCAAATCCTGGCCAAGTCACATCGGAGACGGAGTAACCGTGACGAAAACACTTCTGTGGAGAGCTGGCTGTGGCCTTGATAGTCTGGCTGGCGCGGAGTAGCGTGAAAGTCCATTAGAGGATATGTAACCCTCCGCTAATACACCACAGCACTTAGGGCATCAACTCTGGAGAGATGGCACTCAAGGGACTGTACCAAGAAGGGCAAGACGTCATGTGCTCTTGCACTCAACTGCTCAGTCACGCACACACATAGGGGACCACACCAATCAACACCATGCCTCTTAGCCCTCGTTGAGATTACATGCAAAAACTAACTTAATGTTAAAATGTGTCATATATCTTAGTTTATCTTATTTCATAATTCCATGGTATTCTACAACTTTCACATACAGTGAAAATGGCTCAGGAGTGGATTACTGTGTAAGGCAAGTCAGCGTTTTCCCGGCAATTCTCTGTAATCAGATCATCTCACCTCTGCACTCTTTCTCTCAGTTATTTAACCATTTAGCATACCATTTTCCAGTTGGTAACAAGTGTTTATTTTGGACAACAGTGAGTGATACTACTGTAGCTTAACATTTTATGTGTGGTGGGGTGGTGGTGTCTGGGGCATGTCCCCCTCAAAGTATGATTACAGCCTTGAATCATATGCTCTTGCACTCAACTACTCATGCACATACAGGGACCACACTAGTGACAAACATCACGACTCTTACACCTCATTGAGATTAAATGGGTTAATAAAAAATGCATTAATAAAGTGCACAAATGGGAGATTTTTTTAAATTAAATCATATAAAATATGATTTGCAATCTGGAATTGCAATCTGGAATTTATAAGATTTATAAAAAAAAAACAAAACAATATAACAATAAAAAAATAACAATAAAATCTGAAAATAACTTTCATACACTGGTAGTTGTTTGATTCTCTATTTTCACTCGTGTTTCTCTGTAAAGTTGGACCTTGATAATTCTCAGTGAAATGGATAGATCCATTTCGGGTTGATATTCACAACAAGAAGAGAATCTCAAACACACCGTTCATGAAGTGTGAAGATGATGCAAGTTTATTAGCAATTGCCACAGCTTACAACTCCGTTTTAAAAATACAATCTATTCGCTCAGAGACCATCTCTGTACAAATTGCGGAATTTTGCATGTCTGCGAAACCATGTTAAACAAAAGTAACAGTCAAGATCGAGAAGGAAAAAAAAAAACAAAAAACAGATGGACGCAGATGGACAAGCAAAGCTAAACAACTGAGCACAGGATTAGTATGACAAACCACATCTCCTGATGACAGTACCGTGGTCTGGTGCCCCCTGAGGCCCACCCCCCTCCCCAAACCAACCAATCCTTACAGGCGAAACATTCCTGCTTAATCATCAGTTCTATCTAATACCTTCTGTCCCCTTGTGGTGTTAGATCCTTGTGTTACAAATAAATACAAAACCATTAAGTTATATTACACACAGGCCTAAAGTGCCATGCTGTTGTGCAGTAGAGTTTACTTTAGCTGCTTGCAGAGTGTTTCTGCTTGAACACAGCAAAGGCTGTGTAGAACACGAAAGTGTATGCAAACAAACTATACTTCGATAAAGATGGGGGAAAATGTGTGTAAGAAAGTATATTTAAAAAAAAAAAAAAAAAAAAAAAAAAAAAAGAAAGAAAGAAATGTAAGCAACAGCGGCAGGGCAGGGTCGGACCTGAGGTGCACTCAGCAGTGCTCTGAGCTCTGGGCCGTTCTGAAGGGCCTCTCGCGGTCTCTATTGTGTAGTTGCAGATAAAGCTGTCTGGTGTCAGGTTTCCTGCTTGGCACTGCTCAGTACAGCCAGACCTAAAGCTATACAAATAGAACACGGAGTCCAAAGCGAATGCTGTCGGCCATCAGCTGAGCTAATATGGGCTCAGACTAGAAGAACAACAGGCAGAGAGGACAAGATCACTTGTTTATAAGGTACACACACTGCGGCGCTTGACAGACAGTGTTAATGTGCAAAACAAGACATGTAGAGTTAAGAACATCCAAGCATAAATACACACAGGACAGATGGGGGTGCTTTTGGGTCTGTCAATTTTTCAAGAAGCTCCACAGAGTTAATGTTCTCACTGCATCTGGCAGACCTATTTCCCCTCTTCAAAAGTCAGAATTGGGCTTGCCTGCTTTACCTTTCCAGTTCAGACAAAATTCTGTGCCCAGTCCCCCTCCCCCTCTGCTCATTCCAGCACTGGTCACTGGAAGGCTAACAAAAGGCTTGAGATCCATGTCCTTCAGTTGTCCAGGCATATTTTCATTTCCCCACACATGAATGGGTCACTATAAAAGCTTCATGGTCCACAAAAGTCCACATGGGTCTCTGTGAGGGGCAGAGATGTGGTGCGTCCGTGTCACTGGTGTGCCTGCCTGCCAGGCAACATGGACATCACTGCTCTGTGGGGCACACACTGCGGTCCTTGCAGCAGAAGTAATGCACCACCACACCGTTAGGATACCGGGCAAAGGCACTGTGGATGCAAGTGGGTGAGAGATAGATGAATGTTTAGACAAATACATATATATAAAACAATATATACAGAATTGATTACAGAATTGTAAACAATACAGAATTGTAGTGTGCAGTGGAACACTTCAGTAGCGTGCGAATGGAACGCTTCAGTTACGTGCCCGGTGTAGCCTCCCTGTAAGTCATGTTCTGATACTAAAAGTTTGTTTGTTTGTTTAGTTTAAAGCCATATCAGCAACTAAGGCTATTTTTGATACCAACAGAGCTTTCCGCATGTATGAGTTCGAGAAATAATAAGGCGAGCAGATGAATGGGATTGTGGGATTGCTATAAGCAAATAAGTCGCAAATCCTTTGTGTGCTCAAATGCCCAACAGAAATCCTTGTGAGACTAAACTTTGGTCACATTGAACTTAGATTTTTCTATCTCACCATCTGTTTTGATCATCTGAGAAACTGTCATAACCTTTTCAAAGAGCTGGCCTCATTCTGACCCTTTTTATCTGCTCATGCCAGACTCTCTCAGCCTAGAAAAGACTTGTTACGGACCACATGACCTTCACCTTGTTTGTAATATGTACGGTCTGTCTCCGACTCCACAGAAAATAAAACGCCCTTGATAACAAGAGATTTTAAAAAGACAATTAATAATAATTTGGTTATTGCCACAGTGTGTGCAAGCACTATCTCCCTATCTACCCATACAATGGAAATGAACACAAAGAATCTGTGCTGCTTTTATATGGCAGTTTTACAATAACACAGATCAACCAAAGCAACAAAGTCTGACACGTACAAAACTGTTGACAGACTGCAATCATCTACTCAAATGTTTTTGATATCACTTTTTTATTATTATTATTATTATTATTATACGTCAAACAGATTCTACAAGGTACATCATAAACCACACCTCAAACCATCCTGAGCCCAGTGTTTCCGCTAGATTTTTTTGAACAGTGGCGGCAGCCTACTATGCTTATGACAATATTTTGCGTCTCCCCTAATTCTGAAGCAGTGGCACCGCTAAATAAAGAGGAAACACTGAGAAGAAAGTTAATGTTTTAAATAGGCTACATCAGTACAATACATAATATGTGAAGTGAAACTAGACGGGCCATAATAACCTCTGACTAGTTTTAGGCTACTTATTGTTAAATTGCAATGTGAGCGGCAGCCAGCAGGGGAGGTTACGTTGAAGGATTATTTAAAAAGCAACTGCAACTACATTGTGCGTCTGCCCTGATTCGGATACCGTGGCGGTATTAATTAAACCGTGGGGGTTTAATGTAGTTTCATGTTAGCCTAGGGCTAGTCTAGCAACTCTCCGTTGGCTTGTGAGCTCGAAAAATTAAACTTCTATGAGGCCAATCAAATCGTGTATAGAGTCGTTAGGCGGGCTTAACATAATGATTGATGGCAGAGTTGCAACGGTTTGGCTTGAATTCCCTGCTACTTGAAAACAAATAAGATGGATGTTGCTGTTGGCGAACAGTGTGACACAAGTTAAGCTTTTATTAAGTTGGCAAAAGTTTGAACTAGCCAACTAGCTTCGCTGGTGGGAAACGCATGGGACTCATAGCGCTGTCCTATTGCGTGCAGAGGGAATTTGAAAGACAACCGATTATCCCACCCCTCGGACTGAGCACTGCGAACGGTGAGTGCCCAGACCCTACATTTTAATGTGGGTCTGGCTCGTCAGGCTAGTTTCATGTTGCAGTTACTTGCCAAATTTTAAGGGCAGCTATGGTTAAACTGCAATCACGGATCTGTTTTCTGACAAAAAAAGGCATAGACTAAAGTGAGAGAAAACGGACATTTTGGATTATGATAAAGCGATAAGGTAAGCCAATACAGTGCAGTGTCTGTAAGCAAGGGAGTTCTCAAAAGGTGACATAGGGGTCCTGACTCTCAGATTGTTGGTTACAGCTATGGTTGTATTCCTGTTAGTGTAATGATGGCTATGCAACATGTAATTGGAGAATGTTCAGAGCATTCAGGGAATAAAACTAAATGGCATCATATAAATCCTTTATAAACAAGTATTCAATTTAAAGTCAAATCAGGAATAAATGGATAAAAGGATAAATGTGCACTATTTTTAGAAAGTTTATATGATGTATTTGTGTTTGCTTTATTTAAACTTAAGCAATGGTTTATTGTTAGGTAGAGGCTTCATATAAGCCTGTTTGGGCTTTCTGCCTCTCCCTGCACTGTTTTTTCAACGGTCATTTCTCTGTATTTATGCAATCTTTTCAAATGTGCTAAATAATATAAAGAAATAAAGAAAGAAATAATTATGCCTGTTGATGCAATGTTGATATTGAGATCATGAATCCTATAAATCACGTCTGACTTGAGCATGCATTTCAAAGTATTTACCTATTCCCAATTTTCTTCTTGCAAACTCTGCAGGTCTTTTCCTCAGTTATTACACATTTCACCTGCTGATGGAAGATCCTCTCCTCCTGCACCTGCATACATAGATAAACACAGACACCCTTTCAACTGCATGCACCCTTTTTAGCTGAATGTCTTTTACACAAAACAATACAAAACTCATAATCATAATTAAATCGGTCAATGTTGAGATCACGATTATTTAACACGATTACCCGATGATTTCGAAAACCTCTTCCATTTTCTAAATTTAAAAAAAAAAGATAAAACACATGCAGAAAAGATAATATATAAAAGCTACCAATGTAAAACAAAGGTGTGCTCTGGATGACGTTTTCATGATTGTTATAATTGACGATTAATTTGATTAATAGCACGGCCCTAATCCAAAGTGCTTACCCGTAGGAACTCGGCCTGCAGCAGACTCTTGAGCACCTGGTTGTACCGTTTCATCTGGGCCTTCTCCTCCAGCACGCTCTCCAGAAACACACGGATCTCATTGATCTGGGTGTTTGCTGGGAGCAGGTTGATGGCCTGCACCCATAACAGGGGAGTGACAAAGTGGAGGCATATAGGGTGAGACAAGGTAGACAAAAACAAACGATTGCAGAAAAATGTGACACTGCTTCGCCAGTTTGCACAGGCTGGAGAACACAAACATCCCCAACTCTGTGATGTGCACGGCACAGTTGGTTCTCCTACCCACCAACAGTTCAAAAAACCTCATCAACCTCCTCGTTGCAGCAGAAATAATTTCATAATGCAGTAATAATGACACCAGCCCAACACATGTAGTGGACACTAGTAGACGCTAGTAGAGCTGTGTGTTCCCCATCCAAATAAAGACTTTGTAAAGGGGGCATCGGCTTTTATTCGGCCAAATAAACAAGAAAGCAGAATGCCAAATGAGGGGGAATGATGGAATGAGGGAGGCATGACAGAGCAACACAAATGAGTGGAAGACCATCTACAGAACAGAGAACAAAGTGAAAAGTCGGGAGGCAGACAGACAGACGACGGAGATGTGAAGAAAAGGAGATTAAACAGGGATGGGGCTGACATAAGGCACTGGGTGTGTGTGTGTGTGTGTGTGTGTGTGTGTGTGTGCGCGCGCGTTTTTCTGTTTCTGTTACTGTGTGTGTGTGCATGTGAATGAGTATATATGCGTGCGTTTTACTGTGTCTGTACGTGTTACTGTGTGTGTGTGTGTGTGTGTGTGTGTGTGTGTGTGTGTGTGTGTGTGTGTGTGTGTGTATAAGCATATATGTGTGTTGATGTGGTACTGTGTGTGTATTGGGTTGGCGTGTGGGCTGTGCATCAGGCCTGCAGTGTGGCCTGACGTGTGCTGGAGTCCCTGCTGTGGACGGTACTCTGTTGTGGCTCTGCTCTGTTCCGCACCGCTGGCACTACCCCGGCCCCCGGGCCCTCCGCCAAGGGAAATAAAAGACCAGACGGTGCGGCAAATAAGGGAGGGGACGGAGAGAGGAAGGACCCAGGGAAGTCCCACTCTACACACTTCAGACCGCACAGTGCAATGCTTTCATTATTCAGCTCAATGAAGTCACAGAGAGCGGGGAGACAATGGCTCTGATTCCATGCTATTGCATCATTCCAAAAAAGCTCTCGACGAAAAAACAAACACTTGTTCGGAAAGTTTGAAAACTCTCGAAAAACTCAAAATCTTAAATCAAGTTAACTAAGGAAAATTTTAAAAAAATATGTGAACCATTTCGTGAAAATAAATTGTATCCATGACTAAAGAGGGGGGGAGTTTTGGCGCCACACAAAGCTCTTCATTCAATATGCACATGGATCCTCCAAACCAGCTTGAAGAAAAGTCCAGCTTGTAAAATAAGGCATTTTTATGGAGCAAGGGGCATTAAACACTGAACAAGCAATCATAATGTGAGGAAAGGCCCTCCCTTGGGTTCTCTGCAGGCCAAACTTTTGACTATTGACATAACCAACCACAGAGCATAACATGTGTGTGTTGTTTATCCAGAAGACAAATAAAAATATATAGTGACCACCACAAAGCATACGAAGGTTATGATACATCTTGCGAAAAGCTGACTGGTTTGATAAAACATGTTTGTTTCATAGAGAGCTAATTGTAAATGTTTCCAGAAGTCTACTGTCTCTGAACATTTAAAATGAAGCTCTGATGTGTCCCTGCTTTTCACGGATATACACCTTTGAGTTTATTATGTGACAATACTTAATATATGATAAGAATACACCTTTGAGTTTATTATGTGACAATACTTAATATATGATAAGAATATATGATATGTTTGTAAAAATGGTACAATAAGGTTATGTAAATACACTTTGTGCAGAACACGACTTAATACAATAAGACTTTATGAAAGATTCTTGGGAAATGGTTGACACAGAGGGTAAAATGTCAAGGATGATGAAACAGGTTTGTTTGTGATTAGATGCCTCCATAAGAGCTGCCCTGGACAACCTCAGGTTTTTAACTGACGGCTATTGCCCCACGATGCGATCATAAATGGAATATGATGCGATCGCAGGTGGAAATGTGTAAAGTCTCATATTTTCTTTGGCTGTACCTTCATAAACACGCTAAACATATGGTAGTGAATTGGATGGAAACTCAGTTTGTGTAAGATCCTCTCTTTCCCTGATTAATGCATCATGGTGGATCTGGGGGTGTGATGGGCATGCTCTCACATTGGTGGTGTTTATCATGGTAGATCTGGGTGTGTGATGATCATGCTCTCACCTTGGTGGTGTTCAGCTTGCTGTGGTGCAGCTCCAGAACATGGAGCGCCGCCTGCAGGTTGGTCTGAGGCTCTGACAGCTCCATCTTGATGGGGCCGAGGCAGTGGACGTCTGGAGGGGACAGGTACATGCGCAGCAGGGACAGGTAGACCTGCATAGACAAACACACACACAGGTAAACACATGAAGCGTGACACCGGTTAGGTAGGAAGTGAAAGTATTTTTTATTATGGTGTTTTGTTGTTGTAGCTTGTTCACTCAATTTGGTGCAGTTAATCCAAATACATTTTTGAAATATTTTGTTAGTTATCTCAATATAGTTATCTCAACAGCAACCGATATTGCCATTCAGTCATTATGAAACAATGCCACCATCGCACCACATGAATAACATATACTTACAAAACAACAAGAAAAAAAATTCAAAAGGTTGAAGTTTAGACAATATATTTTAAAGGTGCCATATGTAATGTCCGCCAAAAAATCAATTCATACTCCACATTCCATAAAAGATGGGGGCAGTATACCTCCAGAAAGTGAGTTGGTCTACCCTAGAGTAACAACCGAGACAAATGTATTGCAGTTTGGCTGGCTGTTATGTCGCCCACATACCGTCTCCCATGGCCGAAACTGGTATTATGACACCTGTCGGGCTGTGGCTAGTAATTTAGCATGCTAATTCAGGTTGATATCTCTGCAGCATTATGCCTTGTCAATTTTTTAATGACATCATCACCCTTATTTCTTCTCATTCTTATGATGCGTGCAGCTAATTTTTTGGATATTTCTACCTCAATTCTTACACATGTCACCTTTAAAGTACACAAATGAGATAAAAGTTGTACTTCGGATACTGAATGCCTTAAATAATATAAAATATAAATATATATATATGAAAATATAAAACATATAAATTATAAAAAGTGTACAATGCTCCAAGCCACAGTACTCACATCCTTATTCCCGTCTGTTAGCTTGTCGTAATGCTTGTGACAGTATCTGTGGGAAAAGACAAAGGGAGGTATGGACATGGCAGGGCAAACTTCAGTCACAACAAGAAGAACTTTCTATGGTCAGCGTGGCAGATGACCACACAATGACAGCGGCCATGCTGGGTACCGTAATTTTCCAACTATTAGCTGTGGTTTATACAATGATTTTGCAAAATTTCTTCAGCTATGAGGTTACCGGTAATACACGGGGGCAGTTAATACGGTATTAATATGGTTTTGTTTTGACTGTACACTAATGGATGAGGCCTCCTGATGACAGTGATGGGGGCAGGTTGGAGAGTGCTTGGCTACTTACTCCTCAGCCATGCGCGTGTCGTTCAGGATGTGGACGTAGATGAAGAGGGCCTGTTCGTGCTTGCCCATGCGGCCCAGTAACAGTGCTCGCTCCTCAAGCAGACCTGACACAGACACAGACACACACACACACACACACACACACACACACACACACACACACACACACACAGAACAATTTTAATCTCAGGACCTCTTGCATTATGACACACAACATTTTCATGAACATAGTAAATACATTATGCACTGCACATATTTATATGTAATCTATATTACTCTAAACCACCTTCTTTAAACTAACTGCATACTACTGTCTACACTGCACTATATTCTTGTCCTGCCTATGCACCACCTGTCTATAATTTGCATTTGCATTGCACTTTTGCACTGCTTTTTTGTACTTCTGGTTAGACGCAAACTGCATTTTGTTGGCATTGTACTTGTACACTGCA
The DNA here is from genome assembly GCF_017589495.1 of Alosa alosa. Classification (NCBI taxonomy): domain Eukaryota; kingdom Metazoa; phylum Chordata; class Actinopteri; order Clupeiformes; family Clupeidae; genus Alosa; species Alosa alosa. The sequence continues at coordinate 23,115,409 of NC_063207.1, forward strand.
CAATGACAATAAAGCTGAATCTAATCAAATCTAATCTAATGTGAATCAAAAATATGCTTTTATATGGAAAATATGTATTACTTTTATTAAAACCCAGCCATTTTGTTACTAATAATGAATGCCTCATGCTTATCGTGCAGATAATGACAAATAAGAAACTTTATAAAGGGAAAAGGAGCTCGATGAATGTTAATCGTCATGAGCCCCATAGCTGTTTAGTCCACATGACTCTGCTCTGATCTGACCATAGACTACTCCTGAAACACTGCACTTCAGTCATGAACTTACTCATGGACTTGAGCACCCTGAACACTGATGTCATTCACTGCGCATACTGCAACATAGAGAATATTTCTTTCTTCCATAATTAATTTAATATATTTGTTTACTATTTTTAATTCTTTTATTATTTTTATTTATATTTATTGGGGGTGCTTTGTTTAATCAACTGGGACCTGAGTACTACATTTCGCTTCTACATGAAAATGTGGGAATGACAATAAAGCTTCTTGAATGACACATGACTCTTCCCTGTGGCCAGGGCAGGGATTTCACCATGATCATGTTGTTCCTCTTTCTGGCCTAATAATAAAATATCGGCGATTCCCAGAGTACCACTAGAGAGAGTCCGTACCACAGTTTGAGAACCACTGATTGGCAAATTACACTCGTAGAGTATGATGTATGATATGGCACAGTGATGTTGATGATTTACATGTTTCATACTATAGTATGTAGTCCACCACCAGGCTTTTATTTGTAAGGTCTCTAAGTTAATGTGACCTCTCTGTCCATCATTCACAGCCAAAAGTAAACACTAGATAAGCGTGTGAAACTCATTAACAATGGATCTCTGCACTGAGCTACTTGGGGGCCACCCATGACTCACCATCAAAAGGAAAGTCGCTGATGAGTCGTGCAGGCTCGTAGTTGCAGGAAATCTCCAGGAAGTCGAGCAGCTTGTTTCTAAACTCCCCGAGCTGGCCTTCCTCCATTCCTGCTGCTACCGCAGACACTCCTACACACCAGAGGCAGGGGCAAGAGAGAGATGAGAACAGAGGATAGAGGATGAGAGCGAGAGAGCGAGAGAGAGAGAGAACAACAGAAATCAGCAGAGTTAAGAGGTGAGACAATCGGATGAATATTGATAAAAAGGTTCAGGTTCAAGTGTTGAATCTCCTTGGAGCTCTTACCCTGAGGCAGAGAGTTGAGGTACTCCTTCATGAGAGCCTGCACACGGTCCAGGTATAGCAGGATGAGCACGTTGTGGAACTCGGGGCCTGTCTCCTCCCACACGTGGATGATGTGCTCCAGGTAGGGCACGGCCAGCTCCTTGAAGCCCTCTTTCAGGAAGTTGAGCACTTTGTCTCTGGGCAGTGCCTCCACCTCTGGAAGGTCCTCAGTGAAGATCTGACCCAAGAGCACATGCATGGACAAGTGAGACATGTGTACACATGTACTACAGCTGTAATTTTGCAGTTAATCTACTGGAGTGATGAATAAGAACAAAAGGTATTGCGATCATAACTTCACGACAGTGAAATTCAATCATGAGCTATAAAGTTGGGGCTTATATTCTTAAAATAGGAAAACCTCCTGGTAAAATGGAAAATTAGTAGTATATTATGCTTTTGTGATTCTCTCTGCTCTTTGTAGCTCATATCATCACCATGTTAAATGATCTCATTACTTCATTCTTGTACCTTTAGGCCATCCTCGGGGCAGGTTTTCAACACCCAAGGAGAGAACTCAAAAATGATGCCAATGTTTTCCACCCCTGAAGAAATACACAGTAAAAAAATAATTAGGTCAGGCTCATGTGCGGCGTTTTGGGATGAATAAGAAATGCGAGTCTGTTTGTGATGGCTGTGCATATGTGCTCATTGTTGAGGCTGCTGCCTCCAAGTTGGCAATGTCATACAGCTTAGAGGCACTACTGCTTTCAAAAAACGTTCCCCTTGATCCTTTGCCCATTGGATCCAGACCCAGATTCACTATACGATATAAGCACTACGAATATTAAACTGTTGTAACAGGCAGGCGACAGGCATGCAGGCCCAAACAACACTATCTAAAGCCCCTGCTCAACTTGACTTTCATAATGCCTCCGGAGGGCCAGAGAAAATAAGGAATGCTCGGATTAAATTTGTATTAAAACTTTTAATAATAGCCAGGCTCACAATTACTGCTGTATACCCACGTGTCAGTGAAGTTTCCTCTAGCTCTAAGCCATACCAAACATAGCTATCCACAACACAAGACAGCGTATTAGTAGGCTATGCCCTTCCAATTCTGATTCTGTGACAGAATCATTTTAACAGCAAACCATCTGCTTGAATTATTAGAGCATGTCTTATGTGCTGGCTTGTTAAGTGGAAATCGTCAATGGCATCACCTAGATCAGTGGTTCTCAAATGGGGGTACGCAGTAACCCTGGGGGTACGTGAAGGCACTCCAGGGGGTACGTGAGATTTTAACTCTTAGAACCAAATTGACGCAAAGTGTGTCAAAAAACACACTCTTTCTTCTCTGTTACATTGCTCCGCAACTGTTCATCGCAGCGAGATGAATCCGTTATTGCGTGACAGAGCAGAAGTGGGGCTTTCCAACGAGGCCACGCACTTGTCTGTACGTTAAAGTATGTAAATAAAAAACAAATCATGAAATTAAATTAAATTGCATCATATTTACAGTCTATACTTCTCTGCGGTCACCTGTGCACCCATTACTCTCGTTTGAATTACTCGCGAACCCGTGAACGCATAGATATGGCAAGCATATCAGATGAAAGAGGAAACACAGGGCTATCCATTGGTACCATGTATATCGATCCTTCTGGCTTATGAAAACAGACGAAGTGACTACAAAATAATAACGTCATGTACAAAAACCAACGCTGCACACCCATTACTCTCCTTTGAATTACTCGCGGACCTGTGATCGCATAGATATGCCACGCATGTCAGATGAAAAAGGAGACACAGCGCTATCATTTGATACCAAGTACATCCTTCTGGGTTATAAAACAGACGAAGTGACGAAGTGTTTATAATCCAACGCTATTGTGTGTTTCTATATGGCAAAGAATGTTCATAATCCGGTTTTTAGATCCTAGCAAATTCCTGCATGGCATCCAATTCAAGGCTCACATTGCATCCCAATTTGTTCGACAAAGAAACACCTTTTTTGCCTTTACTTTGTTCATGGCAATGCAGTAAAAAGTTGTAGAGAATCATAGGTGCAGACACTATAGGCACAGGCTAACACGTAAACTCGGGTCAAGTCAGGTCAGATCAGTTGTCACAGATATGGAGCGCAGAAAGGTCATTTTTAATCACTAAATAAAAAAATGGCATTTATTTCTGTAAGGCGCACACCACATATGTCTGTAAATTGCTCAGCCCCAGAGAATCCCTCCACCATGGCAATGATATTGCCAGATTCAGGACAGTCTGCACACACATGAAATGCATGTAGATTCATATGTGCTTGCTGTGGTGAGATACATGTCAAAATATAAGAATTTTTATAATACGCTTTTTATATTTTAATTCTTTAAAAATCTAAATAAAATCAATGCTAGTACTAATACATGAAATAAATAAAATACACATATATTTAAAAAGTAGAATCCATGCAAAAATACTTTAAAAACAATTATTTAATAAATATTTCAGGAAAATATAAGTTCATAAAATTAATTTTATATTTCAGTAGGCTATTCAATTTCATTATCCTAAAAACCCAGAGTCCCCCTCATACCAGGATTTTTCGACCCAACCTGTCACATGCCACCCGCCATCACCTGTCAATCACTGTCAAAACTTAAACGATGGAGTCGTGTTTGAAGCATAATTCTTGTGCGCTGGTTAGGGGGTACTTGGCTGAAAAAATATTTCACAGGGGGTACATCACTGAAAAAAGGTTGAGAACCATTGACCTAGATTGTTTTTAGTACTGAAAAAACTCTGAAAATCTGCTGGAAGACACTTTTGACTACTGTAGCCCCATTATTCAAACGTTCCAAATACCAAATAATAATAATAACTTCCTGTTCTCCTTAATAAAATGGTGATACCAATGCTGATTTGGTGCAATATTGGTACCATAGTGTTTCTATATTATAATTATTTATACACTGTAGGGGAGGTTATAATATTTAGGTAAGCTAATACCAAGAAACACTGAGCCAACAACAACAACCTATTCCACAGCATTTAATAGCCATTCAAACAAAATGCCCACACTGGGGAAATAAATAGGCTGAGTGAACGCAGGTCTGAACGCAGAGTTGGCAGAAACGAGGGAGGAACGGAGAGAACTCAAGGTCGTCTGTGTTTATTTGAGGGATACACAGCGTGCTTGTGCGCGGTGTAAACAAACATGACCAGAGGCAGGAGGAAGTGTGAGTCTATGTGTGTGTGTGTGTGTATCTAAAAAGCATCTGTGCAGATCTCACCCAGTCTCTGTAGGTACTGGACTGTCCTCTCGTGGCCCTTGAGTGGCGAGTTGGCCTTGGTAGACTGGTCCAGCAGGACCTGCAGGGCTGCAGCGGAGAGGATGTTGATGAAGGCAAGAAGAAAAAACAGAAAGAGAGATAACAGAGTGAGTGGTCAGAGCAAAGGACAGTTGGGTGTTAGAGCTGAACATGGGAACGAGAGGAATCTGGATGACTCCTGTGATGTAATATAAAACGCGGTACTGAGTCAGAGCTTTGTCTTGGCAGCGCCGCTAGTAATCAATGGGCCTACAAGGAGAAAAAACAGCGAGAGAGAGAGAGAGAGAGAGAGAGAGAGAGAGAGAGAGAGAGAGAGAGAGAGAGAGAGAGAGAGAGAGAGAGGGGGGAGCATGACATCACCTTGGCAGCTGAAGATTACTGAGTAAAACCACTTGCTGTGGACAAGAGCAGGCCGGGCGGAAGCCACAGCCATGAACACCTGGAGCCCAACACTCTGCTGCTTACGGACCAGAGGGCCACCGTGTGTCAGGACCTGAAAGCAGCTTATTAGCTTTTCTAAAACGGATAGTTCCGGTCCTTAATTATGATTGGCTGAACTGCGTTCAATGCCATTGTATAATCCAGCACAACCCCACACGCTGACTGCATTTCGTTACTGCGCTACCACAACTTGATACAAAAGTCAGAGTTGCTGCATCTCGACGTTGCATGGCAACCATTCTGATAGAGGAAATACATTTCTTGGTGGAAGAATGATCATCTATGAATAAATCGTTACATTTCTCGCTGTGCCTTTTTTTTATGAAATCTTGTAGCGTAGTAACCATTTTAGAAAAGCAATAAGCCACAATAAGCACTGGGCAACTCATTCCACCAACATGGAACCACTGAGGAAGAGTCTTGAATTTGACCTAGCGTTTATGGCTGGTCGACACAAATGACGTTCCCAGTTGCATAGGGACCCAACAGAACCACAACTCGGGAACGCCATCATGGTGCTGGACCCCCAGCTGCCAAGAGCACTGTGACCACTTGGACATGATATTGAAGTCTTTCTAGGGACAGACGGAAGAGTTTGGACTGCAGTGGTCAGGGTCTAAGACAGGATCATACGCCCGACCTGCAGCTTGCCTCTCCGCTCTCTCCGCCATACAGACATGGATGCGGTCAGCTAGGGTGACCAGACGTCCCGAAAAATTCGTGACAGTCCCGATATCCAAGCAGTTGTCCCGAATCCCCAGACATGGATGCGGTCAGCCCTTATGGTGACACATTCTAGAGCGATTGTCTAGTCAAGTTTATTTATAAGCGCATTTCATTCACACAGGTCATTCAATGTGCTTTACATAAACAAAAGCAAACAGTAATAGCTAATGAAAGCATAGAAGGGCAATAGTCAATGAAAGTAAAGAATAAAAAAGAAAACAAAGAAAACAAAAGAAGACATTTTCTGGAATCCTTATCTATGTGGTGTAGCATAATCACAGCAGAACACTCACAAATTACTAAGTTATTTTCAGCCTGCACAGTTGTGTTACATACAGTCAAGCAACTGAGGTGGCAATAACCTGTTATCCTACACAGAGCCATTACGGCTACAGCCTTTCTACTGATCCTACGTGTTTCCTTTGAGAAAGCAGAAGATCTAGCCTAGAAATCTAGACGCGCCCCTAGCGACAGCGAATTACATTTGCTGCCAGGGCTAGTCTAGCAACTCTCCGTTGGCTTGTGAGCTCCAGAAATCGAAACTTAATCAGGCCAATGAAATCGTGTATAGAGTCGTTAGGTGGGCTTAACATAATGATTGATGGCAGAGTTGCAACGGTTTGGCTTGAATTCCCTGCTACTTGAAAACAAACTAGATGTACCGCAGAGCGGTACAAAATATGACCGCCGCCCAGTCCAGCACATTTTTTCCACAAAAAGAAATCACGCTGAAAGGCCTATATGATTCTAACTGTCTCACTAAATTGCATTATCCACACTCAATTCTCACTGGTATCTGCTAGACAACAAGTACCAAAACATGATTAGTTCATAGATTTCACATGTAAAATTCATTTTATACAACCCCACCTCCATCTTGCCTGTTTATAATTCTGAGAAATTCTTGATTGTTTGTGTTATGTTTATGTTATATATGTGTGTGTGTGTGTGTGTGTGTGTGTGTGTGTGCGCGCTTGTGTTTGTGCCTGTGACATTACTGTGAATGTATGTGTGTGTATCTGTTTGTGCACATGTGTGCACATGAAATGGGTTAACATGACCCCTGGAGGCAAACATACGGAAAAAAATGGTCATCCTAGGCCCTACAGTTCTCAAGATATTCACAGAGAACTGTGTCTGCCCTACCCTCCTTTCAGGGGGGTCCAGTCCAGCGGGGAGGCTACAGATCAAAACGAAAAATGACGGTTCCATGCTATCCATGTGGGGGTACATGCCCACCAAGTTTTTCGGTGTACCCGGTCTTTCAGTGTCCCGGAATCCTTGTTGGTGTAACGCCACTAAATGTACACATAAATTATTTTATTGTAAGGCCCCCCATGAACGAAAAGTACACAAAACTTGGCATGCATTCGAGGGTGTCATAATGATCCTACACTTTTAATTTCGTGCAGTTTTGACCTTGTCAGCCAGAGATATTGTGATGAAAACACCTAATTTTTTGCTTTTTTAATTTTTAACTAGGTGGGCTTATACATGAAATAAGTGGTAATGGGATGGGTTGACATTCCCCTTAAGACCAACATACATAAAAAAGATGGACCTCCTAGGCCCTACGGTTCTCGAGATATTCACAGAAAACTGTCTCCGCCACCTACAGGCCAGTTGGTGTATAGTAACATAAATTAATTTATTGTGTGGCCCCCCATGAACGGAATTCCACAAAACTTGGCGTGCATACAGAGGGTGTCATAATGATCCTACACTTCCAATTTCGTGCAGTTTTGACTATGTTAGGTCACAGATACCTTCAATTACAACACCTCATTTTACTTTTTTTGTGTTTAACTAGGTGGCGCTTATACATGAAATGAGTGGTTATGGAATGGGTTAACATGGCCCCTTGAGATCAACATACAAAAAAATGGTCCTCCTAAACCCTACGGTTTTGAGATATTCACAGAAAACTGTGTCTGCCCTACCCTCCTTTCGGGGTCCAGTCCAGCTGGGGCTACAGATCAAAACGAAAAACGATGGTTCCATGCTATCCATGTGGGGTTACATGCCCACCAAGTTTCGTGTACCCCGGTCTTTCAGTGTCCCGGGAATCATTGACGGAAATTTGGGCATGCGAAAAAAAAGAAAAAGAAAAAAAAAAGAAAAAAATCTGACTAAACCTATATGACCTTATTATAAGATGGATGTTGCTGCTGGCGAACAGTGTGACACGAGTTAAGCTTATTAAGTTGGCAAACGTTTGAACTAGCCAACTAGCTCCGCTGGTGGGAAATGCATGGGACTCATAGCGCTGCCGCTGTCCTATTGCGCGCAGAGGGAATTTGAAAGACAACTGATTATCCCGCCCCTCGGACTGAGCACTGCGAACGGCGAGTGTCCAGACCCTACATTTTAATGTGGGTCTGGCTCGTCAGGCTACAGAAGATCGGCACTGCCAGAGCAGTAGAGAAAAACACAGACATCCCAAGTCTCCCGGAAGTTCCGGGAGTCTCCCGCATATTGATAGCGGCACCCTGACGCCCGCAAATTAGATAAAATCTCCCGGAATCTAGAGTGAGTGATCAAGAGCGCGCATGCGAGACCGCGTGTGCATCTGAGTGTAGCGCGCACACGAGGGGAGAGAGAGAGAGAGAGAGGTGGTGCGTGTGTGTCTGAGCGCATCAAAGACAGAGAGCATCCTGATTGGCCTGTTTCGTTAAATCAACCAATCAGTTTTCAGTGTAGGCGGGCTTTTATGTCTTTTCTCCCGAACTTAATTAATCAGTTCAGTAGAAACAGGAGCGTCATGGTAGAGTCAGTGCGTCAAAAAAAGGAAAATGTAAGACCCATTTCAAAGTGTAGGCTACCCTTGTCTGATAGTAAAACATAATGATGGACCTAGTCTTGCACGCTGCACTGTTTGTAAACAGTGACTTTAGCATTGCCCACAGCGGGTTAAATGATTGCAAAAGACATGTTGAGGTGAGTTTAACAATTCATGTGCATATTATTCAGGCCTATAGTCTACTAGATGGCTAGTTGCCAAGGCTACATGAAAAGACCAAACTACCAAAATCTACATATTTTATTTTCACAATTTCTATCTATAGGCCTTCCTTATTTGTTGTACTGATATTTTTTTTGGGGGGGGGCTTCGTGATGCAAAGAAGACTTTTTGCAAGTTGGGATGTCTGAAAACACTTCCGTATAAACGGAACAGTTAGGCTAATGAAGAAAATATGGTTCTGGTTACTGCCAAGGTCTAATTTACTAAATATATGTTTATTCAATCAATTAACGTTATGTCTTGTTATTTTCGATAGCCCACATTCAATAGCCCCCCTGGCAGTTTGACCATTTTGAAATAGTTTGATAACTGAAGAGATAGACAGTCTTCTTTATCCTTGTTTAGCCTTCATCTGTTTAGGGCCGTGCCAGGCCATTTAGCCTAGCCTAATTAAGCAATAAGCCTGGAGAGGCCGTATCTTACACTGATTTTTAAAACAGCTGCTAGACTAATAGACGTTGTTAGGCAAGCGCTAGCAGCTTAACCACAACTAGTCAACCATCGGGGAAAAAACGTTTGATAATCATGAGGTAGCCTAGGTAGTGCTAACAGCACGTTATGAGCAAGTGTTTCAAAGATCTGTGCAGAGCTCAGATTACAGAGCTGCTTATTTTTGTATTCTTGTTGCAGCGATCAGCGTGCGTGATTGTAGTTACTGTAGTTCTAGCGATTGATCTGCTTTCTTTCATGTAAACGTTCAGACACACAAACAACATGTTTTGTCAAGGTAGAGTTGCGACAATGGGTTTTCAAAATTCGTTAAGGTCACGTGGTTCATGTAAACTTCAAAAAGATCCCGGAAGTGACCTTTATATGGCTCTGGTTTTGTTACTTTGAAACATAACTACCAGAGAGGGTTAAAGCGGAGCTAGTAATCAAGGATCTTTGATAACTACGGCTCTAGCCTTTAAGATTCTAGAACACTTTTTGTAACCTAGCAACATATTAGCAACAGTAGTTATGGATGTCTGACGTCATCAACAGTGTCCCATTGTGATGTAATGGTGCCACACTATTAAATTATTGCTGCAGAGATTGATCATTCAGTCAGTGCTGATTCAGCAAGGAGTATGGTATGCAACCTTTTTGTATTTTGTGAACATGGCATCCAAGACAGATATGACTAACATGGTTTTATTAGATCTGCTGTGGGCCTAGATATTACATTATACGCTAATTCATATTTTTATTTAGGCTAGATTATGTGTAAACATTTATGGTTATGGTGCTTAGCAGACACTTTTATCCAAAGTGACTTACAATGGAATCAATAAACATAAAATTAACAGTTTATAGTGTAGTATAGTCATGGCCTAATTTAAGCTCATAAGATCTCCAGTCAGAGATGTTTTGCAGTTATTCAGTGCACAAATCTGTCAAATAAGTAGGTTAAAAGTCCAGGCAGCTTATCTTAAACTGAAATACCTTGGTCCATTCCATTTATCTGCAGCCATACCATAATGGCAAGACAAATAAGTTGATTTGTTGTTTGGTTATTATAGGGACGCAGTTAACAATCCCTGTTGCCAATGTGGAGGAATTCCGCCATGGCAGAACCCTCTACCCGGCCAGAGGCCAGTGGGACATTCACTCGGCGTAAACTGGGTGAAACGGTAGGTTTGGGGTACTAATTTTCTTTATTGTTACTTTTATTGTTACACAGGAAAGGGTCTTCATCAAAAGGTCTAAGGGGATTCCCACAGTCATTGAAAACTTGGAAAAGTCATGGAATTGTAAAATCCCATCTAGGTCTGGAGTAACAGAATTCAGTAGCCTAAATTCATTTAAAGTTTTGGAAAAAGTCATGAAATTCCATTTATATTTAGACATACAAGGGACATAGGTAGGAGGTAGCGTGCCGGTTGCTATGGCGATTGCCAGGTTGACATTATGATAGTGGTAGCTAGGGTGTTGCTAAAGTAGAAGTGCTGGTTGCTATGGTAATCATGTTAGTTGCTATTGATGTGGCTAACTTGACATTATGGTAGTGGTTGCTAGGTGAGTTGAGATTGTTGCTAGGGTGTTGCTAGAGTAGTCATAGTGGTTGATATGATAGATTCTTTGGTAATCCTGTTTGTTGCTATGGCGATTGCTATGTTGACATTATAGTAGTGGCTGCTAGGGTAATTGAGATGGTTGCTAGGGTGTTGCTAGAGTAGACATGGTGGTTCCTATGTTAAATAAAGTGGTTGCTAGGCTGGTTGCTATGGTAATTATGTTAGTTGCTATGAATGTTGCTAGTTTGATATTATGGTAGTGGTTGCTAGGGTAGTTGAGATGATTGCTAGGGTGTTGCTAGATTAGACATGGTGGTTCCTATGCTAAATAAAGTGGTTGCTAGGCTGGTTGCTATGATAATTATGTTAGTTTCTATGGATGTTGCCAGCTTGACATTATGGGAGTGTTGCTAGGGTAAGTATTTACACATTTATTAATTTGGGAGGCACTTTTATCCAAGGTGACTTTCAGCAATATAATAACATTTAAAGGAGAATTCCGGTGTGATATTGAAACATGATACCGAGTGTGAACGTATGTCTCATAGCCCATCTCGGCGTGTCCGCTGCACTCCAAAATCTGGCGCTAGTTAGCCGATGCTACCAACAGCTTTTTCAATAGTGGTGCTTCGGCATCGGGCTAGCCATGCAAATAAATCACTGTTTTACACCCATTTACGAGGCTCAATGTATCTCCACACTTCATTGGTAGACTTCCGAGGGCCCTGATTTAAAGCCAGATTATTGAGAACTTTGAAAAAGCACTGGTAGTTTATTTACAAGACGATTTATACAGACAGTATCTTCATCGAAGTTTTAGCGTTTGCAGCCATCTTGAATTTAGTCACGATAAGTCGAAGCGACGACTAAGAATGAACAAGTATGATGAAGGGATCAGATTCCAAAATAATTCAGTGGAAATGCATGGATTCCAGTTGCTGCTACTGGAAGAAACTGGAATCCATGCATTTCCACTGAATTATTTTTGGAATCTGATCCCTTATCATACCTGTTCATTCTTACTCGTTGCTCGACTTATCGTGACTAAATTCAAGATGGCTGCAAACGCTAAACTTCGTGAAGATACTGTGTATATCGTCTTGTAAGTAAACTACCAGTGCTTTTTCAAAGTTCTCAATGTCTCGTTTTCAAAGTCAATAGTCGTTTTAACACTGAGTAATATGGCGCCTTTTTGTGCACCTTTATGGCGAAACGCTGGATGTTGTTAGACACAATGTTGTTAGATGGAATGGCTGGTTGAACTGGCCCGGCAATTTTACCACCAACGAGGGTAGACATAAAGGCAAAACATTTCATTCAGTCACGACTGTAAATGCGTCAAGGTTGGAATGGGGGAATCTGGGCGGACGTTTTGATGACACTACATATGTCCAACCCCCCACAGGAGATTTAAAGTCTGACTGATCAAAAACAGCTATAGTAGAGACAGCACATTACAACAATCTTTAAGTCCACAAAGATTCAAGTCAAGCTGCTAGAGTTGACTGTAGGCCGGAATGCAATCGGTTGCCATATAGGCTATCCTAAAATCCAGAATGAACTCCTTGTGCGTCTGTCCTAGCAAGCTTTAACATTATCACATTATAATTACTGTTAGCCACAGAACACATAACATCCAGAAGCTGGACATTAGCGAACATAGCTTAATGTCACTGTTTAACAAACAAACTACCATGCTATGCAGCCAAACAGCTAAATGTAATGACAGTGAACTCTTACCATTGTGGTCTACAAGTTATCCACTTATCCATAGTTAGTCCACTGTTATTTCTGTCATACATTCTTCTCGCTATGAGCTAGTTAGAGATAGAGATAGCCTGGACATATTTTATCACACAGGTCTGACTAAATTCAACATTCTCTCCAGAAACACTGCCTACAGTATATAGCCTATGGACCTGGCAAACCAAAACTTGCAATAGCAGGCTTTACCCTTACAAACTGTCATGGTATATTACCGTATTTTCCAGACTATAAGTTGCTCCAGAGTATAAGTCGCATTAGTCAAAAAATGCCTCATGAACAGGAAAAAAACATATATAAGTCGCATTGGACTTAAATGGACATAAATATTTAGAATTGTATTTCACAAAATCCAAAACCAAAAACAGAGACTATGTAACTGGATTATTGAGGCCAAAAAGATTAATCTTAATGAAGACGAAGAAGGAGTGAGAGTGAAGGCAGCCAAGAAAGGGGCCGGATAGGCCTAATTGTAAAGCAAAAGATTCACTGAAAAAAATGACAAAATATCTCTAAAATGTGGAGAATACAATGCAATCTATTGGGCAATGTGGAGTCACAAGCTGGCAGCAGATTAAATGCTCAAGAGAGAGAGAAAAAGATGGTTTTAAAAATACATGACCGAAGCAAGCCAGGCATAGATCTATAGGCCCGAAGGTAATTGTAAAGCAATTTACAAAAGATTCACTGAACAAAAATGCTGATATGGTACACGAAAATTTAGCTAAAAATGTGGAGAATGCAATGCAATCAAGCATTTTGGGCGATGTGGAGTGACAAGCCGGCAGCAGATTAAATGCCCACGAGAGCACAGACCGGTTTTAATAGGACGTGCAGACCAAAGCTGCATCAAGCAGGTGATATTTAGAAATTTATTTCACAAAATCCAAGACCAAGAACAGACAGATGTAACTGGACACAGAGGCCAAAAATATTGACAATTCTACAGGGAATGTTAATGAAAATGAAGGAGTGAATAGTGGCTAGAGGCAAGCCGAAGGCTGCTGACGAGTGCCCGCACTAATTGTGAAGCAACTTACAAAAGATTCACTGAACAAAAATGCTGATGTGGCATGAAAATTTAGCTAAAAATGTGGAGAATGCAATACGATCAAGCATTTTGGACGATATATTGGCACAAGCTGGCAGCAGAACAATTGCTCGAGAGAAAAAAATATGCGCATTTAAAACCAGGGCCTAAATTTCAGCGCGAGATTGCGGGTATTGCGCATAAGTTATTAAGTATTGAGCATAATAATAAAAGTCCCACAACTCCATCATAATGAGAGAAATTCCCACACATGTTACAGCGCTGTCTGATAAGTTAATCTAATAATGGAGCGGCCTGAATGCGGGACTATTGACTGGACGGACCAACTCTGATTTCAATTGAACCCCATGCAGAGACACACGCGCATTGACCACTTTGCGGGTGCCTCTTTCTCTCCCTCTCTCATCGCTGAAGTCAAATTATAGCCTAGAAGCTGCTTCTACATCAACCGCAATCGACAGGAAAGGAAAACAAACGTTAAGCGATCAGGAACCGTCAGGAATTTTGTAAACACAGAAGCATGACAGCCTATAACGTGAGAAAACATGGATGTGTTCCCCATTTGAGGAACGTTATAATCGATTGCGGACGTGAACAGACAGATACAGACACGAAGCGCATAGTAGGCCTCACTTTCTAGTGTGCGTATTCAGTACATGAAAGTTAATTAGTAGCAAAACAGCGATCAAATATTAGCCTACATGGCAGTAAGTGTTGTTTTCAAATGTTTTCATGCATGTCTAGATAACAGGTGAGGAATGTTTAGGAGACAGACTATCGTAAATCTTCAAATTATGGCTGGGGTCTTTTTTATTTAGGCTGCGCAAAGCACAGCACCTTTATTTGGGGCATGGCTTACTGTTTGATTATATTGCTAAATATCGGGACTGATGACCACTGAAATCTGTGGGGTATTTGATGGTTTACTATTGAGTTTCATGTATGAAAGCACCCGCTTTAATTTATTCATGGAACGTGTGTGCTGAAATGGAAACCTTATTCGGCCTAAATTTAGTTATTTTTTGTAATTGTTCATGATTTACTTTTTTATAAAATTTGTAGGCTGATGCCTGGCAGCAACAATTGTGTTTAAATGTAGGTTACTGCTTCAGCCTCTGGCAAGCTCAGAAGGGGGCGGCATGCAACCGGTAGCTTGGTGTAAGACAATGACTTTTCATTGGCAACAATATTAAACCAACCAACAATATAAAATATTAAGAAGAGCTCTTTTATTCAGTGTTAAATTGAAACAAAATTATTACTGGCTTTTATTTGTCCGAATCTGAAGCCCAAACAGAATCCTGGCCATAATTTGAGGATTTAGGTATACACATGTGTTTCAGGCATAGCGCAACCACTAATCTCTGACTGAAAGTGCACAGAACTTGTGCATTTGAGAGTGCTCTCTCGCGGCTAGATAGTAATGTTTCATGTAGGGTTCATGTCAGTTAATATGAATTAACATTTAAAAACATGTTCAATTATATATTTTTTCATATATAAGTCGCACCTGACTATAAGTCGCAGGGCCAGCCAAACTATGAAAAAAAGTGTGACTTATAGTCTGGAAAATACGGTACTCAGTTTCTGGCATCCAAAAGAAAAGCATTTGTAGATGAATGGCCAACATAACTTAACTGTAGGATCTGAGTCATCTTCAGGGAACAGCAACGTTAGGCCTACTCTCATTCACTAACGTGACCCAGAATTTTATTTTCCTACATTAATTTGATTAACAGGCTAGCCTACATGGCAATTAAGCACATTGAAGAGGCTTTCTGTTCATTGTATCACATTTTATTTTCAGTTGTCAAAAGTTATGGGGGTAAAATTAGTGATGGCAAAATCCCCAGCTATGCATGTCAAAGCTATGTGAAAATCATGCATAGTTCGTTCCCATGTGTTACTCCTCACGCCCAATGTTGAACATCATGCTTCATTTTGCTATTTGGTCCTGTCTCCTGAACATGCCTGCTTGTGTATAAACACTTACGGTACTAAGTACCAGGCCGGCAATGTTTTGCCTCGTTTTTAGACACAAGATGCGGCATAAAGACGCCTCCTCTCTCTGTGAATGTTACGCAATCTCTATCCAAAAACGACTATTAACTAATGATGCATATTACTTTAATTGCCATATTATTGGAATATATTTACATATTAATCTGTTTTGCCTAATCGTATACCTGTAGGTAGTATGTTCTCGCAAGGAATACAGTATGTACTGGGATTATGTGGATGATGTCAAGAATGACATTAAAAACAAACAACAGGTACCTATCAATTCATTGTGTTTGTTTTTTCACATAATGTATGTGTTTAATTACAGTTACAGCAAACACTTAATTATTATTCCATTCATAGCGAGAAAGACAGAAAAAGTTTCTTGAGCTGGAAGAGCAGGGTCTAATTTCAGACAGCGTGACTGGGGAAGATATCAGAACCTTCATACGATCGAATGAGCTCCCAAGGCATGATAAATCACAGCAGCAGCATGGACTGGAGTAAGGAAAATATATACTATAAATAAGGACTGTTAAGTGATGCCTATATGAACTACAAGGATAATGCCATTTTAAGAAGCAGAAACTGTATTTTTGACCTACTATTAATGCAAATTCTGAATTACTCATATTGAAATGAAATTAAATCAACATGTAAATTCAAAGGCAAACAAAAAAATCCAAAATCCAAAAGAGGACAATCAAAGAGAAGGATGGACTCCTGAATGGAAGACGACTTCCGAGCATAACGGTAGGAACAGCTTCAAATTTCTTGAAGAAATATAATCTGACGAGAGCATATTTTACGGTGGTTTTACTGTATTTTCTTAATAGCCTAATAAAAAAATATTTGATATTTTTCATAATAAATCGCTCAATTTTTTTTTCACAAATGACAGACACCGCAGACATCTGCACCAGATAGAACACGGCTACACCTCATTGAAAATGAAATAAAACATGAGTTGAACAGGAAGAGATACATGAGAGACATCCAGGAGAAAAGGAGCCAAAGGGTGAGATAGTTAGACATTATATGTACAGTAATGTGTTGTTCCAGCCACGTCCTACAATCCCTAATATTTTGTCTTTTTACAGGAAAAAAGTATCTTCGAACACAGGGCTGCAGCACAGCAGGCAGAAGTGGATACGTTGACGAAAACCCTAAGGGAGTTAGAGAATATGAGGGTACACACTAAGGTTCAAACAAAACTTCTCAATCAAGTTTTGGGTAACTCCACCTCAGGTAAGCGCCATAAAATATTTACATTGGGGGCCACTCCGAGTGAAATCAAGCAGATGCTGTGAAAAACCAGAGGCCAGAAGGGGGCTTAGTACATTCATCTGAGAAGTGTGTGAATGGACACATCAGTGCACCCTGATCTTCTCTTGCTTCTTTTGATCTTCTCTTGCTTCTTTTGATCTTCTCTTGCTTCTTCTGATCTTCTCTTGCTTCTTTTGATTTTCTCTAACTGGAAGAAACCTCTCTGACAGATTTTTCCATATAGAAATGAGGATTATGTGTGGTGACCTGAGGTCTTTTGTACAATTCTAAGAGGCCTCCATGGTGCTGCTATGTGTGTAAATTCATAAACACCAGTAGCCAATATGATACATAATCATATTGGCTACTGGTGGTCAGAGACCTACTACTACTATGGCCGTTCATGTTGCATGCGACGAACTGCTTCCGGTTTTGAGCGTCTCTCTTCCAGGAAGGACTTGTAGGCCTCCTCAGTGGCTCTGCAGCCGTTGGTCAGAGACCATTTATCAGAGAAAATGCTATTTTCTGGTTTTCTTTTTGACATGACATGTTTTTTTTTCTAAAGCAAGTTCACGGTCCTTTATTTTTTTAAGGCTTTAAAATCCAGTCTTGGTGATAATACATAGTGCCCCGAAAAAGCTTTTCATTTTAAGACAATTAGAGATAATTGAATCTAGACTGTGAGTAAATTGTATTGAACTCTCAAGCACTCTGAATGGGGGGGACAGGACGGCTTTTGACAGGACGGCTGCCTTCTGGTCTTGTAAATTTTCAATGGTCTTGGCATTCAGACCAGATCATTTGGCTCTAGGTTTGTCATTGGAATCCCTGTCATTGTGTTGCTGCCACCACTTTTGAACCATAATGTGTCATTATAACCAGAGCTTCTCCAGCCTCTTGAAGGGCTTGAGAAAGATATTGGCATTTCGGATTTGCCCTTGCCACTTAAATCTGAACATTTCTTTCTAATGCTCATATTTTTTAAGGAGGGTTTAATGTAATTTATTGCTCTCTAATGAAATAGTAAAGTTGTGTTTGTGGACTGAGGTGGCACTGCTACCCAAAAGCATTGTCACTGAATTGTGAATTATTTCATATTTTTTGTAGTAAAATCACCACAGAAAATTACCGTGCCGAGGAGGCCCACACTCCAACACCTTGCTCCTTTACCAGCCAGGGGACATGACATAACTAACCAGGTAGAGTAAGCAGATACTTTTCATATGCATAATACCCTGATAATACCATATGTCCTATCCTTTTACTGACCTCCAAATGAATGATGGTAGTTAATACCTTTATTTCGGTTTTTGTATGGCAGATATCTTCATCAGTCATCAAATTGCTGCCCCCATCGGTTGACACACCATATCGAGAATTGCCTTGTCTTGGCAAAGTGAAGCTGCCGACTAACCAACTTGATCCCGAGGCTAACAAGAAGGCTAGAATTACTCAGGCTCTGCTGGACCACTTAAGTAGTGAATCTTTTAAGATGCAAATTGCAGAGTGCATCCGGAATGAGACTATGCTGACGAATTCTGAACTTCGTCCTCATAGGGCAACCAGAGTCCTGAGGGGCAAGTTGGCTACTGACATATTACTGTGCCTTTTTCGCACAGTCAGGCCTTCCAAACTCTTTGTTGAGTCCTCTGAACACCAGAACCAATCTGATACCTCACCTGTGAAACAACTTCACCCTTATGTGACTGAAATCATTAACAGCGTCCTTCAGGAGATCAGAGTCAAAGTTCTTGAAAAACTCAATTTTGCTTCTTTAGGAGATTCTCAAATGATATCTCCTCAAACCTCTGAGAGAGCACTGAATGGGTTAAGGCTTGTTCTACAGAATCTTGAGACAGATTTAATGGAAACCATCAGCCTTGTTGAAGCTATAGCTGCAGACATATATGAACAAGCTCCAAGAACTGAGGCTCCTGTTAAGGAATCAGGGACTGGAACGCTTACATATCAAGTTGAAGCTATTTCAGATGATCTTATCAGAATTGCACTTGAAAGTATTGCTTGCAGTCCTTGCAGTCCATCAAGTGACGAGGCAAGAACCTCAAAGTTGCAAATTCATGATCAAAGTGGCAACACTTCTGATTCGGAATCATACTGTTCAGAAAAAGATTCCATGAATTATGGCACATCACAGGAGTCAACTTTAAATGTATCTTTGAGTTTTGCAAAGTCCCCAGCTGTTCACAGCCAGGTCGAGCCCAAGACTGAGGCTATTAATGCTTCCATTGTGAAGAAAGAGAATATTGCATGGGAGGCAATGGACCAAAGACGGCCATTTGAGGTTGCAAGCAAAACCAAAAACATTGAGGCAAAGATTTCTGATGATATTTATCCACCGACAATGGCAAGTGCTAGTAGTAATCTCTCTAGTTCTTCCTACTCCTCTTGCAGTGTGGCTGTTTTCCAGTCTGTAGAATGTGGGTCAGTCTCCTTACAGGAATCTGAAGTCTCTACACCAGAGAGCTCTTCAGATGAGCTTGAGATGCTGGCAGGTGCCAGTAGCGCTACTTCTGTTGCTTTACCCTCTCCCACTGGTGTGGCAACTTTCAAGACTGTGGGCCAATTTCCTTTAAAACAGTTGAAACCTCAATATTGGAGGCCCCTTTAGTTGAGGTTGAGATGCCGGCAGGTACCAGTTGTACTCCCTTGGGAAGCCTGGAAAAGTCTGCTGGCAGATCATCAATAGACCAAAATAACCACGATTGGAACATGAAAGATAATGCCATGTGTTCACTGCCCAAAGACACCACTGTTGCATCACAGATTTCAAAAGAAGTGAGTGTTCGGTCATCAAGCATGATTAGTCAGCCCCTTGCAGTTCAGCGTTCTCAAACAGAAGAAATTCAATTGAGTCTGCCCAGTGTTTCTCTTGATTCAACGACCTCAGACCAAGTGTCTGTTGGAAACGGAGTGTATACTGCCAACAGAAGTCATTCTTTACCCAGCTTTTTTCCAGCAATTGCCGATGAAGTAATGCAATATCTTACGTCACTAACATGTAAGGAGAGGATAACTCAAGCAGTGAAGAATGAACTCAAATGTTCTTTTTCTGGAAATGACCTTCCATCATCATTAAATCTGAATGTGGGGCCTGAGGAAAGGAGAGCTATGAGGAACATGTTTAAAAAAGTATCCAAAGAACTAAGTAATTTACGGTCAAGAGAACGTATTCTTTCTCTTTGGCCGGATGAGACAACAGGGCCCTCCTCTGACCACAATGCTGTTCTCAGTCAAGTCAATGCAGTTACATTACAACTAATTGACACAGTGTTCAGTGAAGTCAAGGAACAACTTGCCACTGAAATAAAGCAGGAATCTCCAAAGAGGGGAGTGTCTCCACTGGGCTGTCAGACAGCAATAAAAGCTGTATGCTTGTCATTAGAGGATATGAAAATGACCCTGGGGAATGAAATGTCCATTGCCTCTGCCAGTCAAATGTTGCGGTCTGTAAGTTCTGAAAAAGCAGTTGATCCAGAAGTGGAGAAACATGGAACAGTCTCCTCTAAAGAAGACAATCTCTCAACATCCAACAGTACCTTAATTGATCTTGATGCTTTGGCAGGCTTTACTAAAAAGGTTATTCTTAAACCTACAAATGTCAGCACATCTAAAGGAGTTAATACTGTGGCAAAAGTGTGCCCCTCTCTCAATGATATTGCATTGTCATGCCATCAAAAAAACAATTATGAGGACACTCTTCCGTATCATAAAACTAAACAGTCTTCCTCTGATGGCACAGTTGTACAAAGTCAGGTGGATACTATGGGTGAGGTCACTGGTGCTCCCAGTAGTTTGGAAGTTTTCAAGACTGAAGAAACTCAATCAGTCATCTTACAGGAAGCTGAAGTCTCTTCACTAGAGATATCTTCAAATGATGTTGAGACGCTGGCAGGTGCTAGTGGTGCTCTCTCTGGATCTTTATCCCCTGCAAGCAGCCTGGACGTTTTCAAGACAGAAGAATATCTTTCAGTTATCTTACAGGAAGCTGAAGTCTCTACACTAGAGATGTCTGCAGAAGAGATTGAGATGCTGGCAGGTGCTAGCCCTGCGCTCTCTGGTGCTTCTTCTTCCTCCAGTAGTTTAGAAGTTTTCAAGACTAAACAATCTCGATCAGTCATCTTACAGGAAGCTACACCAGAGATCTCTTCAGATGAGGTTAAGGTGCTGGCAGGTGCCATTAGTGCTCTCTCTGTTACTTCATCCTCTCCCAGCAATTCTCAGCATTCTCAATCACAGGAGATTCAATTGAATGTGCCCAGTTTTACTCTTGATTCAACCGGCTCAGATACCAACCGAGTGTATACTACCACCAAAACCCAATCTTTGCCCTGCTTTTATCCAGCAATTGCAAACGAAGTAAGTCAATATTTTACTACAACATCATTTAAGGACAGGATCACTCAAGCGGTGAAGAATGAACTTAAACGTACTTTTTCTGTAAAAGAGTTGTCATCAACACCACAACCAAAGCTGGGGCCTGAGGAGAGGAGAGCTATAAGGACCATGCTTAAAACAGTATCACAAGAACTTAATGATTTAATGTCAAGAGAAAACATTCTCTCCCTTTTGTCAGTTGAGATAGCTGCTTGCGGCTCACCCGAGCATGATGTTCTTCTTGATCAACTCAATGCTGCTGCATCACAACAAATAGAGGCAGTGTTTAATACAGTTAAGGAAAACCTTGCTGCTAAAATAAATCAAGAATCTTCTAAGAGGGGGGTGTCTCCATTGGCCAGTCAGACAGCAATGAAAGCTGTATGCAAATCATTAGAGGATATAAAAATGACTTTGATTGGGGATGAAATGTGTGTCACCTCTACCAGTGGAATACAGCTGTCAGTTCTGAGGATACAAATGTTGTTCCTGAAATGTCAAGTGCAAACAACAGGTTTCCTGAAGCAAAAACTCCATCAACAGTTTCTCTCAGTTCTCAGAATTCTACCTCCCATGCAGCGACTGTTAGTAGGACACCACATGCTGCCACTAAGAGTCTGTCACTTCCCAATTTTTATCCCATTATTGCTAATGAAGTTCTTCAACATATCTCTACACCACCATTTAAGGAGCATGTTCGTCAAGTATTGAAGAAACAATATAAAATGTCACGATCTATGAATGATATAACATCAGCACTACAACAGAAACAGGGGGCAGAGGAGAGACATTTTACAAGGGACATGCTAAGAAGCGTATCTACAGAGCTAAATGCTTCAATGTCCACACAAAATGTCTCCATGTCACCTGAGACTCCAAGGCCCTTCTCAGCACCCGAAGATAACACGCACCAACGGCTTAATGCAGTTGCATTAGAACTTATCAAAAGAGTTTATGGCCAAGTCAAAGAAAAGCTGATTGCTACAATCAATCAAGAATCTCCGAAGAGGGGGTTGTCTCCTGTGGCTAGTCAGACAGCAGTTGATGTTATATGCAGAACATTAAATGTTATTGAAATGACTCTTATGGATTGGGCGAGAAGCCCATCCACTTCACCTTCACAACTTCAAAAGAGCAAGGACCTTGAAAGAGGGTCAGCTTCTGAGGAAACCTTGGAGGTAGAAAATGCATTGTCCCGTATTGATGTTGTCACTGATGACCTGATTGAGGATGTGATTAGCATGTTCTTGGACACAGACTCTGCACTATCTAGTAGGACTGGTACACCTACTCAAAGGGCTGGAAGAGGCACGTGGTTAAATGAAGTAATCAAGCAGTCCGTAAGCATGTCACCAACAGGAAGCAAGGCATACATCACAAAGAGTCCAGATGATACCAATGTCTCACTCACTCTAGGATCTTTCACTCACCTGCTGCCCAGAATTACAGATGAAATTTTGGAACATTTTTCCTCTGCATGCTTTAAAGAGTGCATTATTCAGTCTGTGAAGAATGTGATTAGACAGCGTTTGTCTGCAGTCAGTATCAAAGACATAATGGAAGTCATAGTTAAGAGTGTTTATCACAAAATGGCTCTATTGATAAATATAAATGCTGCAGAATCTCAAATTGTTGACTACGATATCCCAAAACCTGAAATGATGGAGCTTCCTGTCCTAGAAGTTATTGATCCACGGTCTGCTCATGAGTTGGCCAGTTCTATTAAACAGATCACCGTAGCAGCTCTTAACCACTTGAGTACCCAGCTAAATGATCAAATTAAACAGAAATCCAACAGTGGGGAGGAAAGTGAGTTAGTTATCAATGCACTGAGTGATACTTTGGGAACTATGGTTGCATGCATCAGCAACATTCAGTTCTTCAGAGAAGA
The DNA here is from genome assembly GCF_017589495.1 of Alosa alosa. NCBI lineage: Eukaryota > Metazoa > Chordata > Actinopteri > Clupeiformes > Clupeidae > Alosa > Alosa alosa. Next base: position 23,138,461 of record NC_063207.1, read on the forward strand.
GTTACACTGTGACATTTCTAAGATTAATAACATTCCCACTCAGAAATTGATAGGACAGTGGATATCATTATCTAAACTAGACTTAATTTCTATATGTCTGGCTACATCTGTGTTAGATGGCGTGTATCATGACGACAGTGCAACTACCTCTAATTCAAAAACATCACAGAATGAGCTTGAAGCAAATAGTCATTCATCAGGATCTATTATCTATCCTTCAAAACCAGCATGCCCTGCTAATAAAAGGTCATTTCGAGCAAGGAAGTGGTCATCATGCTCAACCTTTCAGAGGTCTGCAGACACTGATCCAGACATTGCAGTTCACAGCAAAAGCCTTGACGTTTTGCCCAGGAATGACATTAACAGTGAAAATGAGGACCAGCTTGAAAGCTTATCAAGTGGGCCCATGTCCATGTCTTCCAGTATTTCAAGTCTCGAAGAAAAGAGAAGTCACGTCTGTTCACCTGGTAAGGTAATCGCCTCGAGATCTGTCATGAATTTCAGGGAGGAACTGCAAATGGACTATACAATGCAGCCTAAACCTCCATGCAAAAAAAGTGATCAGTCTCTCCAAAAGCTACCAGTTGGAAACACAAAAACTTTGGGTAAGAGGAAAGTGAGATTACACACAATCTACCGTAACCCTGAAGAGTTCTCTGATGAGGAGTCCAGCAACACATCATTCTCAGCTCCTGAGGACCTCCACACATCTTCCTCTGAAGAGGACCTGTCATTGAGCTCACAGAAAGGGCGTTCCAAATAGTCTCACAGAAAAGCTATTTCTTAAAGCCTTTTAATCATTTCCTTTATCCCATGCAATAAAAAAAAAAAAAAACTCATGCATTCAATACACGGTCTTCTGTCCCATGGTTTCATTATATGTCTTGCATGTACCTATACTAGAAAATATTCAGTGTATTAATGGTCACAATAATTATGATTGCAATAATGATATCCAATAAAGTTGGATGATGAGCCTGTAGTGCTTGCTAGCAGACATGATTAGCAAATACTTTGAAATTGGTAAGACAACATACACATCTCATATCCCTAACACAGTACTCTAAGTAACACAACCTTGTTATCACACAGGGAATGTTGCCCTTAAGGGCGCTCACCTTTGCCTTTAATGACAGCAGAATCATGGAAGTAATGTGGTAGCCTTGTTTATTACCAGGCAATGTCATACCAGCTATATTTCAGCTAGCTAGTGTGTCAACAGTGTACTTTCTCACAATATCAGTAAATGACCGAACTTATACTGCCTTCATGACGACCGTAAACTCCAGAGGATCTGATTTGAAAAAGCCCGACCTCCAAAAATAGTGTGTTTAGAAGATCAGCTCGGAAAACAAATACAGGAAACATATAAATAAGAATAAATAAGAAATTGTTGAGCAACAAGGGAAATGTCTCTGACAAGTGTTTCAATTTGTAGTTTTAATTTAAGTGATAAATTACGTTGCCTATTTGAAGGAAGATCGCCTCTGGTTGGAGAGCATGATTGTGACGTCAAGTAGGGTACCTCGGGGCACAAGAATTCACCCTTCGCTAAGCCACACCCGAAAACCGCCACAGGCCAATCGTGGCTTAGCAAACCATCACTAGGCATGGGAGGTCTGACAAGCTTTTCGAGTTTTGCCATGTTAACCTGTGGAGACTGAAGGCCTGTAGGTCATGAAGGGCACTTATTTGGATGTGTGGTGCCCTAACCCACGTAAAGACACAGTGAAATAACATGTTACACTATAGAAACATGATATAATTGGGAACACATATTGTTCTAACAATAAAAAATGGCATATTGCATGATATTTCCATAACTGCGAGATACACGCTTCACGATAACGGCAAGAAGTTGTTAACAGACGTTCACCAAGATGTATAACCCATCAGCAATCTATTTAAAATAACACCTATTTGTCAAATATTGAAGTTGTGGGAAGTACATAGCTAGTATGTTTCTTTCGTCCCCCATGCCTGTTCCATTCATTCTGGCCAGGAAAGTTGAATGAAACAAAACGCACATTTGACTTCTGCTTAAATAACTCATGAACGGTTTTGTTCAGAGATGAAATTCCAACTGTATTTGACAGAGGACAGATGTAGGTTGCTAGTAACAAAATATTAGCTTTCAGTGTGGTACGATGTCTTTGTAAATTACATTTCATTGAAAAGTCCCGGTTCTCCCCCTATGTAATAGACGTGCAGGTTGCTAAAGCTTGTCAGGCATAGCAACAGTAACTAAGGAGGGCGGGACTTAGCGAAGGGTGAATTCCGCACGAGTCACCAAGCATAAAATCCGACCCGACCTTGCGTTCAAGTAATTTTTCCTCCATCAGAGGTTAGGATTTCCGAATATCCGATATGTCATGAAGGCGGCATGTGGACAAGGCAACGGAGGACATAGGAGCGAGAGAGAGCGAGAAAAAGAAAAGGGAAAGAAAAAAGAGAGAGAGAGGGGCTCATCCACAGCTGCCTGGGGGCTCATCCACAGCTGCCTGCTTCGAGGAGTATGATATCATCCTTGCAGCTGAGGTTTACTGAGTAAAACTAAAGACTTTCTAATGAGGAGACTCAGCACTCAAAGAATCCTACATAGAAAAGCATGGGTTTAGTTCGTAACGCCAATACGGCAGTGTTTTCTATGCTCCCCATTTACTAGAATAGGAAAATAGCTGCCCGATAACTGCCCAAAGTGTGTAGCAAGATGGTCTCGGAGCGGGAGCAGGCCGGCCGCAAGCCACCGCCATGAACACCTGGAACAAGCCCAACGTGTCAGGACCTGAAAGCAGCTTATTCGCCTTTCAGTGCCAAGTAGGGCTGCTCGATTATGGCAAAAATCATTTTCATAATTATTCTGTTCAATATTGAGATCATGATTATTAAACACGATTAGTGATTTGACTCAGTGAACTCATCCACATTCAAAACCTTTTACATTTTTAAAATACAACAGAATGCAAAAAAAAACATGCAAAAAGATAATGCACACCACAGCTCAAGACAATAGGAAAGCATTGTTATGAAACTGAATGTAGCAAAATAATCATTACATTTTGATTATTTTGTTTTCATAATCGTTGGAAGTCATTAATTGCACAGCCCTAGTGCCAAGGAGCTCTTTATATACACATAGGTATGTATGGCCTTTAACAAGATCTCTGGGCTTTTTTGTGGCTCTGAGTTGTGTAGAGTTGAGAAATCAGAACCATGTTTTGTTTTGATTTTATTTCCATCTTTGCGCGTAATTAACATGTGGTACTCATATTGCTGCTTTATTCTAGAATTCTTTAATCTAATACTGAAGCTGGACAGTTCCACAACAGTAAGCATCTGTGTTCAACAATTACATCTTAACTACAAGGAACAAATGACACAACATCACGAGGCATCAAGCCAAGGCACCATGAGGAGTTCTTTACAGTCACACCATCAATAAAGAGCAACCGTGCACAAGGAGGAAAGTAAAAGCAGTACCTTTCTGGTGCAAGCCCTTCTTCTCATAGAGGATAATGAGTTCGCTGTATTTGTGGGCCTTCTTTAACACATACTCGCTCTCCTCAATGTGGCAGTGGTTATTCTCTAGACGCAGGAGAGGGGACACTAAAGCCACATTGGTCTACATCGGGGGTAAAAAAAAGAGTGCAATGTATTAAGACAACACATCTATTATTTCAAAGGTTAGCCATGCATTCACAAGAAGGACTATAGAGAAAATGTTTACATGGAGGTAGCATTTAAGGAGTGTGGTGTCGATGATCTGCAGCAGTTTTTTGCGGCTCTTAATGGTCGGCGTGCCTTCCATAAGGGGCGAAGTTGTAGAGGGGTCAGAGTCATTCAGCTGCTTAACCAGGTGACTGCGTTTCTGCATGGAAAGCATCAGTTTTCAAAAAATGTAAGCAAGTATAGTATAAGTATGTATAAGTATATATACTCTTTTGATCCCGTCAGGGAAATTTGGTCTCTGCATTTATCCCAATCCGTGAATTAGTGAAACACACTCAGCACACAGTGAACACACAGTGAGGTGAAGCACACACTAATCCCGTGCAGTGAGCTGCCTGCAACAACAGCGGGCTTCGGGGGAGCAGTGAGGGGTTAGGTGCCTTGCTCAAGGGCACTTCAGCCGCTTTCTACTGGTCGGGGTTCGAACCGGCAACCCTCCGGTCACAAGTCCGAAGCGCTAACCAGTAGGCCACGGCTGCCTCTAAGCAAGTTCTTTGATGCTGCCCCTAAGCAAGTTCTTTGTTTGAAAGTCCTGAAAGCATATCAGCATCAAACACACACCTGTGTAAGGTAATCGATCAGAGCAAGGTGGGCCTTCTCAAGTTCGGCTCCTGACAGCGTGGGCAGAGGGTTGGGATAGTGCAGCTGCTTGCGGTAGTCTGCTGGTAGTAGGTCTGGATACAGCCCAATCACGTGTGTCGGATCTGGGGACACAACAGGGTGCTCTTCACAACTCTTCTGATTCTCCAAGACAACTGACTGTTACTACCTGGATCTACACATTTCATGCCACACTCACTAGCCTACCTGTTCCTAGTTTAGCAAACACCTGCATGGAGTCATCAAAGCGCTTCTGGCAGAAGAGGTTGAAGGCGTATAGATTCTGGATGTGGTGGATCTGCTGTCTCTTATCGCCGTCCGAGTCGTCCTTCATCTTCTAGGGGTGTAGTGAGAGCGGGAGACGGAGAGAGAGGTGTGAGGGGTCATAAGACAGGGGAGATTTGATTATTAAACTGAGATGTTACAACAGTGTTACAAACATCAGTTTGAACATTCAACTCAGACCACAGTCAAACACCAAGATCTCCAAGCCCGCCTATACCGTTTTCTATTAGTTTTACACCCTTATAGACAGGCTACATAAGGTACGTTCCGTTTGCGGAGCATATGCTACAACAAATAGCTTCCACTATAAATCAATGGAACTGGCTACACCAGACGTGATAGCAACGCGTACATTCTGGAAAATTGGACCAGTCTTCTAAACCTGTTTTTAAGCTCCGCAAACGGAGCGCTTCAATGGCACACCTGGTGTAACACGGCTGTTAAGCGTCCTACATACTCGCCACTCCCGACCTGTAGCGGGACAATGTGACGTCACGGGAGCGCCGTAACCATTTATACTCGCACGTGGTGGTCGCGACACTAGTTGCAATATTCTCCTGAATTGGCATTGGCCTCAATGGCAGTAAAAACTACCCTCTGTGATGATACTTCAGACTTCAGTTGCTGCTATTCACAACTACCATCATTACCATCTAGTTTCCAAGGTGTGTGCAGACAGATAGACAGATAGATAGATAGACAGATAGACAGATAGATAGATACTTTATTCATCCCGAGGGAAATTTTAGCAAATAAGCTAGCTGGCTGGTGCTGGGAAATGAGTTTGTGTAATTTCCTGGGGAAAGAGATTTTTTTCAGGTCTTATGTATCCTTTGGTTGAAAAAATCTTTGTTACCTTTTGCTTATTGGATTATTGGCATGTCCCTGGGTCCTAGGTCTTTCATCTTAATTCCCTCTCTCTGGTAGCTTCATTAACTTATCCAGCAGACTATTTAAAAATCATGAACTCGCTGGTAACCTAGCCAGGTTAATTTCCCTCTCTTCTCAAACTGACTATTCAAACATGTTTATTTAAGATGTGGGCTAGGCTATATGAAATGCCTGAATGTGGTTGATGTCTGTATAGAGGCACGCATGCTCACTGATCTTGGCTTCAAGCTCATCCTGCTTGTCGCGCGCATCTGAAAAAAAATCTCCTGTGCACGACCTGCCTGCGCGAGGCTGAAATTTCTTGTGCGACAGAGGAATTGCGCAATTTTGACGTCACGTTGTCGTGCTACCGGTCGGGTGCGGCGAGTATGTAGTACGCTTTAGTCCGGATAAGCAACAGCTCAGCAAGATTAGCATGTTGTTCTGTCCATGTTCATTTCAAACAGCAGACAATTCATTAAAGAACACTTCCAAAATAGTAGTTGGTCAATACTTTTGTTCCCTGGGTATTGTACTAGTCATGGGGCAGTCATATAACACTGTGGCGTTTCAGCTACAAACAGGGGCTAAGAAACAGAGGGATTTGAATGGGGAATGGGAAATCTCTCTCTGCAGTGCACATTTGCATTCTGAGCTTGTTCTTCCCGAGTGCTGCGGGAGCCTGTGGGTGTTTAGTGTGGGGCTGGGGCTGCTCACCGCCAACTGAAGAGCCAGCTCAAACTGCTTGTCCTGCAGAAGCTGCCGGATCTGGCAGGCAATGGAGACGGGCACAAGGCGCCACACAAAATGGTTGCTGGCCACGTACACAATGTTAGGCCTGTGACAGAAAGAGAATAGAGGTTTGGGGGAGAGAGGGGGAGAGAGAGAGAGAGAGAGAGAGAGAGAGAGAGAGAGAGAGAGAGAGACACTTCAGTTTTACTTATCCACAGGGGAGAAAGTTTAACTGTTACATAAAACGCACCAGAAAACAAGTCAGCTAATGAATAAATATAAGACAGCGAGACACCTGAGGCTTCCTGCTGGTGTCCAATTCCACTCAGCAGCTGGTGTTCCAGTAATTACATTTAGTCATTCAATAGGTACCATTCACATGGCAATACAAACACATCTGCCCAAAAGATGACCAAAGATACTGATGTTCCTCTAACATAAGGTATCTATACTATAATACAAGTAAGTTTATCACCCGGCGAAAAGAAATAATCTTTTCTGATTGGATGGCGGTGTGGCTATTAATTCTGAATAACGGGACACCTATAAAGTAGATCTGGTAAAAAATATATAACAACCATAGTAGGAAGATGGTTGAGCCTGGAAGCAGGCTTTGCAACAATGGAATCAACTGTAAACAAGCTAACTGTCTATGCTATGATGTTAGGGCCAAATATAAACTGAACAAGTCGGCTTCTTTTTAAACGGAACCGCTTGTTTCCTTTGCGTGCTATTAAGGCATGATTATTGCCTATAGTGGCAACCGGGTGATAAGCGGGATAACGGCCTTTGAGGGGTCCTGTTTTACGAAATTAATGGACTCAGGCGGAGGAAACTTTGCCTCCCCCCTCGTCCATTAATTCCGTATAACAGAACACCTCGACGGGGGTTATCCCTTACATAGTATAGTATAAGTAAGCCATACATGTATTAACAAATAGGTTAGTTACAGGCCACTATGCTATACTTGAGAACTCCCTCATTTCAGCCCAAGACATTTTGTTCATGTTTTGTGATGATTTTAAGATACTGCTCTAAGTGTGATTTGCCTCAGTTAACACCTATTTCATCATCAAAGGTTTTAAAAATAGATGTGCCATTTTAAAAATAGAAGTGCAGTTTCATGCTGACTAAAGCTATGCTAGTGCATCATAACGGCATCTCCTCAAAATGCTGGTGGTGACTTTGGTAGCCTAGTCAGTGGATGTTTGTCATTGATGACTGATTCCATTAAGAGAAAAAAAACCTCCAGACTGTTCTGTTCACTTTTGTATTCCACATATACGTGAATGCTGAAGTGTGTGAAGGGGACGAGGCGTCTCTCACCCTGCAGAGGTGATGAACCGAGGTCTCTGCAGCTCAACACTCTGCACCAGCAGTCGCGGCTCAAAGGTGCGGATCTCCACGTAGCGCGGAAGCACGGAAATGATGTACGGAGGCTGGTGCTCTGATCAACACAAAGAGGGGGAGAGGGGTTGGTATGTTGGAAAGATAAAAGACAGAAAACAGAAGGAAAAAAAACTGACCCCCAAAAAAAAAAAAGACACTGGTAAAAAATATTGGTACAAAAATAACACAACGCATGAGAATTGAAACAATAGCTTTTTACAAAAGATGGATGTTTGTATTTGAGAGGAAAGGATGTGGCGAAATTAAATCAGCCTCTGCAACAAAGCTAAAGTTCAGGGCCATCCTAGTCTCTTGGGATGGTAAGCGGCAGGAAATGTGGCTGGAGACAGAAGGCAGGAGCCCTGGGCTAGAACCTTCATCCAGCCGCCATCTGAATGTGGTGAGGAAATGACTATCGGTTACTTTAGGGGACAGCTCTACTTCTGTAAAATGCAATTCATTAAAAACCATACTGCTCTAGCAGTTTAAATGGGGAAGTAGGTCCAGCCTGCGTTTGGTAACCTGAACAATAAGAGATTATTTCCTTTTTTTTTCTGTAAAAGTGCTAAAAAAAAAAACAGAAAACGGGTAACTGAAAAGAGGATGATGGCTTGTTGCTTTTGCCATCATTTCGTTAGAAGCGCGCGCACACACACACACACACACACACACACACACACACACACACACACACTTCTTTCACATCTGCATTGTCATTTGTATTGAAGGGAATCCAACAGTCCCTGTTCAGCTTGCAGGTTTATCTGGAAAGAGAAGCTGGCTAAGGAAAGATCGGACTGATAGAGAGGGAGGTCGCTCAAAGGTTCACTGGACTGGATGAGTAGAAAGAAGGACAGAACAAGCAGTTACTGTCTGGACAGGCATCCCACTGGGTCTCTTTGGGGCACCTTGAGCTTTTCCCACACTCAGGGAACAGAGGTCATTATAGGATCATGCGCCCTCTGTTGAGCAACTGGGGAACTGCTGAAATAGCACTGCTTGTCCAGGCTTGTGATACTAGATGAAAGCATTTTAAATACCTGTGGTCTAAAACATATTTCCACAAAGCCATTAAATGCTTCAAAAGTTCCATACAAGAATCATTATGTAACATTCATATTTTTCTAAAAATCTTTTTAGAGGTGTTTATGTGTGATCAGTGCCCATCTGTGTAAATATACATCTGTGAAAAACAGCTTGGCTTGGTCAGGTAGCTTTAGTTAATAGTCAATATTTGGCAGCAACCGTTTCATATTTATTTATGGATTTGCAGCTAAGCTCCCCGTGCAGGTATCAGTTACAGTGACGGTTTCAATTACACATTGCGTTACAAAGAGACTGATCCAAAACAGAAATGTACAATCAGCTGTATAATTTGGTCGCCAATACTCCAAAACAGGCTACACTTAAGAATCATGGAACGTGAGTAGTATTATACTATGTACTGCATAAGTATGTATATGTATGTATATTTGAAATACTAGCAACGTTATAATATATATATATCAGTATTTCAAATATACATTATGCTCCAGCATTTCTGATCACTGTAACACAAAAAAACCTTATTAATTATTTTTTTACTTTTTCTGTGGTGGATGTAGAATATATGATCCTAAATACAGGGTTCCCACTGTAAATGAAATGTAAAATTCCATGACTTTTCCCTGACCTTCCCTGACAAAAAAAAAAAAGAATTTCCATGGCCTACTATATAATGAAGGGGTACAATATAACGAGCAAAGATTTCAGAACAGTCGCATAGAGTGGGAAATTAATAAATGGGCATTGAATAAACAAAGTTGGGCTAATCACTACTACTCAAGCAAGCAGTAACACTAATAACCAGATATACACCAATTCTGAGTGGAAATATATTTATATGAATGTATTTTGGCCAACAAAATTCCATGATATTTCATGACTTTGCCCCCAAAATAATAAAATTCCCTGACTTTCCATGACTGGAATAGACTTTCCGAAATTCCATGATATTCCAGAAATTCTATAACCTGTGGGAACCCTGTAAATAATATTTGGAGCTCCATCTCTAACTGTTTCATGCTTCTTGTCATTGTTGTTCTAAAAAACTCTCTGATCTTTGTCTCATGTAGGGAAAATGTGAACTGAGGACAAGCCGAAGGGAGGCTGAGCCATTATTGTAAATGGAGAAAACTTGACAGAAGAATACAACAATTTGACTAAATGACTAACTGCTTAAATGTAGGGTATTTAGCATAAGATATTCTAGAGGTCAAAGTGTTGAACTTAACAAAAGATATAAACGTTAGAACAGTACCCATGGCGACAGGAATGTCTGTCCAGTTGAGGGCACACTTCTGGGTGCAAACTCCTTCCTCATTCAGCACAACTGTGAGATCATCCTGACCCACCGCCACTTTCCCATCAGCGAGTGGGGCAACCAAGGGCTCTAGCTGCTTCCCAGTAGGAAAGAGCTCCTTGATAGTTCCACGGCCATCCATCTGGAAGACAGGCACAGAGGATTTCAAGGAAGTTCTGCGTAACAGATCACATCCAGGCTTTTTAACTTCATTAAAGGATGAGCCATTTGGTTTAGAATGTCTGGCACTGAATATTTTGAGTACTGAGAAAACATGAACTCACTCTGATAAGGTAGTAGTCCCGCTTGAATCCGACACAGATTGAATTTTCACACCATGCCATGGACTTGGGGATGTCAGGGGCCGCAAAATCACCCTAAGAGAGCAATGTTTAATCACTGACAGGAAGACACACACAACCCCTGCTCATGAACGCCTCCCGCATGTCAACGACTTTACCTGCAGCTCATGGAACTCTCTGTCTTTCCAGAAATACAGCTGGAGTTTCTTTTTCACAGCCACACACATCCTTAACTTTGCCTCTCCAGATGAGGATTGCTAAAGACACAAACAGGAACATATCAACAAAAGGACAGGAGAGTAAGATACGAATGACAGCAATAAGAAATAGGAAATAGTCAACATCTGAGACCATGACTACAACAGACCTGAAGATCACAAGCAAAGAGAGTGGCCCCTTTGGCCTTAGACACAACAGTGATCTGCTGGAAGGTCAGGAGGTCATGAACATGGATGTTATTCTCTGTAGGGAAAACAATACCCCCAAACAAAAACATAAATCAATACCACGCATCAACATCCAAAGGTATTGCACATTACAGCAATTGTCCAAATAAAGTAATCTTACCAAGAAGGCTGACCAGAATTTTGTACTGTGACACCACATATAGCTATGGGGTAAGAAAATGCACTTGATTAACATATGAATTGTTGCACAGGTGTAGCGCAGCAGGTCAACACTTGTCAGACATTTGTAACTTTAATTACAATTAATAATATATTATGTCTTGCCTCATTGGTGAATAAAAGCAATGCAGTTAATGAAAAATCATCATTGCTCCTTGACTACATTCTGATTGTAGCGTTATTTTTAAAAAAGATACACTTTGCACAGTAAGGAAAGTAATAACAAGCTCTCAGTCCTACAGCTAAAAGGATGACTAAAATAGCATAAGTTTAGCCAGTTAAAAGAAATGTTCTATTCTGAGAATACAATGTGCATGTGTAAAGAAGTCCTCCAATTTAAGAAATCACTGCCAGAAATGTGAGCTCAAAGTATGTACCTGCTGAATCTTTTTTGAAAAGTTCTTGTTGGACTTTTCTAGGGTCACCTCAAACCTATTGGTACCTATGCGGAACAGAGAAAGACAATTTGAAACATGGCCTAACAAAAAAGAACTATAGTAACCCTATAATATTTCTATTATATTCTGTAAAACGTACAACATTCCTTGTCCTCTATAGTGTTACAGTACAGTGTTACAGTACTTCTACAGTAGGACCCCAAATACTATAATATCTATAGTATGTAAGATCCTATAATGATCACTATAATATTTTGTCCCAAAATTCTACAAGATTCCTAAAGTGGGACCATTATGGCACCATCACTAATTTTACCTGCATCTTTCCTGATCCTGTACAAAAGAAGATGGCCTGGTTTTGTTCCCACAAGAAGCCAGTCCTCTGTGAATAAGATATCCACAGCATCATTAAGTCAAAGACAAATGTTACGTTCATAGAAAAAGGGGTAACGTTACTGCTGCATTGTTCGCGTTAAAGTCATCTTAGACAGGACAAAAAAGGTCTAAAAGTATGTTATATTCTGAAATTCAAACATACTGAAGAGAGTGAAAATACAGAATCAAAACATAACGTAGTCCACAGTTATGCATGTAATCCTCGGTCATGGAGCGAGCACAAACATACCGTTTGCTAACAGGGAAGTTGACGACTGAGTGTTCTGACACTTTCTTCTAACCTATGAAAAAGCGACCACATATTTCGTTTTCTTTGCCTCCAAGTACTACATCGGTAAAGGAACTTACCCCAGGCCGCCAGGCAATCAATCTGGAGAGGCAATTTCTCCAGGATAGGGACGGGTTCATAGGCATCATGCATGGTGAAGCAGTCTCGGACGTTGCCTCCGATAAAGCTGGCTAACTAGCTATGATTTCTATGGTTATTTAGACACGTAATTTTGTCGACTAAAGACGCAGTGCAAAGGAACAGCGTCTTACTTATTTTAGGTGACTAACCTTTGCAAAGACAACCCAAGGTAACGTTAACTGAAGGAACAACTATGGACTGTCAACTAACCAAGCAAGTCATCTTGTCAAACTAGCACCACTAGCTAACGTTAACTATCGTCTTTGACTTAACAAAGTGTCCAAGGTATAAAAGTCACCCATTTAATTTGCTTCATGTTACTCTGTTACACCAAACTACCAACACCATAACCGTGTCAATTCATAAAATGTTCTCAACCGTGAATCTTTTGTTATATAGCTATAGCCTACAGCTTCTGGGGTTAGCTGTTTTGCTAGTTAGCTAAGATATGCACCCCACCAAAGTGTCAAGAAGCTACAGTTAGCTCGCCTGCTATATAAAAACATCCACAATCTCAGAGATTTAACAACGCCTTTCTCATCCCATTCTCCCATATAAAATGTCCGTCTTGGATCAGGCAGATGTACTCTGTCAACTGCGTGAATAAAGTTATTGAGGGTGCTGGCTAATTCCTCATATGCTCGCCATTTCCACACAAACGCAGCAAGTCTTCAGCAAGTGAAGTGATGCACTAATGCTGTTGTGACAGGCACGTGATCCCCGCCCATGGACTCACGAGAGACGAATTATAGATCAAGGTGAGGGGCTTCTCACATAAGTCTAATCAGACATTCTCTGGTCTAGTCTAGGCTACATCAGCCATCTTTTTGTTAAAACACATGTTTTATATTAAGCTACACCTAAATTACCACTCAGCTTATTTTGGCTGGATCAGCCAGACTGTATTAAACAGATTAAAAGGGCCCATATGTGAAAGTAATGTGTATAAAATAAAATAGTTCAATATATTGTGACAAAATAGCGTTTGTTACAAAGTTTAATTACCCCCAAAAACACACAAAGAAACTTGAACTCAAAAAGTTAAACTTAATTAGCCTATAAATATCATACCCCTATACTTCCCATTTAAGACTTCACATAGCCAAAAAAATAAATAACTTCTTGACTATCCCTGTAATAGATTGCACAAAAAAGTATTTGGCATGGAAAGGAATAGGGGAATTGTGATGGGAAAGTAACAATAAACAATAAACACAGTACATGCATGGTGCACCAAAAATGTACAATCTTATGAGTGACTATAAATACATGATGTTGCAAACAAGATAAGGCATACTCAGGCTCAAGTAAGTAAAATCTCAACAGTTGAACTAACTTGGCAGCGCTGACTCTACAGCACTGCTGATCCATATATACAAAACAAAAGACCAGATGCCAGTCATGTGCATCTAAACAGTAATGTCCAAGCACCAGGCAGGCAGACTACATAACATTTACAGCCGTCCAGTGTACAGGTGTGTCACTCCTTCCTCCTTACTATTCCATTTTTGATCTTTCCATTATAGTTTTCTGAATGTCCTGCAAAGGAAATAGGGAAGGGGGTGTAGACAGAATATGTGAGGTCATTTATATTTTGGTTTTGTCTAAAACAGAGCATTAGATGAAAATATGACCAGACATCATGAGACGATGAGGAAACAAAGAAAGACATTCCTTTACCTCCTCCTCATCCAACATAACAGGAAGGGCTCTGTGAACATGAGGAAAAAGAGAATCACAAAAAAATGGCACCTCAATAAATGTTCTATGTATTACTATCTGTTGTGGTTCCGGTCGTACAGTTTAACATACAGTACAATGTGCCTATTCTGAACTTTTCCTTCAGATATCTTTATGCAGCGTGAAGAATCTGCAGGTGCGTTACAGTATTATGTAGTGTTCCAGTGGTGTTCATAACTCACACATCAGCCATCGATGTTGGAATGTTCTCCTCCGCCCACTTAAGGTCTTCATCCTGTCACCACCAAAGCAAAATGAAAATGCCATTTCCCACATCCCAGCTCATGGAATGCGACTACGTCCATGCATAAGTGCATCAAGCATGAAGTCAAATGTAATAAAAAGGTAAATAATAATACCTATTATTAATGTTAATTAAGGTCAATAATAATAATAATAATAATAATAATAATAATAATAATAATAATACCTATACTTTGATATGATGAAATTGACTTTCATAAAAAGTTAAGACAGAAAATAAAAACAAATAAACAAAACAGACTAATTACCTTATACCCACAAGTCTTATATATATATATAAGTATAAGTATAAGTATTATATATACTCTTTTGATCCCGTGAGGGAAATTTGGTCTCTGCGTTTATCCCAATCCGTGAATTAGTGAAACACATTCAGTACACAGTGAACACACAGTGAGGTGAAGCACACACTAATCCCGGCGCAGTGAGCTTCCTGCTACAACAGCGGCGCTCGGGGAGCAGTGAGGGGTTAGGTGCCTTGCTCAAGGGCACTTCAGCCGTTCCCACTGGTCGGGGCTCGAACCGGCAACCCTCCGGTTACAGGTCCGGAGTGCTAACCAGTGGGCCACGGCTGCCCCCAATTCTATGCTTATTTTCACATAGAATATACATTAATATTGTGAAACATAAGCACAGATTATGGCCCTCACAGATAAAGGGTCCTCACCTCTTTACTGAGAAGCTTCTGGGAGCCATTGGTCTCCTGCTTCGTGCCTCTCATCTTCATGCCCTCTGACCATCATTAAAAAAAAAAAAAATCATTAGCATGATCAAGTCCAACCACCAAAAATGTCTACAAGTCTGAAAGTTGTTGGTTTATGTTGTAGCTCACCAAAAGCTGTGCTTAACATAGGTTCTTTGGCTTCGTCTTCCTCCTCCTCATCGTCATCGTCTATGAGAGGAGAATGGGAGAACCTGACGGAATCACATAAAAGAACCAGTGAAATAGTTGATATTCCAGTATAACATAGGTTCTTGAGTACAAGAACACTAAATATGGCTATGATCCACACACAGCCTTTATGAGGCCCTACAGTGGCTACAGTGATGCTACCTGATATACTGTATTTGTATGACTCATTACATTTCAACTGTGATAGCTATGTTTTCCTTTTATTACCATACACCGCTCACTCACACACTGATGGAAGTTTGATAAATGTGTTCTTACACACCTAATCCCTTGTATCATAACATGTATAGCTGACACTAATAATTTCCTGTCTCTGTAGTTAATTGGGGACCGCCACATCTGCCACATTTCAATAACATGGAACACTACAGGAATGGTTTCCTGTCCTCAGTCACACACCTACACATACACCCTGACTGACCTCTGGCTGTTGACTGAAGGCCGCAGCAGCACCATAATGACCAGTAGGATGATGGAGAAGAGGAGCCTCCAGAAGGCATCATCCACCCAGAGATCTCTCCATGCCTGACGAGTACACAGAGATGACATACATGTAACATATTCATGACATATTCTCTATACTCTCTCCTCTCGCCCAAAAGACCGCTCGCTGAAATGCAATATGTAATTTCATGCACTATAATTTGTGTTCCTGTTATAACACTAGTATGGTTACTGTGCATAGATAGCTTTGGATAAAATAAGACATGTGCATTAATATGTAATGAGAATGTAGTAACGTGACTGAGTTTAGTTAGTAAAGAAAGCATCAAGCTCACGTTAACAAAGAAATACTTCGTCAGGTCTTCACTGCAGAATATGCATTACCAGGGTTGAATGTGTGTGTGTAATAGTGCCATACACAAAAAAATATGGAAATGTATCTTCAGCTAACTCTTACTCACCGTCTGGCAGTCAACACATTTGAAGACTTTGGTGGTCCAGATAAGAAATACAATAGAAGCTGCAAAAATGGACATCGGCATTGCATTAACTCAAACACGCATGTACACACACCCACGCACAGAAAGAAAGAAACAAATACTTTACAAGTATCCTTACCAAACACTGAAAAGATGAGCGTGTTGGTAAAGTGACGATATAAAGAAAGCTTCACTACATTTCTACGTAGCTTAAGAAGTTTTGTTGTCTGGGACAGACTCATGTAGATGTGCACATTACACAGTAAAGGAACATAAATAAAAGTCACAAATACTAACAAACACCTGAGGGCTGTACCAAGCAGCAAAGTAACTGGCTATAACAGGGAAATTTGGGAGCAACAGCTGATCTCTAAAAGAATACTGCACTGACTGAGCATCTATTGTCTCTATGGTGACGGTGTTGTTCGGAGCTCAGCGGTTACTCCCAAGGTTACCTGGGTAACCTTGCTTCACAGTATACCCCTCTGTATACAAGCAAGTTTGCACACAACAAGAACAAGAACATATTTGCATATTCAATCAGTGTTTGTCATGTATGCACTCCTTGAAGGTCCTTCATTCTTTAGAAAGGATATCCACCACATGACACAAGAGTCAATGAGTGAGAGACTGAGATTGGCCACCAGCGCCACGGTGCCATAGAAACCCTGCAAAGTGAAGAAATAATTTGTTTTAACCTTTCACTCATCACAGGCAGAGCAGCTTTGAATCAGATCATGCTAGCGATAAATCACACAGCAGGTTGTTGTAAGTTAGCAATATCGAACTATCTGTATATCTATCTGTATCTGTACATTAGGACGTTAAAAGCTGTAGCTGTATACTGTAGTCATATAGCTTTGCAATCTTTCAATATGATCACAGCTTATAGTGACAGTTGTTTAACGCTGGCTGGTCAGGAACTAAGAAGAGCTGCGACCCACCCCAGTCACCCTGAGGACTCCCTCCACAGAGGAGAAGAGCAGGTACAGCAACCCTACTGCCACCAGCCGGTGAACAGTGGTCCCCAGCCTCGGCCTGTGGAACAGAACACGGATATGAGCATTCAGCACAAACATTTCTTGCTGCTCAAAAGACAAAAAGTAGCTTCTTCTTTTGGTGAAGATCATTGGGAGCAAGACAGGAGAAAGATCAGATGACACACGGTTGTGACAGTGTCATGATTTTTTTTTTATCCTTTATTTAAATAATTTGATTTGATTTGATAACTCTGGTCTAAGGACATTTCTCTGAGTGTTGTGGTTCATCTGCTGGCAGGGGGCAGGTAAAGGTAAAGAGTTAATCATTGCACTGCAGTCAGACTTACTTGACAATACCATAGCCAAGGCTGAAAATGAGCATCAGGATTCGTGCCAGAGTTCTCTTCAGTGCAGACAGCAGCTCAGCAAATATAACTGTGCCTTGAACTTAAGGAAAATACAGCAGGTTTTATGAGACAGCGGGCATGAAAGTGCCATAAATCATAAATCATCTTTCCACAACTGGGAGCAATACAGAAAAATAAAAAAGCAATTGCAACTCGCAAATATTCTACAAAATAGGGTTTGGACTCACCATAATCGCCAAGGTAGCGAATTCTCTGGTACTCGGAGTAAAATACAGCCTTTTCCAGCATTCCCAAAATGATGACGGCACTTATCCAGAACTGGATCCTCAGTAGGTCCCTCCAGTAACAGGCTGACCAGAGCAGCCACAGAGCGCCGTAGAACACGTATACGATGCACATGACCATGTAGAACTGCCAGGGAAGGAAGGTTGTTACCATGGGTTTACAAAGACACAAACAGGGCTGGTGACCTGAAGAATGTTTCAGAAGGGTGTGTGTATATGAAGACACGCAGCCCCCACATGGCTGAGGGAAAGGGGGGATTCAGGGGAAAACATACCATCATGAGGGGCCAGTCTGCAGGTGACGAGTACTCCCGGGGGCCCTTCATCTCAACGGTCACTAAAAATAAACGTGCAGACACTCACATATAAATATACACATCAAAATCAGGGCGTCAACACAAGCTGCACATCAGATTACAAACAGCATGAATGCCTTTCTTAAAAACAAACAAAGAAAAAAAGTGTCTCACTCACTTGTGAAAGAATATTTGTCCTGATCGTTATTAGGCTTCTCCTCTTCCCCTTCACGGTGGCCCATCTGGATCTGCACGATGAAGAGGTAAGGGCTGTCTGACCATGCTTTGGCCACAGCACCAATTGCCTACAAGATACAAGACTCTCTCAGCACAGCAGACATAACTACAGCTACCAACAGACATTATACAAACAGTGTAAAAAGAACAAAAACTCACTGGTTTGTCTTCAAAAGTGAGTGTTTCATTCTGATTCAGAGAAATGCCCTTCTTAGCCTGTTGAACATACCAAGTCCAGGACAAAAACATGACTGTTGTTCACCAAAATGTGTTTCTTACCCAAAACACATCAGAACATTGTCTTAACCCATACCATACCATACTGTAAAAAAAGACTGCCTTTTATGTAAGTGGTTTACAGTATATTACAAATGTCCTTTGCCTCACCACAAACTACTCGCCATATAGGTCATGTCATTTCCCTGCATTAAGGTTTCTCATTCAGAAGCATACATTATTAATGACAAAGCCCTGATTAAAAAGGGTTTCAGTCCTCAATAGTACAAAAATACTTTTTCATCACTGGTTTAGGGATACAATTCCTGAAATTACGATACAGGTTTGAGAAATAGTCCCAAAAATGTGCAGTTCAAAATCAAATATAATCTGTAACAATACAATGGATTCTAATAAATGTAATTCCAACAAGACTCACCGCAGGACTGTCAAGAGAGTGAGCTGGCAGAAATGCATTGTAATATGACTGAGGAGAGCACAAACAGACACATGTAAGCCATCAGAAGAGTGACTGGTTAAATAGTTATGCCACAGCATCTGCATGCCTGTTGCTCTCCTACTAACTTGAGATGTGAGGAGAGCTGAGCAGTTGTCAAAGTAGATGAAGCCTTCGCTGTAATGGCCACTCCAGCCATCTTTTAGCATGTTTTTTCCAATCTTCCAAATCTCCATGGCCTTGTCATCCTGAAAAGGGACACAGCAGAACATCATTCTAACATGGTGTCACGTCAAGCAAGGTCAAATGTCACAACAATGTTATGTTAAACAAATTTCATTAAAATACTTGCATGATCCGAATTTAACATGTATATTTAAAACATACCTAGGAGAAGGAAAAAAGAAAGAGAGAAAAAAAAATTCTACTCACTGGAGTGTTGAATACTTCATTGAAACAAATAGAGGAGCGAAGATACCAGGATATGTTGAAAGTCATGTATTCATCACATGGCCTTTTACTTGTAACTAGAAAAGAAGCGTTCTAGTCATTACTTTATCTTTCAAAGGCAAGCCTGTAATAAGTTGAGATCTATCCTCTTGACTCACATTTCATGAAGATAGTGCTGTTAGCATAGAGTGTTTTTCGGAAGATTGCAGAATGATCATCCTGAAAGCAGACCAGGTAGTGATAAATACATATAAGATCAGGCCATACCATGGCCTGCGATGCTCGATGAGCGGGCGTATGGACTACTGCTTTGACATGAAATAGTAGTAGTCCACAAAGCAAGACATAACAAACATTAACGTTTTATTTAACGTGGCCCTAAAGCTCCATCTCGTAACAGTCAAAGAGTATAGAAATATTCGACACAGTTGCAATATGCTGTCGGATCTGTTAGCTTTCCTGGTTGTTGCACTCTTGAGAATTGTTTGATCTGCTTCTGTTCTGACAGTAGCTGCTGCATCTGATGAAGAACTACAGGAAGTGCACGAAATACAAACATTCACTGGGCTAAATATATGGAGTCTTCAAGAAGAATGCGGCCAAATTCAACAACTACTACAATGCAGACAATGTATGGGCAAGTAAGAATTCAAAACAAACAACAGCAGCAGCTGAAAGCACAGTGTGTATCTTCTATATCGTCTTAGGAAATTATTATCTAACCTCAGTTGAATTTAAAATAGCAGCATTGAAAGAACTTACCGGACTTATTTCTAAGTTCCATAAGGAGATTTCTGCTCCATAATCTCCAGGAATATGTGAAATTAAATATAGGAAGCATGACAAGTATAGCGTGACATATGGCATCTTCACCTCACACAAATAAATTCCACCTTATTTCCGGGTAGGCTACTTCAAATAAGCATCAGTAGAGGGCGACTTCCCGACGTTTTCCAGATGTTAGCAGAGGATTTGACTCCTCCACTTATCCATATGTCTGATTTCAATTCACCAAATGGGATCATGGGGATTGTGTTATTTGCCATTGCCACCGTTGTGTTTGCAAAAGGAATTGAAGTAGGTCTACAATTAATGTACGAGGCATGTGATTAAATAGAAACAGAGCTATATGAAACGAGTACTACATTAACCAGGAGGGTACACTGGCGCTGTATGATGATGCAATGTGTGTATCAGTATGGTTTGTTTGGGATATTCACTAACGACATAAATTTACGCAGAGTTTCATTTTAGGGCAGTCATATTTATCTGTACGTGTTGCGCCCTTAGTGCGCAATACTTATTATCAGATTTCCTGCAATGTTTTAGCAAAGATTGTTAAGGCGGAGCAAGATATTTCATCAGGAGCCACTTCCGGGAACCCGGATCGCACGGGGGGGGTAACATTTTTAGCATTTTTGAGCATTCCAGTCTGGAGAAAATCGACTTTATATCAGGTGTGCGCCGGTTATTTATGGCGCTGCTGTTGGCCGGTTGCAACGTATGCTCATCAATACGTCATCGACACGCCTCTTTATGCAGACAGGATTCGATCCCCATTTCGCGCCCATAGACATGAACTACGAGGAAGTATCTGGCTCCGCCTTAACAATCTTTGGTTTTAGTTTCACTACTTTTAGTTAGGCTACTTTTTTCGCAGGTAGCCTTGTTTGACCCTGCCGACTGAAACTTGCTGAAATTAATGGCTAATGAAGAGTCTACAAAAACGGAGAGGTAGCATGCACGTTATGTCAGTATGTATGCAGCGTTGCCTTGCTTTGCAAATTAACTTCCTGGTGGTCTTTGGTGCATGTTTTTTTTTGTCTGACTAAAGTACAAAGGCGACTGGTGCGATGTCAATCATTTGACAGTATTTTAAAATAAAATATATACCACGTCTTTACATTAATTACATAATTTCCCCTGGGGATCAATAAAGTATCTATCTATCTATCTATCTATCTATCTACAGACCTAAAATTAAATTATTTCATGTTTCTTTCAGCGTCGCTCTTGATGACGGGTGGAAAGAAATGTTCAAGAAAAGTGATCATATAGCATTTTACAGGTAGGGTGTAGTTACCTTGTGTTGCTTAATGGGATTCTAACTGAAAGTGCACTAATTGTAGGCATTTTTGATGATTGATTTCTAGACGGCATAAACAAAATCCTGGTGTGCATTACTGTGTCACTCTGGAAAGCTTAGCACTGACAGAGAAAGGGGCCAGTTTGGAACTCTTTGAGACAAAATCTCAGGTAGGCCTCATCCAGTGCTTCATGCTCTGGGAGCTTCATGCAGTGAGATTTGTGTGTGTGTGTGTGTGTGTGTGTGTGTGTGTGAGAGAGAGAGAGAGAGAGAGAGAGAGAAGAGAACTCTTGGATGAGATGAATATTTTCAGTAAAAGTATGCATATGTCCAACCGATTGCAATGTGTTACTCACAGGTGCATTTGCTCTTGCAAGTGAGGGTATGTCGGGAGAGCACTATAAGAATTACCATAGATGAGATCCACCCAGTTAAAATACGCTACAGAGTTCCAGATGTTTTGATTGAAGACCCGGTGTATGAACAGTAAGCCTGACATACGTTTTGTTCAATGACTCCATTGTTAAACATTATCAGACTAAAAGTTGTCAGACAAACATCTGGAAGGACATAATTGACAACATAAATTCTATAATAGCCTTCTCAGTAGCCCTATAAAATGAGCTTGACATGGTAACATCACAAACCCTGTTAAGATGGTTCTCAGTGAAACAAACTATGAAGGATATTTTCATTAAGACTGGGTAAACCCAGCCCGATTTCGCCCTGCAGCTCAGGCTGGAAACCTCCACATTTTTCTATACTACTTCTGTTACAAATATGTGGGGACCAATCACAAACTGGCTTATCCACGTAGGCGCTCCCAGATCGTTGGTGTGATTGGTTGAAGGACTATCCAATTGCGTACAGAGTCATTCGAACTATACCCATTGATCACGCCTCTTGTGCAGTAGGAAATACAGAGCTGACTCCCCAGACTAATGTTCAATCTTAAAAAGATTGAGATTGGTCTGGCCAGGCTAATTTTCACTGGTAACCTGTTGACCATTTGTTCAAGTCATTGATGACTTTCTATAAAGACACATTATTACTATTTCAATGTTATTTAATATTACTACATTAATAACACTATTACTATTTCATGTCATTGTTTTAACAGTCCAACTATTCTTACTAGATCACATTGTGAATACATGGAAGTTAGTTATTTTGGTCTGCTTATCGTTTTCCAGTCAGTTTAGTAGCCTGCGTGATAGATAGTATGTGTGTGTGGCAGGTTACGTGTGGAAAGGAAAGGTGAAGGTTCTGTCACACTTTCCTGGGGCTTGGGTCAGCACCAAGTATGGATCCAAGAGACTCCTTTCAGCCTGGATGTCCTTTGTGTGAAAGAGGTGATCGCCACTCTCAATCCAAATGGGCGGACGTTGTTTGAGACCCTGCAAGATCCTCCAAGGTGGGTTTACACCAGAGTAGAGTTAATGGAGATTCCACCATGAAGCAGTTCTTTTGAACATAAACAGTAGTTCAACCGTTCACAGTGAGAATCACAGGCATCAAGTTGCCTAGGTAGTCGCCAGAAAAAATGTTTCTTAAATAGCAGAGTATTTAATTGAATTAGTTACATAGTTCTTGCTTCATAGTTATATACCGAAAATATTGGGGCATACGTTTGGTATATGACCATGTGTAGCATATTTTAGATATATTAGAACTTCTGTAGTAGCACCTAACACCTAGCACCTAACACCTTGCCATAGGCCTATATCACACTTAAATCAATTCAATTACATTCAGTTAATTTTAGTTTTTCAACTTTCACTCACTCATCCTCTTGCTTGCTTTGACAGGCATGACTCCACATTAAATCAGGTCAGGTTCCCTCTTTTTCATTTTCAAGCCATTAATTATTTTTTTGTTGAATTAGTGACATTGCTTTCTTTTCTGTGATATTAGGGAGATCCATCAGGCCTATGGCGAGAGAGATTTGGACAATTTGTAGATGTGAAAGCCAATGGTAGGTCCTCTCCTATAGTTTTGTTCTTTCAGTATAATCATTGGCTTGTGAATCAATTAGCCTGTTTCTATCCCAGGTCCAAGTTCTGTTGGTATGGACTTTTGCCTCCATGGCTTCAACCATGTGTATGGCATTCCAGAACATGCAGATAGACTCCGACTGAAAGACACCAGGTCTAACAACCACTGACATTAATAGAAACTTTGAATGGTATTGAGTTCAAAATGTGTGGATGGTGCATAAACTTCATTTTAATATTGCTGTCTTTGTCTGTGCCTCTGCAGTGGTGGCGAGCCATACAGGTTGTACAACCTGGATGTGTTTGGCTACCGTACCAACAGCCGGCTAGGCCTCTACGGCTCTGTGCCACTGTTGTTTGCACACAAGTCTGACAAAACCCTGGGGCTCTTCTGGCTCAATGCTTCTGAGACCCTTGTAGATGTGCACTACCACCCCAAAGATAGTGAGGTAACATTAGTGTTGGTGATGGCTTTAACCTTAGTCATCTGGCTTGATTTGTGTTATTAAGCTACTAACTGTAGATATGTGTTTTGTATTAATTATATATTAATATATAAGATATTAATTTATTATATTATATAGTGTTCACAATTAATTTCTGCTGCTCTTCACAGGAGGACGTAGCAGCCCCAGTGAATAGGAGTAGAACGCCCATCCAGACAGACGTCCATTGGATCTCAGAGAGCGGAGTGATTGACTGCTTCATCCTCACAGGACCCACGCCCTCGCAGGTCCTCACTCAGTATGCACAGCTGACAGGTGCGGATGTCATTCAGTATAGCGATGGCTGTGCATCCACAATCATGAATGTGGTTCTTTGTGATGGAGGGCAGTTATGTGTGATCAATTCTGCTCCTTCCATTAGGCTTCCAAGCTTTTCCACCACTCTGGTCTCTTGGATACCACCAATGCCGCTGGAACTATGAAGACGAAGCGGATGTGAAGTCTGTGGACGCTGGCTTTGACCACCACTCCATCCCTTACGATGTGATATGGCTGGACATTGAGCACACAGATGGGAAACGCTACTTCACCTGGGATTCAAAACACTTCCCCAACCCTGTTGCACTCCAACAACACCTGGCGAGGAAAAAAAGGAAGGTAAGACTGCCTTCACAATCTCACTCATCGAAAGAACGAGTAGGAACATCTGAAAATGCTGTAGCATCAGTAATCTCTGTCTGTTGCAGATGGTGGTAATCAGTGACCCCCATATTAAGGTTGACCCTGACTGGTCCCTTTACTGTGAGGCCAGAGATGGAGACCATTTTGTGAAGGTCAAAGATGGAGGCGTCTACACAGGCTCTTGCTGGCCAGGTGAAGTTTGAACTTTACTTTATATACTTTTTTATCAGAGACTTTCAGCTAGTTGTAATTTTAAAATTTTAAAGTTAATTTGCTTTGCTTTGTGTCATATATGTGAAATGCAAGAAACACTAGGTTCCTTGATATTTTGCAATTCTCTGGACCCCTGTACTTCTACCATTTCTCATACAGTAGATGTACTGCCTTACTGTATTTCATAGGTGACTCCAATTACTTGGACTTCAGTTGTCCACAGACCAGGTCTTGGTACGCTAGATGCTATTCTCTCAACAAGTACAAAGTGAGTCTCAGAAGAAGCCACCACATGGAGCTCATTTGACTATTTATGCCAATCCGAATTGACATGTTTCTCTATCAGGGATCTACAGACTCTTTGTTTGTTTGGAACGATATGAACGAGCCCTCAGTGTTCTATGGTCCAGAGCAGACAATGCCGAAGAACGCGGTGCATCGCGGGGGCTGGGAGCACCGGGATCTACACAATCTTTACGGCTTTTACCAGGTGGGTGGTGGCTCCACTAGATTGAAAAAGATTCACGATATGGAGCTGATGCCAAGTTAGCAATAGATATCAGCTCTTGTCCTCCTGCATCTCTCAGCACATGGCCACAGTGGACGGGCTGATGACACGCGCTGGTGGAACCGAGAGGCCCTTCGTTCTGACACGCTCTTTCTTCGCTGGATCTCAGAGGCTTGGTAAGCCAGCGAAACACACACACACACAGAAATGTGTGTGATGGTTGGTAATTGCGAGCTACTGGGATGGTGTATGTGTTTTTATTTTCACATGCATTAGTTTTGTGCCCTAGGTGCAGTCTGGACAGGAGACACAGAGTCCACTTGGGATCACCTGAAGTTCTGCATCCCCATGCTGCTGTCCATAAGTCTGGCAGGCATTGCCTTCTGTGGAGGTGATTTGCTCATGATTACCATGACCATTTTGGCCCACTGCAACAGTGCACATTTTTGAAAGAGAAATATTAGTGTTAGAGATTGGTATAGTAACACACACACACACACACACACACATACATATTATATATTATATAATAGATATAGATATAGGATATTAGATTGCTGCACATTATACAGCGGAGAAAATAAGTATTGAACACGTCAAACATTTTTTTCAGTTAATCATTCAGTTAAACATTAATGTCCCTAAGTAGAGTTATGAGTGGAATGGCACAGGGAAAAAGTATTGAACACACTAAGAAAAAACAGTACACAAAGGCAAGTAATGGCAAGGAACGAGCTGAAATCTATACATAGTTAGAGAGGAATTATCCCTCCTATCTGTGCAAATTAATGTAAGCTGGGTTAGTACATATTGATGAGCTATAAAAAGGTTTTTCGTTACCAAGTTGTCACACAAGAAACATGTCATGATGGGTAAAAGCAAAGAGCTCTTCCAAGACCTTTGCAACATAATTGTTGCAAAACATATCAATGGAACTGGTTACAGATGCATTTCAAAACTTCAGAATCATCCAGTAAGCAGTATTGGAGCCATTATCTGCAAGAGGAAGGGACATCACTGCATCATCAATCGGCCATGCACAGGATCTCCTCACAAGATTTCTGACCAGGAAGTCAGAAGGATAGTCAGAAGTGTAGCCAAGGACCACTCCAGAAAGACTTGGAGGCAGCAGGTTCAATTGTTACAGAGAAAATCATAGGCAATGCACTCCACCGCCATGGCCTCTATGCACGCTCACCCCACATGACTGTATTACTGAAGAAAAACATGTCGAAGCTCATTGAAAGTTTGCTACACAACATTTGGACAAGCCTATGAAATACTAAGAGAATGTATTCTGGTCAGGTGAGAGCAAAATTTAACTCTTTGGATGTCAAATGGCACTGTGCATCACCCTAAAAATACCATACCAACAGTGACGTTTGGAGGTGGAGGCATCACGGTGTGGGGCTGTTTTTCATCTCATGGTACTGGCAGACTTCATACAGTTGAAGAAATGATGAATGGAGCCATTTTTTCTGGGAGAATCTTGCCATCCACCAGAACAATGAGGATGAGACATGGCTAGACCTTCCAGCAGGACAATGATCCAAAGCATTCAGCAAAGGAAACTCTCAATTGGTTTCAGAGAAAGGAAATTCAGGCCCTGACTTAAATCCAATTGAACAGTTTTGGAAGTTACCTAAAGATCAGGATTTACAAGAGGGACCCCTGGAATCTTCAATATTAAAAGACTATCTGTTTAAAAGAATGGGCCAAAATCACACCTGAATACTGCGACTGATTAGTTTCGTCATAGAGGAAATGCCTTGAAGCTCTAATTACAAATAAAGGGTTTTCCACAAAGTATTTAAGAAATTTCAGTAGGCGTGTTCAATACTTTTTTCCTGTGGCATTCCACTTTTTTACTCATAACTCTACGTATGAACATTAATGTTTGGATTTTTTTATATGTGTGGATTACCTATGTTAATACTAATGTCCGGTGAAAATGTCATGCAAATAGCCTCACTGGAAGTATACTTACTGAAAAAAATGTTGACGTGTTCAATATTTACTTTCCCCGCTGTAAGCTAGCTGTAGGCTAACGGGTCTAACCCACTTCCAGTGAATTATGCTAACATAGGCTAACAGTGTCAGACTAGGTAATTGCACGCACAGAGAAGAGATGAGTATGTGTGCTCTTATCTAACTCTGGTGTAGACGGCAAATAAGCTCATTACCCAAAAAGTTGCCATGTTCCTTTAACTCATTGAATGCCAAGCTGTTTTCGGAAGCTTTGTCCTAGAGTGCCAGCAATCTAGACCATTGTTGATGATTTTTGTACAGCCACAGCTTATTCTGTGTTATAGCTATGAACACATACAATAGCTTGTTTGAAATGTGAGACTTTAAGCTCTCAGTTGGTGCAAACCGTGTATTTCTTCACGCCTCTGTTCCCAAGCTAAAAAGTGGCTAGTTTTCATCAAAATCCCTGTTTTTTTTTCTAGAAATGGAGATATAACGTCTTTCATGAAATATGAAGTGTTGCCCGTAAAGTTTCCGGGAAGTGACCTAGCGAGACCTGGCGAGACTGCCACCTAGTGTTAGACCCATGAAAATGGCCTGGTTTTGAGCTGACGTGCATGCGTCACTGATTCGACCCAAAGCGGCAACCATCAAAAGCCGAGTTATGATAAAATGTCCAGATAAAATGACTAGAAAGTGCGTTTTCATGAGTTTTCAATTGTCATATATTTAATTTCCATTCATCACAGAGTTCCCAAAATCACATATAAGGTGTGTTAGAGTGTCTAGTTTTGTAATAAAAAAAAAAAAAAAAGCGTAATATTACAGTACGTTTTTGGCACTCAACGCATGGGAAGGAAAAACGTAATATTACGTTTTTGGCACTCAATGAATTAATGTCCCATCTCCTTCAGCTGATGTAGGAGGCTTTGTGGGGAACCCCGAGCCAGAGCTGTTGGTGCGCTGGTACCAGGCCGGGGCCCTGCAGCCGTTCTTCAGGGGCCACGCAAACAAGAGCACCAAGCGCCGCGAGCCGTGGCTTTTTGGCGAGGCGGTGACGGCCAGCATCCGCTCAGCCATCCAGCAGCGCTACTGTCTTCTGCCCTACTGGTACACGCTCTTCCATCAGGCCCACACCTCTGCTCTCCCTCCAATGAGGTAGGACACCAAAATGGAAATACAGGAAATATGATGACTTTGCCCTGAAGAGTTTGGGTTGTTTGATGTTCATATGAATCAATGTTTATTCACATGATGTAAATGCTACTTAGAATTGAGATGAGGGGCCTATAGTTTTGAGTTAAAATATAGTAATAGATAAAGAGGTGGTGAGTAGCATTTAGACTAACTCATTATTAGGAAGTGCAGAAGCCATTGAATGGTGCCTGTGAAGGCCAAATGCCGCTACCATGTACACATGTTAACATGCAGTGATGAGTTCTTGTGCTGTGTTGTGTCTATGCTGTTTGTACCAGACCCCTGTGGGTAGAGTTCCCTGGAGAACAGAGCACCTTCAGAGTGGACCATGAGTATATGATTGGTAAATATAACCCAGAATGTGTTAACATTATTACAACTATATTACTATTATATTATTGCTATTTACCGGTACTGTTATTTCTGTTATATTACACTGCAAATGAATTAAGTGTTATTAGTCTTATATCAAGATCAAAAAATATATTTGGTATGGTTTTTAGTATGAAGAGACATGCCTAGCACCCTGGAAAGATCATTTTGACTTAATTTATTAAGAGTTATTTTAGTTATTTTTGACTTTTTGACAGTATTTTAAGGAGTCTTATCAAGACAAATTTGCTCAACGCACTGGTAGCCAAATTTGCTTGTTTTTATGATAAGTTGTCTTAAAATAAGTCAAACTCTTATTAAATCAAGTCAAATGATTTAACGGGAAAGCACTAGGTAAGTCTATTTATACTGAAAACAATACCAACTAGATTTTTTGATCTTGATATAAAATGAATAACACTTGGTTAGATTTAATTAGATAAGCTGTTTTTGCATTGTGGATAGCTGTTGTTGAGCCTTATGTTTCTATTTATAGGTAGTGCACTTCTTGCTTGTCCTGTAACTGCACCAGGTGTTAAAGAAGTTATGGTCTTCCTCCCTGGCATCAAAGAGGTGTGAGATATTCAGCTTCATCAAAGAGTTTTAACATGTATTTAACATTAGCCCCGTTTACATGTACACATTTAATCTGATTACAAACGGAGTAGTGGCTCGATCGGAATAAAAATGCCGCATGTAAACAACTCATCTGATCGGATTCAGCCCGATCCGACTAAATTTCCAATCAGATCGAGAGAGGTGGTGTACTCCGTTCTGACAATCTGATCGATTGAAAAATCCACCCATGTAAACAGGTACTCCGATTGTTGGCGGCATTACAACTAGGAGCTTCTATATGATTAAATGCTTGTTCCATGTAAATGCCAATCGGTTTATTTAGCGTTCAAGTAAACAGTTTGGTTAAAATTTTTCATCAGATTCATTTCAATCTGATTAAAGAAGCCCTATGCAGGTCTGGTTATTCCTTCGCTGTTTCTGGGTTTTCGCCGGATTTGGGCTCACATTTTTCACGACATAGCTCCCCCTGCAGCTTCGGTAGCAAGTGACTGCTACGCTAAACCCCCACTAGCTAGCAAGCTAGCCATTAAGAAACCAAGCTAAACACATACAGGGGTCCAGAGAATGTCTAATAAGGGGAGAACTGCCACTCTCGGAAAACTGAACTGGTTGCAGTTCCTTCTGTGGTTCCACATGAGGGCGCTCGTCCAAATAATTCAGTGGAAATGCATGGATTCCAGTTTCTTCCAGTAGCAGCAACTGGAATCCATGCATTTCCACTGAATTATTTTTGGAATCTGATCCCTTATCATACCTGTTCATTCTTACTTCGTTGCTTTCGACTTATCGGTGACTAAATTCAAGATGGCTGCAAGCGTTAAACTTCCGTGAAGATACTGTCTGTATAAATCGTCTTGTAAGTAAACTACCAGTGCTTTTTCAAAGTTCTCAATGTCTCGTTTTAAATGTCAGGGCCCTCGGAAGTCTACCAATGAAGTGTGGAGATACATTGAGCCTCGTAAATGGGTGTAAAACAGTGATTTATTTTCATGGCTAGCCCGATGCCGAAGCACCACTACTGAAAAGGCTGTTGGTAGCATCGGCTAACTAGCGCCAGATTTTGGAGTGCAGGGGACAAGTCGAGATGGGCTATGAGACATACGTTCACACTCGGTATCATGTTTCAATACACTTTAGGTCAATATCACACCGGAATTCTCCTTTAAGTGCAACAACGACCCAACCTGTAAGAAATCAAAAGGACATAAGTACTCGTTCATTCAACTTTTGACCTATAACCCATGTTGAAGTTATACAAACTACAATCAAATCTGAGATTTGTCAACGACAATCAGGTGAAAGAGACAAATTTAGCCGTCTAGCTCCATTGACTCCCATTCATTCTGCACTCATGGCGATCGCGCTCAGAGATCAGTGGAACTCTGGTGGAATTGCATCCAAAATTCGGTACAATGGGACTTAATACGGAGTGGCAAGGCTCTCCGTAGACGGGCTCTGAGGGCTCACAATAAAACGGTCGAGCAAACACATTGGCGTCCGTTTTGCAGTCTCCTTAGAAACTACAATCTGACTACATTTTCGAGGCGCAATTGGATACTTCCGTTGAGTTACATCCAGATTTACCCGGTCCGGGTTCAGAAAGTTGCATATTCGTTTTTTCCGCGGAGAAGCGATAGAGGGAGACGAAGCACCCACCAAACAACCCAGAAAGTGTTGTAGAACCATCAGAACGACTCTCAACCTGCATAATTAAAGGAATTATCCGGAGTAAAATGCACTTTAGAACAATTTAGATTGTCGGGGTACAGCTTGATGAAATTCATTCTGGACTCTCTATCCGACCACATAAAGACCTCGGGATACTTCGGTTTGGCTTTAGGGACCTTCTTCTCACTACCACGTAAGTGTAATGTTGTTTGGAACTGTAGAAGAGGTATAAAAATAGCATTTTGTAGCGGCGAAATGACATGCCCGGGTCACTTCCAGGCTAAAGAGTTTTGACTGAAAACGGCCAATCGAACTTTCTCAAAACACATCCGAATGACATGATTTTGATGTCAACTCAACGTATGTACTCCCAATCATCCGTAAATTGATCTAAAGTGCATTTTACTCCGGATAATTCCTTTAAGGTCATTTTTGCTAAAATTGTTGCATAGGGCTTCTTTAAAAGAAAAAAAACGTCATGTAAACGCAACTACTGTTTAGGAGTTAAAATGTTTGTGTTTCTTTCATCAGCTGTGGTATGATATTGACTCTGCACAAGCATTCAGTGGAGATCAAAACCTGGCTCACCCTGTGACATTGGACAACGTGAGACAGATTCTCAGCTCTTAGCTGTTCCTTCACTATGAAGCATTGTTGTTGTTGTTGTTCTTCTTCTTCTTCTTCTCACGTCCTCTACCCTGTTGTGGCCTGTGTTGCAGGTCCCTGTGTTCCAGAGAGGGGGCACAGTGGTGCCCAGGAGAGAGGGCAATGGCTCCTGCTCCTCGGACTTTCAGAAGCTCCCCCTCAGCCTGACTGTTGCGCTGGACTCCAAGGTGAGGAACTTATCTAAAACTTATCCATTCCTCTTGGTCAGCATGGATACAAAGGGGAGACTCCACCATTAATGGGATACAGTCTGAAGTAGTTACCTAGTGCTGATCCCTGGTAATCAACTTTTTTTGGGGGGAAAAGCTTATTTGTTAATCAGTTTTTGTTGAAATTGTGTACACCACTGGGGGCCTATTAATTCATGTACCAAGAGAGCTTCATATGGACATGAACATCCCATGAGCATTATGTGAACCTATATGAGATTGTCTGTCCTGAGCCGTGCTGTCCTTGCAGGGCTGTGCTGAGGGGCTGCTTTATGAGGACGATGGGCACTCGTTTCATTACCGAGACAGGAAAACATTCTCCTTGCACAGGTTCCTTATGAAGCCAGGGAGTCTTTCATGCAGGTCAGAGGGACTTACTGAAAACTCACCTTCATTTCTGACATTAATCTGCTACTCAAACTAATTTGAGGGTGATTTCATCAACACTCTCCCCTCTATTTTCATCTTACTTGCATATGTTCATTCTTTTTAACTATCACCATCAGTGCATAGAGCAGGAGATTACATGTCTATGGGTGTGGAGTATAAACCTGCTCTGTGGTCAATAATGTGACCAGGACAGTCATAGCAGTGCCAGGAGGACCCTGGTGTTTAGCAGCAACACCTTCAAAGGTATAAATGATCATGGCCTACCTCCTTCCACAGTCGTTTTTCTGAGGAAGGCACCTTTGCCACGGGCAGCTCAGTGCAGTCTGTGCTCTTTTTGGGCATGAGGAGAAAGCCATCAGCAGTGACCGCTCACGTCTCAGGTATCCCACATCGTCACATCATCACACTGTTTTAAAAAAATGCTTTCCTTCACTTTGGAGGTTTTTTTGTTGTATGTGTCAGTAATGCAGTAAGTGCAGCTGTAAGGCACATGTTCTATTATGAGTTGTTCCATCTCTTGTGACAGAGTAAGAATTAAATTATATTCAGATATGATAGATATATAGAATATACTTTTCTTAGGCGGGCCAGGTCCAACGGATACCTACGATCATTTGTCCCATCAGCTGCTGGGTTTCTTAACAAGTTATAAGTCAACTTGCATTTGCTTATCATTGCTATGCTGACATTCAGACTCTTTATAATCTTCCACAAGTGTATGTGCTTTTACAGTTTGTATATGTGTATTATGTTGTGATTTATTTATTATCTCATGTTTTATGTTGATTAAGTGTATTTGTGTGGGTTCTGGCTGTGAACCAAATTGCCCCTAGGGGACATTGAAGACTATCCAATCCAATCCAATCCAATAGTTATGCATGAATATGACATTAAAAAAGGACTGTGAGCTGATGCTTCTTGTTCTGCAATGTTGAATAGTGCAGACATTATGCCATTCCCGTTCACAGGTGTCCAAGTTCCGGTGATGTTCCAGTACGGAGAAGATCAACACACGTTGGTCTTGGGAGGCCTGGGTCTGGGAGTGGGTAGGGACTGGGAAATCAGGATGCAGTAGGGATGCTTTGTTTCCAGCATGCCGCATGAGGTAGGACGTTATTCTAGAAAAGGTCCTCGCTGCTGGGAAAAAAATGTGCCATGTTGACATATTCTGCCTCTGACAAGTGACTTAGAACATATTATGCCTCATATCCTAAAACCATTTGCTAATGTTGTCCTGCAGGAAACGTTTATGTTAAATGATAAAGGATGATCCGTATCTCTTATCTAAAACTAGAGGGTTCTTATGGTGACAGGAAGTGCTGGAAATGACAAGACTAAAAACTGTGTAATAGTTTAATAGTTTACCTTGAAATTCAGTTTGATCTGTGGCTTTGGAATATCTTCTGTTCATTTAATAAAGTACACAACATTTTATTTGCTGTTTATTGTTTATCAAATAGAGCTCTTATGAAGGAAATTCTCTGTTAGGGCTTGATACTAGAAAGCATACAAAATCGTATTACCAAAACAAACTTTTGAATGCTGACTATGCCTATGGCTTTACTAATGACTATGGCTTTACAAATGATCACTGAAAGTGTTTTGAAATGCAAAGCAATTTAAATGTTATAGTGAATATGTTAGGTCACTGACCTGTGACTTGTGTGATACTTAACAAAGCACACAATGAAGTAGACACAGGAACTGATGTTTCAGCCCAAATGGTCAACATGGTAGTGAATTTTACTTTCAAAAGCATGCCAAATAGACTGGTTTGGTCAGGTGATTTTACATCTTGACAGACAGCCCCATGACTATGGCCAGTGTCCATCCTCTCATTATACATGAAAAAAGGCCAGATGAGATGAGAGCCATTGCGGATTTGGATGACCTGCTTCATTTCGGCGTATCCATGGCTCTCTGGGCCACTTAAAAAAGCAGTGTAATTTTGACTGGCGGATAATGCCTCAGTCTCAGAGTCTGATTCCCAATGCCACCACTCTCCCGCCTAAAATGGAATAAACATTGGTTTGTCTCTCAGGCTTAGCCTGATGGCGTTGTGCTGAGACTGCTCAATGCAGAGCTCCATTGAGAACAGGTTTAAAGGGCTTGAATGCCTTCTGCTGAGGCAGGCCATCCCACAAGCCGTCCCACTCTATGCAGCCTCTGCGTCGAGGCTCACACCCCCTTTGTGTCCCCCAACAATACTGGCACGAGGGCACCATTAGGGAACCCTCATTGTTCAGCGGCCAATGGGAACCCAACAGTGGGTATGTATGCCCATGCAGTGTGTGTGTGTGTGTGTGTGTGTGTGTGTGTGTGTGTGTGTGTGTGTGTGTGTGTGTGTGAGAGTATGTGTGTGTATGTGTGGGTGTGTAGGAGTGTGTGCAGGGCCAAGGGAATGTTAACATGTGTTAGATGAATGTCTCATTCTTCCAGTTGCAGTGTCCACTGTCCACTCCATAACCAGGTGCGAAGAGACGTCATTAGGAGAGCCAGCCAATCAGAGATTAGCTGTTTGGATTTATGCCAGAGATTTTTAGGCTTCTAAGATCTTACCAGAGTTGGCCAAAGCCAGTTTTTTATCAGCAAGGGAAAAAAAAGTCCATCAGGTGAGTCGTGATGCCGTATACACCGTCTGGCTTTTTCTGCGACCGGTTGATCCGGGAGCGAGAACGCAGGGACGGAGAAGGATCTTTGAGCAAGCCTCTTCGCTTCAGTGGACAGGATTTCACCATCCTCAAGCAGGAGTGCATCCAAAAGAAGAGCCTGTTCGAGGATGACACTTTTCCCGCCTCCGTGGAATCTTTGGGATACAAAGAGCTGGGTCACAAGTCCAACAAGGTCAAGAACATCGTCTGGAAGAGACCCAAGGTAGGATGGGCATATATGGGATACATAGTGGTCACAGGAAGGCATGGAGAGACCAGCTGCTTTCCTGTTTGGGGAACTTTCCTGTTGGGGAACTGTGATGTAAGTGTTAGTGAGCTCAAATGGAGCTGATGGAAATCAAGCAAGGAACTATAGTAATCATTCTCACTCCCTGGAGGAACCCTCCTCATTTAGATCATTACGTTTCTGCTAAATGAATAAATATAAATGTAAGGAACTAATAGTAATCATTCTCACTCCCTGGAAGATTTGTACAGCGTAAGCTTTTTCCAATACAGAATTAGATACTTATGGAGATCTAGGCATTCCTACTATAGTTGAAGTAATGCCATATGAAAACATAACATAATGACATTTCAGTGTTGCCCATGTGTTTGGGAGGATTTTCTGATGACATGAGGAACCTGCTAGAAAATATTTTTGGAGATTGAATCTAAATACTTCCCTAAACAGTGGAATATGGCAGCTAAAATGTATTATGGTTTTGTATTATATACCTTGGCCACTCGTGAAATCACAAACAAAGTTTGAAAGTTAAAAAAATGTGTTGAGTTTTCAATTGTAATTTTGGAGGGATTTATGTTGGTACTTTGGCATTTCTTGTGTAATTCCTGTTAAGAAAAAGCTTTTATTTTGGGTGGAAGGCCATTTTTGCATTCTTCGAATCATGGTGTGGATATCTCGCTCTAATTTCCTATACAAAGACTTAACAAAATACTTTTTTAAACTGTCGATGTAGAATGCTAGATTTTGCAAAATGTGTTACAGTACAGTACAAATAATGCAAAAAAGGAATAAGGAAAGCAAAGAATCTACTTGCATCATAGCCATCACTATCATCATCACCCAAAGGGTTCATCATATTATGGCGCACTGCAGTTTAATGATTTTTTCAAAGAGCTGTATTTGAATTAAAAGTAAAAAATATTTGTTACTTCAATTATTTTGTGTACTGATGTGGTCTGTACTTTCCACAGCAGATTAGGGTGTATTATGGTGTTTTAAAATAATCTCCCTTTTTCTTGTTATTTTAATCTATAAAAGCATCACTATAACAGATTAGATGTCCACACTTGTGTGTCAATGGGGAGGTTTTTCAGACTTTGCACCTACAAAAGATAAACAAATGATGTCACTCATTTTAAACTGTCAGGTTCATTTAGGCTAACTCTTGGAAGTATTAACTTGTGCACTTCTAATGCTTTCTTTGATCTTATAGGACATTAGTGACAATCCCCAATTCATAGTGGGAGGAGCCAGCAGAACAGACATTTGCCAAGGAGACCTGGGTAATGGACACACACACACAAACAGACACACAGTGCAGACACTACAACAGTGTCCAGATCAGGTGTAGTGTGTTGATCTCTGATAAGAGAGTAGTGAGTGACAGGTGGATGGTGTGGAGCCCAGAATCCAGAGTGACCCAGGTCATCAGGAGGGACAGGCTGCAGCCGAGGCTGGCCAGGCTTCAGTGCAGTTGATGGGACCCAGCCAGACCCACTCTGGGGCCCCTGTGCATGGGCCTCCATAGCTTACTATTCTGGACGGGAATCTAGCCAGCAGCACTTCTCATTGTTCCTGCCATGTGCGTGAAAAATAAAAGGCATCTAAGGGGACAAAGGTGTGGACAGGGCATGCTGCCCCTCCCCACCCTAAAATGAACATTGTTCCCCAGATCAGAGCAGATAGCACCCACCCACACAGACACATGTCCTAGTGTCCACAAAAACACTGATGTCAGCAGGGTAGTGTTCTTTTGACAATCACAGCAAAAGCAGTCCAGATATGAAATATGAAAGCTTTTGACCAATTGTGTGTTTGGAGAGAGAAATGTTGTCAACTCAGCTGTGAACAATTCTCAGGTATTTCCATGTTTCCACTGTTTGAATAGGTGACTGCTGGCTGTTGGCTGCTATTGCTTCTCTGACACTCAATGAAAAGCTGCTTTACAGAGTTGTCCCACAAGACCAAAGTTTCAGTGATAACTATGCTGGAATCTTCCATTTCCAGGTGAGTGCTGGCCACTGACTGCATTCCTTTGTGATGAAATGACCTCCTCTTGATCTACTCTTTTAGTTCCACTTTTCCACCTCCTATGTTTGCTATAGTTCTGGCGGTATGGTGATTGGGTGGATGTTGTCATCGATGACCGTATCCCCACCTTCAACGGTCAGCTGGTGTTCACCAAGTCTGCCGAAAGGAATGAGTTTTGGAGTGCTCTCTTGGAGAAGGCCTATGCCAAGTGAGTTTTCCCCAGATTATGAAAAATAACAAAGAATTACACTTAGTTGTTATCTGTTCATAGAATTACACTTTGTTGTTATGTATTTATAGAATTACATGTAGGCTACCCATACATCAGAAGACTGTGACGAGATTTGGGAAAGATTCTTGAAAGATTTTTGAAAGGTCTTTTAACTAATGCCCCCCTCTCTCTGCTGAATATGGCGATCTTATATTTATTATAGTGACAATAGCGCATGTTATATTTAGCACATGACAATTAGCACATGAGTATTTTTAGGGATAGTTCACAAATGTATCTACAATCAAAGTATATCCTGTCTCCTTTATGCAGGCTGCATGGCTCCTATGAGGCTCTCAAAGGAGGAAACACCACAGAGGCCATGGAGGACTTCACTGGAGGAGTGACTGAATTCTATGAGCTGAAAGAGGCCCCAAAGGAGCTCTACAAGATCATGAATAAGGCTCTGGAGAGGGGCTCCCTCATGGGTTGCTCCATCGATGTAAGAGTGTTTCTGTAACCACTGTGTTCCGACACGTTCTTTAGCCTACAGCTAAATAATATGTTTTCTGCTCAGTTGGGTGGCATCGATGTAACAGGCACAGATGGATAGCACAGGTGTAGAGGAGTAAAAGTGATGTGTGTTTTTTCCAGTCCCTGGTTCCTGCTCGCTTTGAGACACGCACAGCGACAGGACTTGTCAAAGGACATGCTTACTCTGTGACAGCTGTTGAGGAGGTAAAATATTTTTTTCAAGTATTCATATTTTTAATAATTTCTATGGGAGTGCATTAGATGGTATTGAGAATAATGGCAAATACATTTCCTAATATGCATTGATTTGTGTTGTGAGGCTGTTTCAGCAATACCTTTTTTTGCTGTGCATCACTAATCATGACATATATTTTCATGTAGCATGAGTTATACGTTGTGGCAATGTTTATTTTTTCAGTGTAAGCCGTCCCAGCACAAGGATTCCAAGGTACGTCTGGTGCGTCTCCGCAACCCTTGGGGTCAGGTGGAGT
Organism: Alosa alosa; assembly: GCF_017589495.1. Taxonomy (NCBI): domain Eukaryota; kingdom Metazoa; phylum Chordata; class Actinopteri; order Clupeiformes; family Clupeidae; genus Alosa; species Alosa alosa. The sequence continues at coordinate 23,176,808 of NC_063207.1, forward strand.
GGAATGGGCCTTGGAGTGACAAGTAAGTCATCAAAGAATTTTTGTTAAGTTAAAGGTTCTAAAGTTGACTATTTTTACTGTTATGTCTACATCATAGTCATTTTATGTCATTTTAGCTCTAAGGAGTGGACCACCATCCCTAAGGCTGAGAAGGAGAAACTTCAGCATCAGAACGCTGAGGATGGAGAATTCTGGTGAGCAAGATGTGAAATAGTATATTCAAATATACTGTACGTCCATGTTGAATTTAATAAGTTCAAGCTGGACTATGTAGCAAACAAGTTCATTCAAACAGGCTTACATTAAAGGCATGCACATATACATATGAATACACTGAAAATGTATACTTAACCATTTAAGATGAATTATGCATTATATTTGAACATCTTTTTGTTACTTAGGATGTCATTTGAAGATTTCAAGAAGAATTACACCAAGATTGAGATCTGTAATCTCACCCCTGATGCTCTGGAGGACGACAAGATCCACAAGTGGACAGTGTCTGTAAACGAGGGCCGCTGGGTGCGGGGGTGTTCAGCAGGCGGCTGTAGAAACTACCCAGGTAAAAACAAGTGCATAAACAGGGATAGACTGAAGTTCAATACTGTAGTTTTTAGATAGCATTTTTTGCCATCCTAGTAGAATCAAACTTTATGTTTATATTTTTTACATTTAAATTGGACCAACACATCCCCAGTCCCCTTACAGCACAATTTAACATGTGAAGCTTTAGTACCTTACAGGCAGGCTACTCCAGGCACGCAACTGAAGCATTGCAATTAAGGAGGTGGTATACTCCGCCATGCACATCCCCCACACACACACACACACACACACACTCCTCCGCATGGCGCAGTGATGATGCGTGAGACACAGACGCAGGACTATACCAGGTCTATTAGCTTCCATTATAATCATTAAACCTGGCTACACCAAAAGTGAAAGAGCATTAGACTAGTCTTTTTAAAACTACTTTTACGCTCCGTGAATGGAACGTTTCAGTTATGCGCCTGGTGTAGCCTGCCTCAACCACATATAGATGTCTATGCTAATTGATGTTCCTGTTTAGATACTTTCTGGACCAATCCCCAGTACCGCCTGCGCCTCTTGGAGGAGGATGATGACCCGGAGGACAATGAGATGGCCTGCTCATTCGTTGTGGCCTTGATGCAGAAGAATCGTCGAAAAGAACGCAAGATGGGTGCTAACTTGTTCACCATAGGATTTGCCATCTATGAGGTGCTGTTCCTGTAAACTGTTCACTATTTTTTTTCCTTCCAAGAAATAAGCGCAGGATTGGATATTCAGACTAAACAAAGACTTTGAAATTTTTGTACTCCCTGTCTCCATAGGTGCCAAAGGAGGTATAGTATTTTGTCTGAGATCATCAACATGTTGTGAGACCTGCCCAGTGTCACGGCTGCCTCAGTGTATGCATATGCCTGCACCATACTGTTTAGTGTCACACCATTCTTTATCTAATTAATTACATTACTTCATGACCGGTTTACTCTGTATCTGCACTGTAAATCACAAACTCCCCTGCTGTCATCCAACCCTGTGCTAGATGCATGGAAATAAACAGCATATGCAGAAGGAGTTTTTCCTGTTCAACTCCTCGAAGGCTCGCTGCAAGTCTTACATCAACCTGAGGGAGGTGACCCAGCGTTTTAGACTGAGTCCTGGGGAGTATGTGATCGTGCCTTCCACCTATGAACCCCACCAGGAGGGCGAGTTCATCCTCCGTGTCTTCTCTGAAAAAAGGAACACCTCTGAGTGAGTGGGGGAGAAGGGAGCATTATGGGTAAACAATGACTATCTTTGGTTTTTAATGGCGCTGATGAGGAGATTTTATCTAGGTGTCTTGCTGTGCTGGGGTGTTTTTGAAGTGTTCAATGCTTTCAGATTTCTGTGCATTTATTAATGTATATTCATGTTGATCATTCATGTATATCATAGGCTAGTTATAATGTCATGGTGTATATAGCAGATTTGTAATTAATAAGTTATGTCTATGGAGTAGAACTTTGTGTCTTTGAGGGTGGGAGGAGAGGCGAGGAAAACAAAGTGGGTTGAATAGGGGAAGAGTGCGGGTAAAGGATGCTTCGATTGGGTGTGTGGGGGTGGGGACAAAACCACCAAGGACAAACCATTTTAACGGCGATTTGATTTGTAGACCTGGAAGAAATCGACCCCAGTTCGAAGCTGTAATGGAATCTTTTTTAGGACAAGCGACTTCAGATTTGGGCACGATCTGGTAAACATTCTCTTTCAGTATTGAATTTTCATCTGGGCACACCCAAATTGCCCCAGACGAATGAAGAAATGAGCTACTGTGGATTCATTCACCAGTGAAGTGCTTCCAATGTCAGGATTCTTGGGAAGACACAGATCAAGGCTTCTATCAATTCCTCAGTAATAGAGCAATTGGTGTTTACTAGCATTTTCTTACTGAGGAATTGCCAACATCTCAGCATGGAAGAAATGTTTACGGTCCACTACTGTAAGTGACCCACTGTTGGCAGAGTGGACTGTCAACTGAGACAACCAACAGAAACAAGAATGCTACAAGAGAAAAGGCTGAATTCAAAGGAAAATAAGTCTTCAGGATAAAAAAAAAATATCTTTAAATATGCTAACAAATGAGCTTTTCTTCACAGTTCTGTATAAGATAAGGTAGGTGTTGTGATTTGAAGTTGACATTGAAGTAGACTAAAAGTAGTAGTAATTTACAATTGTTCAGGAAGGACACTTTCACATGGTGTTGTGGTCCAGGTGCTTTTGAACCCATGTGGGTTATTATGATGATCACTGTTTTCATTGATCTCTACTTAGGGAGATAGAGAACAGGATCGAGGCTGACCATCCGGTGGTAAGTACCTCCATTCACTTAGAATCTTTGCTGATATATATCCTTGAAGAATTAAATATAACCAATGCTTTTAAATATCCTCATTATTCCTTGAATTTCCCCTGGGGATCAATAAAGTATCTATCTATCTATCTATCTATCTATCTATCTATCTATCTATCTATCTATCTTAAAATGTGGAGTTCATTGGGGTGTAACCCTGGACCGAATTCATGAAAAAAAAAACATAAAACATGTAAAAACAAATATATCAAAAACAACATTGGAAAAGTGTACATTTATGTCCACAAACCATTAAAATACCTCTAGACTCTCATAATGAAGAAAAAAGCATGCTGAGCATGACATCTCACTATTTCTGTATGTCTCCTTCTCACGTGCCCTGCAGCCAGCCCCAGCCTCCGCAGGTGAGGAGAGTGAGGAGGACCAACAGTTCCGGACCATCTTCCAGCAAATTGCGGGGGATGTGAGTACATGGAAACCAGTGAGTGCAGGGGGGACTGTGAGTGTGAGTATGGTGGAGATGGGGCAAGTGGTTACTTCATTTCTGTAGCTATCATACAGTACCTACACTCAGTACTCCTAGATGGACGAGATGCCATCTGTGGTGCACGGTCTTCAAATACACAAATGTGCTATGTCCTTCCACCTCACAGGAAATGGAGATCTCAGCCAATGAGCTGAAGAATGTCCTGAACAGGGTTGTTTCCAAACGTGAGTAAGATGATTCCTTGTTAAATGCTATGCTAATGTGATTCCACGTATTGTTAAACTCTCTCTTTTTTGCTTCTCTCTTTTCTTTGTCATTCTCTGCTAACAGATAAAGAAATGAACACAGAGGGCTTTAGTCTGGAGAGCTGCCGGAGCATGATTGCCCTCATGGACGTATCCTTTGTATCGAGAACATCAGCTAGCTTTATCTGCGCAGATACTCTATTACAATGAGACTGTCTGCACAGTCAGAGCATACTACGCTGGTGCTACTGATGAGACTAATAAAACTGAAGAAAACACATAAACTTCCAGATGAATCAACATCTCAGTTGTGCTTGGCAGACGAATAATCCTGTTGCACCTCTTATCTGTGATTGGCTTAATGGTTTTGTCTCTTAACCATCTCTATTCAGATGGATGGGACAGGCAGACTTAACCTACAGGAGTTTAGGCATCTGTGGAACAAAATTAAGCAATGGCAGGTATGTATGTGTCTAGCAGCTGCTCACTCATATGGAGTCTTTGGAGTCTCTGGTTTCACTCATCATAATTGTTATTTTGCATTTGCAGGGAATCTTTAAGCATTATGACAGTGAACAGACTGGAAGCATCAACAGTTATGAGATGAGAAATGCTGTGAATGACGCAGGTTAGACCAGACTGGTCAAACGTTTCCCTCCACTCCACTCACACCTTAAACAATAATAGTATATAACCTTAAGAGGCTGGCAGCAAACGGACTCTAATGGACTTTGTCGTTGTACAGTCATACGTTTTGTATCCCATTCAGGCTTCCGTCTCAACAACCAGCTGTATGACATCATCACCATGCGCTATGCCAATGAGAACATGAACATCGACTTTGACAGCTTTGTTAGCTGTCTGGTGCGGCTGGAGGGGATGTTCAGTAAGTGTGAGCCAGGGGCGGTCACATCTGCTGGACAGCAGGCAGCCTGTCTGAGTCCTAGTACTTTTTTTCTTGTTACACACACTCTAGGTTCTGTAGAAGACCCTAGAAAAAAACATCTTGCGGTGCATAGTAAACGGCCCTAATTTGTTTGATGGGCAAAGTGCAAAGTCTTAAGTCAAAATAAAGCAAACTTAATAATTAGACAAAATCGATTAATTAGACAAAATCGATTAATTTAACATCATGGGTAAGACCTCACCCGCAAACATCAATGAGTTAGATCAAAACTTCAACATGCCACAAGCTATAGTTCATGCACGAGAACTTTGCTTATTGATAGACTTTGCACTTGCCTGCCACTTAAGCCCCTAAGGATTGTTAGCCAGATTGAACCCCTGCTTTGAGCCTGATGCATACACCTTTTCTCACCTTTTCAGGGGCATTCCAGGCCTTTGACCAGGATGGAGATGGCACGATCAGGCTCAGTGTCCTTGAGGTGAGAACACCACCATACATAGACTAAACACTCTAGATTAGGTTTTACATAGCAGACAATAGATTTATTTATTGTATTCTGGTTGTAGTATTTATTGATACCTAAGGTCCCCTCTGAATAGTAATAATTATTGTTGCATTCCTTTATTGTTACCTAAAGTCTCCTCTGCATTGTAGCTTAAATGTTATTCCTCATTTTGTATCTGCATTGTAGCTTAAATGTTATTCCTCATTTCGTAAGTCGCTTTGGATAAAAGTGTCTGCTAAATTAATAAATGTCATGTAATAAACATTAAAACATGTTCTTTCTTTCTGTGCATACACAGTGGCTCCAGCTGACCATGTATGCTTAGGCTGGCCCCCAGTGAGCCTCTGGGTATAGAGGTGAGCCACATCTCCTCTCTGCAAGGACCAGACAATGACCTGCCTTTACCTCAACACTCAACGTGCCAGTCAAGCTCAGCAGGACAACATCTCTCTGCACCACACAGTACCTCTGTGTCTTCTGTGTCGAGCATCCTCTAGTTTCCCCTTCTCAGCATGTACCATCACTCATTCATTCACTTAATCACTCACTCATCACTTTTCTTTGACTCTCTTTGGAGTTCTCCCTCTGTAGTAGCACCCTCTCACCACCCATCCATTAATTTGTGGATTGTTTATTTTCTCAGGCACACCACACACATATAACCTCCATTTTATTTTCCTGTCACAATAACATACCTCACCATCCCCTCTACTTAACACCCCCCCCTCTCCCAAATAATCTTACACATCCTGTGGGAACTGCTTGACATCTTTTTACCAAAGCTAGATTCCACAACTCTTATACCCATATATTGTTATTTTAGTTTTCTTTTGGTGTCTAAACCCCCTAGGCCCATTTGGTCTCCACACAACCACTCTCTGTGTGTCCTTAAGGAACATGGATGCAGCAGTTATTCCACTCAGGCTAGTGTATCCATCGCATTATTCTTGTGGGAGTGATGTCTTCATTGTCAAGATATCCAGCAGTTTTGCACTTTCTCCCATTACTGTAAGTGGATGACACGCAAAGGTGTAATGACCACACGGCAGCATCCAGGCTTTGCGATTGGGGGAAAGTCATCCGGGCTTTGTGAAAGAAGAGAAAATCACCTAAACATGGAGACAAACGTGGGTTTGGACTTAAAGGCTTCCTGTTGTGGTTTCCTATTAAAAGCTTTGGGTCGAACGAGTGTACTGGATTTTTAACACTTTTAATGAATAACTGTTGTTCTTGGTTGGAGTGGTTCTTACAGAATGCAAAAATGTTTGATGTTTTTCAAGTTTTTTAGTGTTATTGTGAAACACACTGACTTAGGGGTCTTCATTGGAACCCTCATTTCTGGCAGTGGAAAACATTGTATGTATTCAACATGGCCAAAAAAAAAAAAAAAACTAGCAAACCATGATGATGCAAATTGTTTTATTCCAGTCTTTTTTAAAATCTCTCAACTATTAACGTCTTACAAAAACATGTTAAGTTCACAGCATTTTATGAGCAAAAGTCAGTGAAAGAATACTCAGGAGCACTTGTTGAGAGATAAAGTCAATGCTCATCCCAGCGCTACACACCAGAATAAAAAACTCAACAGAAAAGACTCCTAAATCTCAGGGTTAATTTTTGGGGTCGCTGGGAATAATATAGAAAAATCAGTTGCAAGACATGCTGTCAAACCCTGTGACAAATAATTAAGAATGTGCTAGAGGTGGACACTGGTTATTTTAAAACCTTTAAAATAGCTCTCTTTTAAAAGACCACGTGAAGAATGACTTAAAGTGAGACTGTGTCCATATAGCTACTTAATGGTGGCAGTAGAGCCCACCATTGTGTGTGGTGGCAGATTTGTAGGCCATAATTATGTGTTTGTGTATGTATGTGTTAGTTGTCGGGGTGAGGTATGGCATGGGAGGGGGATCCTGGTACTTTGTACTTCCAACCACTTCCCTTTTAAAATCACCTCCACTGACAACCTCCATCAAACACTACACAGCTAGAAATGCCTTCCTGCTGGCACAGAGCCAAGCCGTGTCGTTCCACACTTCCACTACCAACAAAATAATAATGATAATGGGGGGGAAAAAAACAAGAAAACAAAAACAAAGTCAAAATCAGACCACATACAAAAACAATCACCCCGAAAAATGTAGAAATACAAAGAAAGAAAATCCTCTCATTCCACTGATACAAACTGCAAGTCATGAAACATCGCCACAAGTTAAATGTGGTGCTCAAACACACACACACACACAGTTTCACGCCCTGGATAAGCAAAAAGTGCCATTTCTCTGGACGCCTTCACTGCAAACTCAAGTCCCTCAGAACTAAAACCACAGACTGATATCACAGCACAGTACACCACAGGCCTTCCAGTATCCTTTCCGATGAGCAACCGTACATCAATGGCAAAACATGAACACCACTCAACGCTCAACTTAGAGGCACTCAAACGTCTGTGAAATTAAACCTTTATCTCATAAAAGTCTTAGTAAGTGACAGTTTGGCTTAAAAAAAATTCAACTCAAAGATGAATGGCAAAACTTGACAACAAACCCATACAGTATTCTACTGTATTTGAGAAAGACCACTTGAAAACATCAGGGTGGGTGGGTGTGCGAACAAAACCAAACCCCACCCTCTGAGCACCTTTGGGAGTTTCTATAACCTCTCCACCAGGTGTCACTAGCACTAGCCCTGGATAAAGACACAACATAGTTGCTCAACAACATTCACAAGTACCATGCGGTCACTCACAACCCAAAATACTCCAAACTACAGATATATCCCTAAACCCATGCCATATGAGTAAGTTAAGGATGGACTATCACACGGAGGAAAACACATAAAACAAAGGAAACAACTCAAATGTTGATAAAGTGAGTGGGTGCAGCTGGGAGAGCAATATCTTCAACCTGGTCCTAAGTTTCTTTCATTAAACAACTATCATCTTCTTTCATCATCAATTTGTTTTCTTCTTCTCTTTTTTTCCTTTTGGTCAGTTATTCTTTTAATCTTTCACATGAACATAATCGTGATAAGATAAGGATCAACTCATGTTGGAAAAGATCAGACTGATCACTGATTGTCCAGACGTAACACAGACTGACTGTCCAGAAATGGGTACACAACATCCCTTTTCATGAGAAATGGGCAGAGTTGCTATGGCAGTAGAAAGTGCTGGCTCTTGCCTTTCTCCCACAGAGAGTAGATAGTAGAGGAGGACATCACAGAGACATGGAAAATATGAAGATTGAGAACAAGAGAGTCTCTGGACATTGGAAACCAAAACACTAACAACTCCACTGAGAAGGCAAGACTTCATGCCCTTGACAAAGCAGTTTTTGCTGCTATTATTTAAAAAATGTATTTCCTTTTCCATAATATTAAAAAAGAAAAATCTGCCCCCTAGCTGCATCATCCAAGGAAGTCTTATTCATTAGGCCTAAAAATGGATGTGAACTACATTTCTCTTGGTCAGCTGCCCTTGTTACGATCTATGTTTTGCCATGGTCTACCATTGAATTCCCCTTCTCAGTGGAGACTGTTAAATGTCTGATGTCATAAAAACAAGTTGAAGGAGCAAGAGTTCCAGTACTGAGTTTGCTCTGGGATCTTCCCAATATGGGAAACGTAGCGTGAGGGTGTGGGGGGGTAAACAGCGACGCTGCTACTCCGGCTGGACCTCAACGTTGGCCCCTCACGGCTCCATTTTGCTGTCCTCCTCAGCATGTTTATGCATGTGCTTCTCAAGCCCCTACACGGTGGGAAACAAGAGCAGGCCTCAGTTCACACTTACATTATATTATTACTGCAAGTCTATCCTTATATACCATACTGTATGCTAGACTGTCATATATAACAAACAAGAGATATTAAGTGACTTTTCACAAGAAAACTACATTTGCAGGCTATATCACATTTAAAAAAAATGGTTGTGACATTGTGTATAAACCAAGATATATCAGAGACACTAGCACAGTTGCTATGCTATATAGACAGACGAGGCATGTTAAAGAGGCAGGGGCCTGTGGTCTGATGCATGTTAAAGTGGCAGTGGGGCTTTTGTTTAGTACCTGCTTGGAGCCATTGCGAGCACTGAAGAAGCCGTCACAGTTTTTCCAGCGGCACTTCAGCATCTGCAGGCCCGGCGATACGTGGTCCTGGAGCAGGTGCTGCTGGAGGTGCTCCATCACACCAAAGATCAGAGAGCAGCCGTGCCACTGCAGAACACACACACACACACACACACACACACACACACGCCATACACAAACACACACAAAAACAGGTTACCTCAGTGGGGAGCTTGATGGCTCTAAGGTATTTCATGAAACTATGAGACACTAGACAGTACTTTGCCACATAAACAAAGTTACATCCCAATCCCCAGTCTTACCAAGCAGCGGTAGTTTTGGATCAGATTGAGTTTCACAGCTCGCACACTCCCGTCATAACAACCTGTGTAGATCTAAAGCACAGAAGCAACACGTCACAATCCAACATGCACTACTAACAAGATTATCTTTTAAAATTCTGACATGACATTAACAGACTCACCATACTTTTGTGTATGACCATACACATAACCATGTCCGAGTGTCCACCATATACTTGCAGCCGATCATGAGACTGCAGAATTACAGAGGGAATATAAGACATACCGTAGAGTTGGTCCTCCATAAAAATATATATCTCTATATATTTACACTTTATAAGCCTGAATACATCCCAACACTAAACACTGCGGCGGTCCAACCATCCTTTAGAATAACAGAATCTGATCGAGTACGGGAGACTCACCTGAAGCTCGTAGACCCGCACCAACTTATCTAAGCAGGCCGTCACCATCACTTTACCAAGGATGGCCACCACAGTGACCGCATGGCTGTGGCCTTTATAGATGCGCACCAGCTCCCCTGTCTGAACAAACAGATGAGAGGAGATGTGACGGGCTTTTGCTTAAAATGGATCAAACAAAAAAATTAAGTTCAGGAAAAAGACCAAACAGAATACATGCATACAGAATGGATAATTAGTTTAGTTTAGTTACATTTACATGTTTAGTTACATTTACAAGATCCTTCATTTTGTTTTGTGTAGTGAGCACATTGCATGACTGAATGATTAAACATACGTGGATGTTGTGTGCATGGACAGACTGGTCACTGGAACCACTGAAGACCAGATCGTTCACCACCTGATGGAGACATTTAGACAGATTAGATTCAACACAATCATGAGCTAACACAAACTTCATCACTATTCAACACACACACTCACTCCTCCTCACCTTCATGCAGAGCACAGTTTTGGAATGTCCCTCCAACGTGCGAAGGAGCAGTCCGTTCTTAGCATCTCGGACGCTGATGGTGCTGTCATAGGAACCCACCAGCAGAATCCGCCTCACGCCCTCCTGCGCTGTTGCCAGACAACTCACTGCCCGGGGCCCATGGCAATCAAACACTTCCAGCTGCCGATTCGTCTGTTGAGGGGAGAGGCAAGACAGGAGGTCAGTAACACCCAGTTTGCCTCCAAGACACCCACCATCGCAGCAGTGTTGACCTATTTCTAAACAGAGATGAGTCAGGCTCTGACCTTGAGGCTGAAGGTCACCACGGATCCATTGGCCAGGCCCACGAACAGCGTCTTCCAGCGGCTGTGCAGGCAGAGAACTCGGTCTGGCAGAGAGAGCTGCTCCACACACTCACGCGTCTAACACACAACAAAGAACAACATCAGCACTTTGACAAGCACAGTGGCACAGACAGTGGAGGAAGTCACCCTTAAAGGTACACCATGCAGGTCATTTTTGGTTACTGTAGAGCTCCCACTAGTCACAATATATTTATATTTTACTCTGCTGTTGTAAATAGCAAACTTCTCGTGACTTATGCGTTTGTTGTGGAGGTGAAGGATTAACAGCAGGCAAAAGCTCTCCAAAAAGCTATATCTACTGACAAGGTAATGCTTCACGATTCTCTCGAGATTTGTCAGGCAGCCGTTCTTGAAGTTGCATGGCTGGTTTTCTCGGTAGCGACTTGCTATAGTCTATGCTGTATAGCTATGCTAGGTGTGTAATTCGCCTATTACAAGTTAATTTACTATCAAATTGAAATGGAGGATGAGGAATATATAAAGTGGCTGCCTGCAACTGAATGCTGGACAAGGCAAGAAGGAGTCTACAGGGCTGGAGAGGCCTTTTGGCAGAAAGTGTCAAATTCAATTCAAGTCACTTTATTTATAAAGCACTTTTTAAAGAACAACAACAGAAGTTTGACTCAAAGTGCTTTACAGATAAGGTAAGTAGATAATACAAGTAGAAGGACAAGTAGACAGATTTTTTTAAGGATTAAAAGAGGAATGACATAGCGGTGCAGGTGGGAGCCTTACCCTGAGGCTGTAGCAGCGAACAGTCTGGTCGCTGGAGCCGGAGTACAGGCGTGGGGCCAGACCAGGTCCCGACGACAGCAGGATGCAGTTCACCTTGGAGCTGTGGCCCTCAAACACAGTGACGCACTGACGAGTCTGCAGGACACAGACCACATTTATTTATAACAGAAACCGCCGTGAATGGTACCATTTCTCTGACCGTGCGCTCTGTAGGGCTTGTGTTGGGCGTCTCCATTGATAACTGTATCGGCTCACAGAAACTAGCACGGCAGTTAGCAAGGCGAAGGTGAGACGATGAACGGCCTGTGGGAGTGACGAAAGAGGACAGCGGAACTCACGCTGAGGCAGAAGGCCCGGATGGTTCTGTCGCCGGAGCAGGTGTACAGCAGGCCCTCGTGGATCTGCATGTCGTGCACGGCCTCCTGGTGGCCCTCAAACGGGCCCTCGGTGGGCTCTGGACGCTGCTCCTCTCCCCCATCAACATCTGCAGAGCACAGTCAAAACACGGTGTGTGAGGAAGGGCTGCGCCAGACCACGTCACATGATCACAATATCATATTATACTGGAAGATTTTTTATATCATATCGTAGATCACCATTTCTCCTCAGCATATTGTGCATAATCTCTACATCATCAAACACCTATGGGGTAAACTAGAACAGACATTGTGAGCCAAACTTTCCAACACCGGTGCGGTGACCTCACCAATACTCTTCTAAATGAATCCAGACACTCTGTAAAATCCTTCCCTAAAGACTGGAAACTGTTACAAGCTGTAAAATGAATGCCTAATTCCTATGCATTTAGAATGGGATGCCATTGACGTTCCTGTAGATATAATTACAGGCATGCCAATACCTTTGTCAATACAGTGTATATTTTAATTATGGTTATGGAAAGTGTCTGACATTTAATTCACACTGTCCACTCTAAGAAACTGCTGTCAGATGCTGCTCATTAAGTCATTTATCAGCTCTAAGAATACATTTGCCCTTATAAAGTCATCCTGGGATATGATGACTATTTTGGTTTATTCAAAGCGTAATGATTCTATTTCTGTTGCTTGGACCCTCACTGCCTCGTCGAGTTAGAGGAGAGGAGAGCCAGTTATCCTTCCCACCGTCCATCAGTTTGAGGTGTAAGACTGGTCATGATTAAGGTCGATGTTAAGGTCAGCATTCATACAATGCAGGAGTATTAACTTCCTGCTGAGACCTACCTGCTGAGCTTTTGCGCAGCTTCCCAGCCAAGACGGTTGAATATTTTCTGCAACAAAAAATATGAAAAGCATGTCAGTGGTGCGCTGCAGTCACACATTCATCTTCGGTCTGTAACCTGATCCCACATAAGGCACATGACCAGCATTCTTAACTCTCTCATTTACTGCAGTCAGCTGTCCCTCCGCCTCAAATTTCAAAAATGAAATACTACCCAAGGCTAACAAGCTCAGGTGACTCAAGCTCATTCAGAGATTACATGACACGTTTTTTAATAGCAGCACCACACAGTCTTCTCCCACTGGCAATTTTTGCACACCACACTCAACCCAATCCCTGTGACCCTTACACGTCAGTCTTGATGGTGATGCTGGCTTTTGGCATTTCGCTAGTGGAGGTCACTTCATTACAGGCCACCTTTGGCATCTCCTCCTTCATGCACACTTCGGGCGCCGCCGTGTCGGCCAGAGGCGTAACCGTGGCCGTCGTCTCCTCTTCTTCCATCTTCACGTCCTCTTGGTCGGACATGTCGATGCTGATCACCTCGCTGGCTCTCCCCTGACGCAGCTCCACCATCTCCAGGTCGGAGGAGTCGGAGAGGCGCAGCTTCAGCTGCATGGGTGGAGGAGGAGGAGGTGGAGAAGTCCCCACTGTTGCGAACCCCTGAGCCGACTCCTCTTTGACCCCGCTGTCGTCGTTGCCCTTCGTGTTACTGTTCTCCTCCTCCTCCTCCTCTTCCTGCGGCTTGTCGGTGCAGGGCGGCGTGGAGGTGCTGACCAGGGAGCCGCTGGGCCTCCGCCGGGGCCGCAGCTTGCGCATGCGCGTCCTGGACGCCACCGACTCGCCCTCGGTCTCCGAGTCGCTGGGGTCGGCGGGTGCGCTGGCGCCCTGGGCCTGGCGGAGCATGCGCTTCTTCTTCAGCTTGCGCACTTTCTTCACACCCTTGGCCTGCTCAGGCTGGGACAGTGGAGGGGAGAGGGGCAGGAGGCCGGACGCAGGCGGGGCTGTCTCCAGAATGCGTGAGCTCCTGCGACTGGAGGCGGCGGACGTCTCAGGCATCGGAGCGCAGCTGGACAGGGCAGCACTGAGGTCAGTGCTAGACTGACGAAGCTCCACCATCTGGACTGATGTGGACTCAAGGTCTAGCCCTGTTGAGGAATACAAACACAGAACTTTTAGGCACATTCAACCATGCTTAAAGTTTGAGAGTGCCCTCTGTTCTAAGACATCTACACCTCAAGTTAAACCATCATTATGTCACTTCAGTTCTACTTCTTTATTTCTTCTGGATTTGATTTGAAATTTGAAATGTTTGTTTGTTTGCTTGTTTGTTTGTTTGTTTGTTTGTGAAAGCGAGGAGGGCCCTACCTGAGTGCGGCGGTGCGGTGTAGGTGGGCAGCTCCGGCGTGGTGCTGTGGAGGTTGGGTACCGGGCTCCGGGCCGCCGCGGGCTCCTCAGCATGGTTGTTAGGGGACAGTGGCTCCAGCTTGATCACTATGGGCTGGTTGGTGGTGGTGGGGGTGGGCTGGGCAGGGGAGAGGGGCGAGGGGGGGGCCGCACGCTTCGGGCACACAGGCTGGCTCTGGCCAAAGGCAACCGTTTCAGGCAAGGGGGAGAACAGAGAGGAGGCGGAGGAGGCTGCCGTGGAGATGGCCGCTGTCGGCACTTTCCCAGAGTCCTCGTCCATGCTTGCTCCTCTCGGCGAACTTGAATGCTGCATGTCGTCTATAAGAGTGTATGCATTTTTGTTATACCACTATATCCTGGTAAATGTTATTAGAAAACAGAACATGTCCATTATCAGATTTACCTTGCATCCCTTTCAGGATTTCAATGCGTCTAGTTCTCAATGTGCTCATCTCCATTGTAACCTGAAAATAATATCACAGTCTTAAGACAGAGCACTCTTAAAAGACACATAAAGTGACTACAAAGATAATGGATGCTAATTTGAATGAGGGCCAAATGGCAAAGTCTGTCAAATCAGCAAAGTGACTCGTGCATGAACTAAAGAGATCAAGTGGAATGAAGTATAGAAGCATTGAGCTGATCCACCGATGTTTGAGATTAGGATCTTGCCTCGTTATTAAATTAGCTTTATATTTAAGACTTTGCCCATTGCCTGCAGTTGAATAATCCTACCTGCTGTTTGACCACTAGGAGGCGCTGGACCTCCATGTATGCAGCCTGCAGGGCAGCACGAGCCTGGATCAGACTTTGGTCCACTGCCTGCAGAGAGCCGTTCAACTCCTCCTCTCTCAGAGAGACAGCCAGTAACTGATCCACATGACAACGGTCTGCAGAGACACGCAAAGATAAGGAATAGCAGTAAGGACAGAGGTTCTACTATTGTCCACAGAGAAGCAGTGTGCTTCAAATGAAATGGTCCAGGGTCAGTGGAAAGTTTGCCACAAAAACAAATGGACTATTTACTGGAATAAAGCCGTCCATATTTCAGTATAGTGAGTTCCTAATGACTTCATAAAATGATAATAGCAACATACCTTTCTTTCCTTTGAGTTTCCTTCTCTTATTGTTTCTCTCAGCACATGCCATTTCTACAGCAGGAACCTGCTGGAAGAGTGGCAATGTTAAAAAAAAAAAAAACATCAAGCCTTTTAATCATTAACACAAACCCGTGGCAACCCTGCTTCTACTTACCCCTACGGCTCGTCTCTTCTTCCCTCCAGTGGGACTCTCGTTCATCTCCGCTCCTGACAGGCAGCTGCTGTCTCCCTCCACAGACTCAGGCGCCTGGGCCACGACCTCCACCGGGGCCGGACCCTGGGGCAGTTCGGCGAAGTCCTGTTCTGGGATTTCTTTGGGTCTTGGGTCAGACTGGCTGCACCTGGGTCTGGGGTCTTGGACATCGCTGGGCGTGGAAAAGAGTGACAGGGTGGTGGCGGTGCGATCAGGGGCGATGCTGCTTTCAGACAGGCTGCGTTTGCGGGATGGAAGTGGAGCCGCAGTGCCGCACAACAGGGAATCCCAATGGTACCCTTCGCAAAGGGGCTCATCTCCCTCCGCCTGGGCGGCATTCTCCTGCTCGCTTGACACCATCTCGATGCCAAACCTGAACAGGCACAAGTGGCAGTTAGTTGAGTTTTCACAGGCAATAAACAACATGTACATATGGAATGGCAAAGGACATGCAAGATGCCTGAACGGTGTATCCAATCAACAGTTTACTGATAATATATAAATAAACAAACAAACAAACACTCTGATATACTCCACATGGACTGCACTGTCTGTACTCTACAGTGTAACAAGACTCACATTAACCTTGCAATTAGTGTTTGACTTTGTGCATCTGAATAAAGATCTACAAATCTTTGTATTTCACTGGTTTCCCAAAATACTGCAAATCATCAGATGTACCTGGGTAGACCTTTGCCTTTCTCCTGCTTCTTCCTGCTGACCTCCTGGTACACCTGGTCCCAGTTGACATTGCGTCGGGCCCCTGTGGAACTGATGAGCTCTCTCAGGATGGGCTTCAGACCAGGCTTCAAACCGGAGTCCTTCTCTGATTCGCTCTTGCGCGTGCCACTCACGTTGCGGATGCGCCGTGCGATGTTCAGATTGGGCTCATGCCCAGGACCAGCCTTCCCTTTAGTGCCCGATGTGTCGGTTCAGGTCTCGCTTGAGGCAAGCAGGCAGCGCCAACTTGCTCAGGCTGGGCACTGTGGCATAACCATCAGGGTTGGTCTCGGCGTTTGCGTCCTCTCTCGGCGTGTTCCCGTCAGAGCCAAAACCCTCGTCCCCCACATGCGATGCCTGATCTGTCGTAATCATGCTTACCTCCGCTTCCTCTTTCACTACTACTTCCTCCTCCTCCTCTCGGTCAGCAGTAGACGTACTAACTTGGACAGACTGCAGGGACAGGCATTCGGTCTGGCTTGAGGCGTACCTGGTGCCAGGTGGGGTTCGATCAGCAGCAGAGTCCTCATCATAGCTGGGTAGTTCAACCTGACCGTCAGCACCTTGTGCCTGGTCTTGGACGGCTGTCCTCGGGCTGCTCGGAACGCAGTCCTCAAGCTCCTGGATGTGCAGTGCCGTCTCATTGCTCTGCTCTCGACGAACCCAGAGTTCTCCGCCGGGCCTCTTCTCCAGAAGGGTCTCTTTGGCTCTTCTCAGCATGTCGGAGAGCAGACGCTCTTGCTCTGCAGCAGAGGGGCTTCTAGATGTGGGTCTAGAGGCTCCGGACTCCTGGAGTCTGGACGTTCTAAGGTGTTCCTGACTGGACGCTCGACTGAGGTCGGTCCTGGGGGAGGAGGGTGGAGGTGATTTGTCTGTGTGCTCTGCTGGCCTTTCAGCCTTTTTACCGCTGCTGGTTGACGTGGTACTGGGGCTCTCACTGGTGACGCTGCAAAAACTCCGCCTATTCTTTCTATATCTTTGGTCCATCTTGTGATGATCTGAGGACAGATGCTGTCTAGATTGATGTCCTGATCGCAAATGCCACTGGCCTGGACTATTCTCCACGGAGGAACTCTGGCCATCCATCAAAGGTGGTATGTCATTGACTTTGGCTGGTGGGTATGGCGCCCAGCGATACTGCTTGTCTACCTTCTGAGGTGCAGGCCCCTTGTTTCGTTCCTGTTCTCCACTAGAACTTTCCCTGCTCTGGTAGCCCTTCCTTGGGCCATCCTGCCCATGGGAATACTTTGGGTTTTTGTCCCCTAGTGACTGCATGGACTTAAATGCTTTGAGGGGTTTGTTGGTGGGATTCCTAGAGGACTCAGGCTGCTGTTGCCCCACCTGGACAGACTCCTTAGATCGCCGCCACTGATACTGGTTGTCTCTACCATTTCCTCCATCCTTGCCACCCCAGTTCTTACCCCAGATATGCTCAGGATTTCCCCTGTAGTCATTCGGTTTGCCACTACCATGGCCACTGGCTTGCCCAGAGTAAGCTGCTGGGTCCCACTGCTGGAAGTTAGGTGGCACTTCTGCATGCCATGTTGCACTTTTATTTTGCCTGCTTTGGGGGTGTTGCCAGTTGCCCCGGTCACAATTGCCACCTCCCCATGCCTTCTGCCAACTTGACATGTCCCCCCACCAGCCCCTAGGGGGCGGCGGTACGTCAGAGAAGTTCCAGTCCCACGACGCCCTGTTCTGGCGATGCCATGGCTTTGAGCCCCGGCGCAGCTTTTGCTCCTGCTGCTTCCGCCGTTCCTCTTCCTCACGCTCCTTTTTGGCTGCAGCTTCTTGAAGCCTGAGTTAAAAAAAAATAATAATAAAAAAAAAAGCTAAACATGGGTGCTATCTAGGCACCCAGACATAACTAGACAAAAACAGACACAGGCCATAACTCAAACAAACCCTTTCCAACAGTGAAAGGCATTTTGTTAGGAACACAGCCAAAGGGAGGAGTGATACTGCAGTGCCATGCGTCAGGAGAAAGTGAATCACGTGCCAGAGGGGTCTGACCTCATGAGGCAGTCAGGGCAGAGAAGGATCGGCTTTGGCATGTGACAAGACAGCAGCTGCACCCCAAACTCCTGTCTGTGACAGTCACACCACCCCATACCATACCACGACCCTCCCCCACTATCACAGGATGTCAAACAACTTTCTCTGCCAAATGTAACATTCATGTAAATCTTATTACAGTAGTAAAGACAGTATGAAATGAGCTGGAAATTCACTTCCAAATGTCAACAATGAATCACTGGATTGGTGGAACTGTGGTTCCCCCTCCACATAAAGTTACAGACAAGAATAAAGGTATTTTACTAGCACCCTTTACTATTTAGCAAGGAGTGTTATTCAGGATATTCAGTGGCAAACAGCCCCACATCAAATTCAACGATTTGCACTACGTAACACTTTAGAGAAGCTGTGGCTTCCATTTCCTCAATAGTATTTCCATTCGGTCACACATACACAATTGTTCTCCTAACTGAACTAATGTCTCTTGAAACAATTCAAATGTGTGAACTCTTTGCTCTGTAGTGGACAGTGCCCAGTTCCCATGCCAAGGTGAGCTGATATGTTTAGAAAGGCTGTGAGAGCGCGAGTGGTCATGGCTGTTTTAGGCTAGGTCTCTCACCACCTGACATCCAACTCCAGCAGCGGCCCTGTTTTCAAGCTCGGTCTAATTTAGAATAGGGCACACCATGACGCATGCCGGAACTTCCAGCGCAGCCACAAGCACAGTATCAGCCGCAGCTCAGTTAACTCTTCGTTTACAGGTGTGCAAAAGGTACACTTTGGTTCTAAATAGATACAAAATGTTGCTCTCTTAGGGTTATTTTCTTGGTACAGAAAATAAGGGCAGAAACTACACAGTAATCAGTAAATTAACAATAGATTATCAATAGATTACAAAATAAAACATGACATAAACCATGCATTTTACAATAAAAAAAAAACCCTGAGAGACCTGAAGACTGAGTCAGACTTGAACTGTACCTTATAAGCTCCTTGCGTTTCTCGATGAGCTGCACCAACTCCTTATCGAAGTACTCCTCCTCCTGGTCACTGCCTCTGGTCTGCTGCTCATGAGCCTCCACTCGTTGCTTGTGGATGGGGCTTGAGATGTGGTCAGCGTAGTTGGTCAGGCCCGCCACTTTCACCCCACACACCCGGCACTCATGGCCACAGTCCCTAGGGACGGAGGGGGACAGCGGGCGATCAATAGAAGCCTCTGGCATGGTCAGGTGCTGCTTCTCAGGTAGGGTTAGACTGATATTGGCTCATCAAATAGCCAAGACAAAAAATAGCTTGGAAAAGTGACAAAGAAAAAGGGTTGAGAGATTCAAATAGACAAAATAAAAAGACTGTCAACACTTGACAATTTCCAAGAAAAAAACATAGAAACCCCAAACAAAAATCTTCCTTGAATGAGATCAGGAGGCAAAAACACACTTATTTTCAAACTGAAAAAGTAAAAAAAAAAGTCAAAACTCATAAAAAAAAACATAAAGATACAAAAAATAAAGCTGGGTCTTCCTGATCTAACGAGGCCCTAGGCGCCGTTCTTTCTTTCCGGAGTGATGCCAACAAGCCAAGGCAACCTTCATGCCTGGCCCATGTTGGGTGTGGAGCGAAGACTGCGGCACCTTCTTTGAGCCTGGCAGTGCGGAGCAGAGCGGAGAGGAGTGGTGCCCAGGCTTCTCTGTGGCAGCCAGGGGCCAGAGCTCTAGCACGCTGTCATGGTGGTGTCCGCCTGGCTCTGACAGCTGCTTTAGGACAGCGGCTGCTAGTATCTCATCTCTCGCTCTGCTTTCCCTCAGGCTGCTAGTCCTTCTCTCTGTCTCTCTCGCTCTCTTCTTTTCTTTCCTCCTCTCTCTCTCCCCTCCTCTCTCTCTCTCTCTCTCTCTTTTTTTCTCTCTCTCTCTCTCTCTCTCTCTCTCTCTCTCTCTCTCTCTCTCTCTCTCTCTCTCTCTCTCTCTCTCTCCTCTCTCTCTCTCTCTCTTTCTCTCTCTCTCTCTCTCTCTCTCTCTCTCTCTCTCTCTCTCTCTCTCTCTCTCTCTCTCCCCTCATTTCCCTACATCTCCCTTCAGAGAGCGTTGGGAACAAGCAGCCAATCAGGCATTAGCTGCAATCTGAGCTTGCTGCAGCTGCACCAACACCAACACCCCCTCTAAACCCATCCCTGCTCAAGTTCCCCTCCAGAATGCCACTCTGGTGCAGTGATGAGAGAATGCTGGTATTTGGCAGTGCGGCTCTCCGAAAAGTGTGTCATGGCATCGGGCCCATTTCAGGTCCTGCCTGGTGGACTGTCTATTCTGCAGCGTTTGTTTTCTTGAGTGGGGTAATGGTCTACTCAATCTAGTTTAAAACTTTATAAATATATACAGCTCTGAAAAGGAAGAGACCACTGCACATTTTTCTTTTTTTCACAGCAATTTTTTCTGATCTCATCCTACGGTTGTCGGTCATATTCAAAAATTAAGAGGACACTGCAAATTTGATTATGGCTGTCAACTCATTCGAATGTCACTCAGCAACCGTAGGAGGACATCATAAAAATGTGCAGTGGTCTCTTCATTTTTTCCAGAGCTGTATATAATAGAAAATATATAGCAATGTCAAAAAAAAAATAATTATGCACTATAGATATCCCACCTGTGTTTAACAGTAAGCTCTATTTTTATATTTCACATATGAAAAGAAAACACATGAACGTAGACCAGAACAACCCCAAAAACATACACACACTCATACACCTTATAATGACATTTCACTCATTCAAATATAGAGAACTCTCTAACAGACATTTGAGATTGCCAGCCAGTTGTCATGAGTATGGGTCGGCTGTTGTTCCAACGGTATAGTGCCTATATATAAGCCTGGGCACAGACAGCTGCCCCAGCTTCTTTCCAGAATAACCGAAGGGGCACGTGTCTAACAGGACACGTGCTCCATACGGTTTCATATGAAGTTCCACAGAGCACAAGACAATACAACTGAATTACAACCACACAGCTGCAAATGACCTTGCTCCTCCCTGAACTTCACCCAGAAAATTAACGGATTTATAAACGATTCAGAGATTGGTGGGCTGTGAAACCTGCGGAGTACATCCGGCGGTGGGAGAGAACTAAAGGTGTTACTGCTATTCAAAAGAGGCCTAATGTGCCTGTCTGGCTGGTTTGTTGCAAAATGTTTGCAGAGGGAAAACTCACCGGCCCTTAAGGTTTTCCAGCTCTCTGTGGTGCAACATACTCCTCATATGCTCATCCATCTCCTAAGGACACACAAGGACACATTTAAGGAAGCAAATCTAATGTTATGCTCATTATGTGCAGTTGGAAAGTCTCGTCTTCTAGTATGAATGTATCTAGGAGAGCTTTTTAAGGAAACAAAATGTGGAACATTTGAGGAACTTCATTGGTCATGATGCTCTGAGACATCAGATCAACTAGGAAAACCTGCTGAAGACTAATCTTGAAACCTATAACAACAGTAATAACAACAACAACAAAAGACTATGATATTGTGTTCAGAGCTCTCTGCTCTTAGGGTAGGGACAGGTTCAACAAAGCTTTCAATAAAATCGCAATTGAGTTTGTCTTGGGTTACCTGCTTGGAGCTGTAAACAATCTCACACAGAATGCACTTCTTCTCTTTCCCCATGGTGGGCAGGTCTTGAGTCAGGCCATACCTAATAAAAAGAAACCTGGACAGAGGGCCAGAAAGGAGAAAGCAAGAGGCCAAGGGGATAAATAAGTGTTGTGTTCATGTCATGTACGCATAACGTACATAAGATTACACTGGTTCACAACAGGTTTACCAAAGGCCTAAAGTACGTTGAAAAAGGCATGTAGGCCTATATGAGAGACTGCGATCTCCATTAGTAGGGCTTGGACGTGACCCCATCCCCCACCTTTCAAATAACAAGTCTGGCATCCCAGTGGAGAGTTCTTTCTGGACAGTGGGCTAATTCAGGGCTGCTGATAGTGCAGCACCCTGGCCAAGAGGTGGCCTTTGCCGTTGCAGTGTTGTGTCTGAACAAGTTCAACACCAGCACTGGAAAGTTATCACCAGAGGTCACGTGTTTTATATAGAACATCAAAGGGAGAGCAGGTCATGTAATAACTTTACCCTACATGGCAAAAAAGGGGAGAGATACAGTACCCTGCAGAATTATTGGCACCTGTGCTAAAGTTGACTAAAACCGGTATAAAAAATAATCTGTTGGTGATTTATTGTAATCTCACAATGAAAAAAATAGGAAAAGTCCAACCTTGAAGTGAAGCAAATTTATTTTGAGAAAAAGGAAAATCTCAATAGAAATCCATATTTTAACAAAAAAACATCACTCACAATTATTGGCACCCCTGCTTGTAATACCTTCTTAAGCCTCCCTTTGCCAATAAAACAGCTTGTAATATTCTCCTATGACACCCTATAAAGTTGGAGAATACAAAACAAGGGATTTAAGACCATTCGTCTTTACAAAATCTCCCCCAGATCGTCCAGATTCCTAGGTCCACACTTGTGCATTCTCCTCTTTGACTCATCCCACTGTTTTTCTATGGAGTTTAGATCAGTGCAGAGGTGCCAATAATTCTGGAGGGTACTGTATTGCTGTTTGCAACAGACAGGAATTTGACCTACAAATGAAAAATCAAGAAAATTGGTCGGCTACAATTTGTGGTGATATAGCCTAGATATTGTTGTATTGTAGATATTGTAAAAACATATTATTGGGCAACGTTGATGTAATGAACTTGGAGACGTGTGTTCTCATACATGTCCATCTTCAAAACGTTGGTATTCCATCATAAATGAAATGGTATGTCGGCCCCCTTACCCAGCAACGACAATGGCAGTTATTTATGGGTCTTTTGGATTATGAGAGGAGATCCTGCAGCCTAACACCCTTCCCACACCAAAGGGAACGGCTGGTATGTAGTCTTGCTGCCCACTGACATACTATGAAAGGAAATACTCCTCAGCTGACCCACAAATGGTACAGTGCTGTGCAGTGACAGGAGGGTTACATTCAATAATTCGTCCAAGTAGTTTACACCAGCAGCATAATAAACTCCATTTCCCTGCAACCTGTTTGTTTATTCTGCGAGCTGTGAGGATAGCAGATGAAATGCTTTGAATTTGAGGAGGGCAACGGTGTCTGAATCCATTGAAATGGAGGAAGGAAAATGTAGCTCTGAGCAAATGTATTTTGTTTTCAAACACACAACCGAGCTGCAAATGGCGACAGTGTAAGGCATTTAAATACCAAAAACCCAAGCACAGATCTTTATAAGCAATGCAAAGCTTTACTGCAATGAATATCAGTTTACCAAACGCAGTGCATTCCCTATCATTCCCTATTTGCGTAACAATGTTAGCCAACTAGCTAACTGTTGGCTAGCGAAAGTTGCCTCACAACGTACAGGGCAGTGTTCAATCGTTTGACTAAGTTAATGTTTTACGACGACGCACTGCAAATGCTGCATGCAAACTTTCAGTTGCGCCAAGTTGTGCACGACTTACCAAAATAATGTATGTTAATACATACAATATACGTTAGCTCTTACCCTGGCTAGGTTAGGCTAATAGATCCAGACCAACTTCACCGCAAAAAGTATGGATTCATTTATTTCATGTATATTACATCCAGCAATGCGGTAAACTTCTTCGTGCTACAAACTAACTTGTTCGAATTAAATGTTTACAGCTGCGAAGAAAGGTGTGCGTTAATCTATCGTTTGTATCGTTGGCTGTAAGGTAGCTATTGCTAACGTTAACAACGTAACGTTACACGTTATGCACCAGCATCATGTTGAAAACACCAGGCAGGTGATTTCATTTGTACACTTTAACTTGGTAAATGGAAAGTAAATAAATGTATTTATTACAAAATTAAAACCATTGTCAATAAAATGTAATAGACAACCTATTATTATTACATGCAATTTACTTTAACGTCTATGTTAGCTGGCTAGCAGAGCAGGACACATAAACATTCATAACACTACAATCTTTCACTTTATCAAACTTATTTGGAAAAACAAGCAGCATCAGGACATACCTCAGTGCAACAGCATAAGTCTATCAATTTTCTCCAAAGTATTCCTCTCATAGCGAAGTACACTTATAACTATAAAGGGGGTCTGACTTGCTATGTACACAAGCGATTGGTGTCGAATCTGCAGTTACCTCGCGTGTTCCTCACTTCCGGTGTTTCAGGGGATTCCAGTGGCATGGATCATAGGTAGGGAGGGTCATATAGACATAATAGATGGGGAGGGTAGACGCATTGCATATTTGACAGGGGCTCTGATGGAAAGTGGTCATTGCAGGGCAGACATTATCAGTGGAAGAGATTATTTACGTTGATACATGCACAATGGGTGCACCCATTAAATGACACACCATCAATACAATATTACAGAACTGACAGTGCCCACTTTTGTCCAAAATGGGGGTTTAATAACTCATGACAGTGCCACTTAAATAAACTTTTTCTCAGCTCAGATTATTTTGCAGACACATCAACAGGCAATTCATTATGCCACTGTTTATATTTTTTGTTGAACAGGCTACACAGTATGATTGGCTCGCTAACAGTTATAACTGTGGTGCTAGCTATATTTACTAATGTAATAAATGTCAGATTTGGCTTTGTAGCAAATTTTGAATTGTGAATATTGGCAGTATGTGTTAAATTTACCCCATAGTAATTGAGTAAAAATTGTATAATTGGAGTTTTGCTATACAATACACAATTTACAATACAGACACATTCTGCATCTCACATTTCCGATGTAAACAAGTATGTTCACCTAACTGAAAAATGGTACTCAATGCAAATTTAGTAACAGGCAAAGATTAGGAATTATTTATTTTTTGCAAAAAAAGACAGTAGTCCCTTTTAATGAATACTTCTATGCAAGAACAATGATATTTCTTTTTACTTTTTGTGTCAGCAGGACTAAAGTATTAACTATCATGTCTTTGGCAGTGAGGTAATTTAGTGAAATAAATATGAAATTTTCCAAAAATGCATAACATCATCTGTGGAAATGCCAAACTGGGTTTGAAATGCAACATCCAAGGCTCAAGGTTCAAGGCTCATTCATTAATATTCACACTAAATAGGCATAATCAAGACTGATCGATTGATCGATGACTTGAGTCCTAAGTGTGTACACAATGTGGTAATACAATCAGATACAAATAGATATCAGCTAATTTGGTTGAGCTCCCTATTCCTCTTGCTCTTTTGGTGTCTTCTGTGAATTTTCCTAATCCAACGGATTGTGAGTTTTGCAAAGTTAGCAGCTTTAAAAAGAGCCATGAAGACTCCACAAAGAATGGCAAACGAATTCCAAGGGTTTGCTGTGACTATCTGCAGAAAAAGGTGTTGTTTTAATAAATTAAAATAAAAACAAAAAAGTGGTTAAAAAGTTGTCTAAAATCAAAGCATATCAGTTACAAATTTACTTACATCTTTCACTTCTTGTATAAATGGATCCCGCCACTGGAACACGACAAAGAAAAGTTCATTTGTTTGTTCTGAAACTGGTCGTCTGTCATTGTACTTCACAACGCTGGACTGAAAAAAAAAAACAGTTAAGAATATAGCACTATTTTGGGGAACTCTAGGGAATATTGACAGGACATTACCTCTTGGCGAAATTCCACAGATTCATTTCTCCTGCCTGATGTCTTGACTAAAGACATTTTAACCCAGGTCCTAAATCCTCCAGAGAAGGTCCACATGGAGTAGTTTCTTTCACATTCTCTCATAAACTCTTCCTTGTCAATGCTGGAACAAACACACACTAAAATCTAAATATATGTATTGTACTAATATCCCAACAGCATTACATATTTGAATTACAACAAAAATAATGTATTAAATGTACCTTCTGGACATATCACTGTATTTGGCAAACAGCATGTAACTGATGGCACTAAAATCCTCCTCAGTTCCATTCTGACTGAACTGCAGAAATATCAGTTCCCGGTTCAGGACATCAGTTGGACCTTGGACCACCAAGGCTTGTTTCTGTAGTAAACACATCACAAGCACAACTCACAGTCAGTCTGTCCTCTACACTGGAGAATTTTGAAAAGCATGACAACAGTTCTCACCTTTGTGTCATTGGAGTAAGGATCTGTGTAGTTGACCTCTTCCATTGCACAGTCGCCCTCTTCAAATTCCCCAACAGTTAGCCGTGGGGGAATGTGGTCATGGTAGCGATGCTCGCAGCTCACTAATTTGGCTGTTCCAGGATAGAGAGCAATACCTAATGACAGCACATTGTTAGTGTACAAAGCAAAGCCATATAGTCGAGTCAAGCCAAGTTTATTTATATAGCGCATTTCATACACAGAGGTCATTCAATGCGCTTTACATAAACAAAAGCAAACATTAATAACAAATAAAAACATAAAAGGGCAATAGTGAAAGAATAGTTTAAAAGGTAAAGATCATAATAATACATATAAAAACCATAAAACGCACACAGTAAAATAATTTAAAAATAAAGAATAATTAAAAAGACAAAATAAAAGACATAATTTTCAAGGCGGATTCAGAATTTGTAACTCAGTGCAGTTAGCAAATAGCATCTGAGAACAGTTGGGGCCTTTTTAATGTGTTCCGAAAGTTGGTTCCAGAGCTGAGCCGCATAGCAGCTAAAAGCTGCTTCACCATGTTTAGTTCTAACAGCAGGTACTAACAAGTTTTTCTCCTGAGACCTGAGAGGTCTGGAGGGTGTGTACTGCTGAAACATGTCTGAAAGGTAATTATCCTGCTCCATTTAGTGATTTATAAACAAGCAGTAGTGCTTTAAAGTCTATTCTGTGACTTACTGGAAGCCAGTGCAGGGACTTAAGAATTGGAGTAATGTGGACTAAGTTTTTTTTTTTTAGTTTTTGTGAGAACCCTAGGTGTTGCATATGTAATGATAAAAAATATCAGCAGCCACATATTCATGGCCACATGGGTAAAAAAAGCATATAAACATATGTAAAACGTCATAAGCATAATAAAATATCTTACCTGTTAATGCTTTTCTGATTTAATAATGAAATGTAAAAGTTATGAATGGAAAACTTGACTCACCTGGGGGTTCAAATGCATCTACTTCTTTGTATCTGACTGACATAACAGGGTGGTTGAGTTTCTCCAGGAAATCAGAAATAGTTTGATAGGCTAAAAACCCTGCCCCCGCTGTCAAAGAGAGGTATATAAGGATGAGAATAACTGAAAAGAAACTTTTCAGACAAGTCTTGTTAAATCCCAACAAGGGGTTGATCTCTGTGGGATCATCACCTGCAAAAAAGGGGGGAAAAATCTACTTCAATTGATTGATGTGAATGCACACATAGAAAATTCCATCATAAAAACATCAAGCAAAACTGGCATTTTAATAGTAGATAAAGCCTACTAACCAGGCAGAGCAGATCCGTTGGCCTTAGATGCCTCATTGTCTTCTGCATAACTCTGATAAGCTTCTGAGGGCTCTTCACCATTATCATCACTGAACTTTGAAAAAGAACATGTTTTCCTAATGTCATGATACAAAATAGCACCCTTACAAAAAATAACTGCACTACTTCAAGTGTCAAAACTGCAGTTTTGGAGGAATTATTTGCAGATCTGATGCAGGAAATCCAATATTTTGGACATTTGGAAAAAATGCATTGCACTTCATAGTACTGTACTTTACTGCAGAAATGAAAATATTATTGTACTTCACTGTACTTTGAAAAAGTGAGGTTATTATTTGTAAGGGCAGATATAGCTCAGTGGGCAGCATTAATCATTTCAAAATGTAATGTCATTATTTTATAATAATGTTCAACACTACATGCTTAACTGAAATACACTATGTATTATTATATGTGTAGAGAAGCTAAGATGTTTGCCACGAAAGTTGAAAAGGTAACTGTGTGTCAACAAAAATCAACAATGCCCTAAAAGTAGCCTATACTGTAGGCTAGGAACCTGCTACAAGGTAGGCTGGGTTGTGTCAGCTGCTGCATCACCTGACTGATCTTCGTGTTCCTTCCTTTGCCTAAAATTAATTGAATTTAAGCCATGTTTCACTGCCTTCCTACTTAGACAAGTCATTTTTGACGAAATCATAATATTAATTGTTTGAACTGGTGTAGATGTAATTAGAACAAAGACGAACATTCGTAAACTTAGCCTACCTCTTGGTAAGACCGAGATGCCTCTCTTCTGAGCATTGTACTAGACTTAATCCTTCTGGAGTCTCCGTGTTAGGCTGACAACTATAAAACACTACATGATAAAGTACTCATTTTGTATTGACAATGGTACTGTACTGTGGTGCCAGTTTCCAAAAGTTATAACTTTCATGCAAATCAGGTAAGTACAAGCCGATCCAGCCAGTTCATGAGGATCCTGGTTCCTGTGGAATGAAATGTGACATCACATGAGGAACTGGATGCAACATGGGGGTTGGCTGTCTGGCTGGTCTGTTTCTTTTACTGTCTATGGTGTCTGGTCATAAATCTGTGTTGGTTGCCATTCCCGTGGTTGTGTTCTATTGGTGGCCTAAATCTTTTATCAGGCTCATCATTCTGTTTAGGGTGAATATCCCGTAGCAGATGAGTGGGGGGACTCAAATGCAAGTCAACCACAGACATTATTGTTCCCAAAGTAGCCTACGTATAATTGAGTCAAAGAATGACAAATGTTATCTCTAAAGCAATTAGACTCATATTGGCACAAGTCCCTCAAGTGTTCCAGATCCCATGAATCGCTGAGCAGTAGACTTTCGGTTGTGGTCGTTCTATCACCCCAAATCAGCCAGTGGCGCTAGTGAGAGTTTGGAGATTAGGACTCAGGAAATCCGTCGAGTTTACAGTGAAGTTTGGATGATTCTTTTCGTTGAGCAGAAATGCAGGGCACAACCACATTTATCTTGATTTCAACAGTATCACTTGTTTGTTTAGCGAGTGACACGACATTGAAAAAAGAAACACTCTCGAGGCCCGTGCGGCTGATCACCGAAGAAGAGTTGGAGAATTACAATGGAAGTCAGGTAGGACATCAGGAAACGTTGGCTACATTTCAAATACGAATTAGCCTACTGTCATTCATTCATTGCCGTTGCATTTTCTTCACAGGATGGACAGCCAATTTATATGGCGATAAACGGAGTAGTGTTTGATGTTACTACAGGAAAAGGTAAAGTCTGTTATTTGTGAATGATGTTTGAACGTTCATTGAACCTTTTTCAAGTGCAGTAAAATTAGAATGATTTTGGATGTTCGGCAGACATTCGACTGAGTTGATTTAGCTACTGTTACAACGTTGCTTGTTAATCGTGTGTCGCAAACATCTAGGATTCTAGGCTTATAAATCACACAATTAAATCCCGTTTACAGAGGTCTCCAGCCCACATTTGGTGAAAAGAAGACCTCATTTGGTATTTTGAAGCCACAATATTTCACTTGTAATAACATGCTAACGCAAAATAGTAGACGCACGTTATATACACAACCTATTGCTCTGGATTACCTTTCACAGCAGTTGGTTTTTCAAAATAATAGTCCTCCTTCTGTATTCAACAATGCACACAATATTCCCATGGCAATATTTCAGGCTGCGGTGCACTTGTGGCCAAATAATGCACACCATTCGAACCATCTTCTCAGCACTTCATATTACCCATATTAGCCCATATTTTTTTGGAAATAAGACTTAATTTTGTGTTTGGGGGCCACTTGTAACATTTCACTTGTGATAACTTGCTAACACAAAACAGTAGAAGCACACCGCAAACATTATAAAGAATCTATTGGTATGGACTACCTTTCACAGCAGTTATTTTTTTCAAAATAAAAGTCCTACATCGCTATACAACCATTGACAATATTTCAGGCTGTGGCGCACTTGTTGCTCAATAAATCACACCATTCTAACCCTCTTTTGGAGCTCTTTGTATAACAGCCCATATTTGTAATACTTGTAATAACACGCTAACACAAAAATGTAGAAACACACCGCATATGCTATTAAGAACCTATGGTTATGGAATATTTTTCACAGCAGTTGGTTTTTCATAGTAAAAGTCCTACTTCTATATTCAACAACAGTTTTCACATGGCAATATTTCAGCGTGTCAAACGTGTCAGGAAATAGGTCACATCATTTTATCGCTCTCATAGAGATCTTCATGTCACATATCTTCTAAAAAATTTAAATTTTACCGCACTCCATTTTCATGGGTTTCCAACATCCTAGGTGTGTATGCCTATAAATTAAAACGGGAAAGACTCAGGCATCAGAGTGCATAGCCCATAGACAGACAGGAGGACGGGATTTCCCCCTGGACAAGATCGTCCAATAGATGTGTTCGTCTTCAGGTAGCTGTAAATAAAATCAGCCGCTGTAACCTAAACCTGAAGATAGACAAACGCACCCATGGATTTTTCCGCAGCAGCCAATTAAATAATTTCCCACTCCATACTTACGAAGCACAGTCAAAGAGTATGTAAAGCATGTAGCAGACAGGAGAATAGACATTCAACCTAATGAGAGAAACTTCCATGTCATGATGATTTATCAGCAGCTTTCAAAACCTTCTGAAAAAGGTTAAGAGGCCTAATGGTGACATTGCTTCATCAACAATAAGAATAACAAGAAATAGGATTTGGGTTGACATTATCAAAGTTGACCAGGGAAGCAGATTCGTTCACAGAATAGTGTTTTCATTGCTGACCAATTGAGTAGCCTAACAATAATTGATCATAATTTTAAAAAAAGTGTTGGCCTATAAAGCCAAATAGCTTCAACAACATCACTTCAATCAAATATCTTTATGAACAACAGTTGGCAGAAATACTTGACCTGTTTCTCCATATTAAAATAGTCTACTTCAACTCACTGATATTGAACAGTGCTGGGTCAGATTGCTTTGAAATGTCTAATCATTAGGCTACTACAGACTACACTACCATTTTTGTAATCGGTAATATAATCCATTGGATTACAAAAATAATGTAAGGAATCTGAATGCTTTTGGATTACTTCCAAATAAAATATTCAAAAATACATTAAAGGGACACCAGGCAAGCCTGATACTTTTTCTCTACGAAACTCCCCCTCGCTCGGTCTGAAGCTCTTTTCCTTTTCTTTGCGTCAAGGGTTTTCGCTGCTTCTTTGCCGGCTCTGCCATTATACACACGTTTGCAACAATCTCTAGCGTTTCGTTAGCCTGCCTCTGTGCTGTAAACTGATCCTGCTTCGGTCGGCGGGTAGGATACACCGAACTTGCAAGTGGGATATTCTTCCTACAGGCAGTAGGGGCGGGGGAGAGAGCCTTCATTCGCCCCGTAATGAGTCATTTAACCATATACCGACTTACGAAGATGATTAATTAACACGAAAACGTTGCCTGGTGTCCCTTTAAATAAAAAAAAGACTGCCAAAAGCTGGTCCACCAACATTCCTTTTCTTTTTCATTTTAAAGCAACACAATGTGGGGGGGGGGTCTTAAAATAATGGAGTCAAGATCATTTTGATGCTACACTGACTTAAAATACGTACGGAGAATAGCATGTCTGACATTGCCAATGCATGCCCACTCCAGAATGCCTTTTATTACATTATGTTATTCTCTCGGGTAGGAGCATGACCCTTTTTGTCTGTTACAGACAAATTGATAGAGATTAAAGCATGTAGAAAAGGCCCTTGACTTACAGTACATGTTGGGGGTGCAAGATGGTCTACTTGATGGGTACTTGTGTCTTCTACATTCCGTGTCCATTCATTCCAAATTGGGTCTATCTTAATTTTTTCACTACACTGTATATTGATTGCATGATTTAAAGCCATGATATGTATTAAAATACATAATCAAAATGTAATCTATAGTCTGATTATAGTTACTTGGTTTTTGTAATCTTATTATGTAATCCAGATTACTTGTATTCAGTTACTACCTAACCCTGAGCATGACCATGTGCTGTCATTGTTGGATTTCAGTCCAGGCATGGACTTGGCCTTCAAAACATGTCTCCTGCCTTAATCAGTCTTTAGAACGATGACTTCACTTCACAGATGGATATCCTGACATTCTGTAGTGTAGAATTCATAGTTCTATTAATGATTGCATGCTGCCCTTGTCCTGAGACAGCAAAACTCCATATAAAGTCATAAAGCTCTCTATATAAAGCCATTCGTGTCACGTTATTAGTCCAGTATCAGGGGGAACTAGACAGAAGGAAGTGTGAATGGAAGGACAGAAAGGGAGAAGTTACTGCTGTGTTGCTTTGTGTTTAAAGTTTTTGACCAGCTGGATAGTGGTGTAGTGGGGATTTTTAAAATGTGGTTGGGGGTGCTATTGGAATGACGTCATTGCAAAAAACTGCCTTACGCACCTCCACATACATCGGTGCGTAAGGCCAAGGCCAAATTGTTACCAGCTTTCGTGAACATGACACCGTATTCACAAATCCATTCAATGACTTGGATTAGCTTCAAAATGTAATGTCTGCAGCCAGACTGCACTTTTCCACCAAAGTCTATGAATACCAGTTCTGTAGCTTTTCATTTTACTATTGTTTTATTTTAATTTTGTTTTACAGCACTTTGGTCAACTGTTGTTGTTTTTTAAATGTGCTATATAAATAAATTGACATTGACAATGACATTTTGTTGTAACACACAATAAACCGACAAACCATAATGTAGAATGTATCTAGCTAATTTCAGGTAATGTGGAATGACGAGCTGCATAGTTTAACGCCTTTACGCATGGTGGAAAACTGATGGTAATTTTGATACCATAGATTTAATAGAGACCCAGTCAGACCAATAGTATGAAAAATCAGGAACAGAGTTTATTTACAATGATGCACATCAAGGGAGAGACAGCATGACTTCACCTAAAGATCCATCAGCTGCTCTAACTAGACAAGGAAATAGTTAGGGTTTAAGTATCCTTCCAGGCTGACGGGAGATGGCGTTGGTCATCCCATCTCACACGGACTACACTGAATCAGACCCTGATTAGTGGCAGCCTGGCAATCCGGAGCAGATAGCTACTGACGCAGCCATGCAGAACAGTGAAACACTGCAAAGTCATAATATTCCCGCTTATCTCTAAATACAGTCACACACAGATATACACAGGGACAGTACAGATATCATACAGTCATTACATAGAATCATACTTTTAGTATCAAAGTGACCCACTAATGAGAAATGCAGAACATTAAACCACATATTGGAATATTGGTAACGAATTTTATGACAAAGAGGCCTAATTGGAGACATTTGCGTGATGGATGCACTTGTTGTTATCACTGGTAACAACGTTTACTATATTAATAAACGCACATTAAAATGGTCAAAACAATGCTCCAAGAAGTGGGGGGACAGCCCACTACACCCCTGCAGCTGGATGAGCCAAAGGATGGATGGGTCAAAACTCTCTGCTACTGTATGTGCTCTCTTCTATCAGAGCCTGTCAAAGTAGCCTGAAACAAGGTGGTGGTAATGTGTTGGTTTAGAACTGCTTTGCTGCCTAAGGACTAAAGATTCTATGCTCTCCTCTAAATTCTTTGATCAGGACTAAGACGGCCTTTAGTTCTGTCACTACTGACAACTAAAGGAGCTGCATTGTGCCAGAAGTTTTGCAGCCAAATGTTGAGATATCCGTCAATAAAGTGAAGCACAAGTGAGATTGGAAAGACAATGAGGAAAGACAGTCTACCAAAGAATAGTTCAGACAAGAAATCTATTAAGTCTTGGGTGATATTTCTGCAAGCTTTCAGAGTTTCCTTTAAAGTCTAGCACCCCTGTAGTATTGGCCTATTAATCACATGGAAAGACAAAGAGAACCACACCTGAAACCATGCAACTTCTCCCTTGTGTAGATTTTTTATGCCAAGGGTGCACCATACAATGCCTTGGTGGGAAAAGACTCTACGAGGGCTGTTGCCAAGATGTCCCTTGATCCAGAGGACTTGACTCATGACACTGTAAGGTGCCACACATTGGGGCCTGTATATCTTTGCCCAGACATTTTTCCTTGTATGGAATGTTTCATTTTACGGTGCAGTTGTTTTTCAAACACTCTTGCCCTCTTTGTTTGCCTTTCCCTCTCTGACAGACCGGTCTGACAGAGGAACAGCTAGAGTCTCTGGATGGTGTATTTACTGGGACCTACAAAGCGAAGTATCCCATTGTGGGCTACACCGCACGACGCATGTTCAATGAAGATGGCAGCCCCAACAAGGACTTCAAACCAGAAGACCAGCCTAATTTCACCTTAAAACTTGAGTTATGATTATATGGCCCTGTGTGATTTCACAGAGATCCCATCAACATGAACGCATTGTGTTAAATTGGGCTTTGGATTTGTGTCCAATCAGGACATCGGTTGAGTCATACATAATTGTAGATGCCCAGTAGGGGCAGTAGCAGTACGGAAGGGAGATAGCATGTGCTTTGTGAGTGAGTCCATCTTCCCCTTACCAAGAAAAACATTTGATGCAAGGAAATGTTAAAGCAATCATTAACTTTAGAATAGATTTACTCTGATTTTTTTTTTGCTGTATGCTTCGTACCTTGATGAAGAATTCACACTAATGGAGATTTTGTGTTCAATTGTCTCTGATAGCACACAGGTCTCTAACAAATACCTCAGACATTGAGTCCAGAATATCAATAGAACACCAGATGACCTCAGATAAAAAAAATAAATTTCCAGTAACTAGTTATGTGCTGCCCTCTACGCCTTTGCATTTTCTCACTTGTCTATGGAGGAGGTGGGTGAAAGGCTTGTGGTGGTCTCTCCCCCTACACACAGTGGTTCGATGATGCTTGTCTGGCCTTTGTGTGGGAATTTTCCCCTGGTGGGCTCCGTCAAATCAGCCCCTCAGCGTGGGGTGTGTCAGAAACTTGTTTTGATACGTCTGTTTGTAATTAGTTTATTTATTTTTCTACAAATAGGTGGGTGATTAAATTAAAATGTGATAATTTGATGCATCAGTCCCATGTCATTTCTTTGGTTTGGGGTATTGACAGTGTCATTTAGTGACTGTTTGCTCCCATCAGAATTGTGTATGTTTTGTATTGCTCAGGTATCGCTGCAGCAGATCTTATTGCATCTTCATTCTGTATTTTAAACACTTTTTTAAAATTAAGACCTTAATATAAATATTACAACAATAATGATTTGAATGAATTGAATGATACATTTAAATAACCGCTGAGTTGACCCAAAAAGATAGAGTTGTGTTGTGTAGATGGTAGGAAATTCCTTCGCTTACTTTCTGTCTTTATTGTGTCACATCAAAGAGAGGTATAAAGCGAAGACAGTGAACAGTAGGAGGATAAACGTCTCCCCACTCACTTGGCTGCTCAGTTAGCTGAGTTACTGCATTTATTGTAAGCAGAATGGACATCAACGTGGGTTGATGATTGATGGATGTTAAAGACAGCACTGTTAGTCAATAATCGTAATATTCTTTTCTCAGAAGGCAACTCTCAGGATGAGTCTTTATTCTGAGGATGATTGAACTGTCAGTGATTACCATAAACTTCAGTAACAGTAAATCTCTACCACAATAATGTTTGAAATGACAATTAGAGATGATGATCACTAAAATACTCATATTTATATTATGTATACAATAACTGTGTTTGCATACATAGTTATGGCCCATTTCATATACAGTTATAAAAAGAAAAATGTTTTATATGACTTACAATGCATGTGGAAGAGCATTATTCCTTAAATGAAATATGCATGCTCTTTACCACAGACCTGTGTCATGTACTGTATATGTAAGTGTGACTCCAGTACAGGCCTTTTAAATATGGGAATACATAGTGAAAACTGCATCTAGATATTGATCTGCATTACACCAACAATGTAACACAGTTCCTTTCAATGTGAAAAAAGAAGACTTTTAAAATCTCCTGTCTTCTCACGTTTACCATTTATGACAGAAACTATCTTCCTCAAACCTATGTCACATTAGGTCAACCAGACCAGAGCTTGTTGTGTTACACGCATCACTTTCCACCCACTCCGACGTCGTCACCCCATATATGGTAGGAGGGGGTGTTCTCGGTGGGTGTCCGTGATGCTGCTTCCTGTCTCCATTGCATATCAGAAATTCCCCTTTGCCAGCCCACAGCAGTTTTGAGAGTTGCTGTAGGCTGTTTCAGTTTAGTCAGTCTGCCTCTGCTCTAGTGGATGGATGCTACTAGCGTGTGTTGCGACTTTGCCTAGAATCTCATAGGATAAAGAGTAAAAACAACTAGATGTATCCCACAGGTAAGAATCATGTTACATTGTTACTATGTTACATAGTTGCAGCCTATTCTGTCTGTTGCATTGGATGTAACAACTAGTTTGTTTATGATTGTGTGTTGATAAAGCTAGATTTAGATCTATGATGGTAAAGCTATATCTTAACCTGAGGTTGTTTTGAAATGTTGATTGATCTGATCATATCAAGACTTGATTACTT
This sequence comes from Alosa alosa, assembly GCF_017589495.1. Taxonomy (NCBI): domain Eukaryota; kingdom Metazoa; phylum Chordata; class Actinopteri; order Clupeiformes; family Clupeidae; genus Alosa; species Alosa alosa. The sequence goes on from NC_063207.1 coordinate 23,213,366, forward strand.
TTCTTTTAATACTGTACATGTTTTAGAGGTAGAATGTATGCATCATGACGGGTTGCATGTAGTTTCTAAAGAAAGCTTTTTTTTAATATTGTATTGTTAAAGATATTTACTCGACATGTAAAGGTTTAATGCAGATGACATCTCTTACAGTGGTATCCTAAGCATTCCAAAGAACCTGTATTTGTTGCCGTCTGAAGATTTACCCATGAAGGTGTTGAGCAATCACGTGGTAAGTTCACACTTATAATCTATCTTCCCTTCCTATTGTCTTATGATTCCATCAAGTAATTTAATCATCACTTTTCATAGTGTTTTTTTTTGACAAGATATCCATTCTGACAATTGCGATGTTTGTCTCCCACAGTCTAAAAGTCTTTCTGAGGGTGGCATGGACTCATTCATCATGTTGCCTTCAACAGTAAGTATTTTATTTTATTGTTGAGCCCCATCATGCAGACACCCCTCAAGAGTTTCTGGAGAGGCTTTCAATCTTACTTTACGATCAATGACAGATAAACTCAAACATTATTGAGACCAAATTCCAGTTACTGTACTATCAATGTGTTGTGTAGATGCTAATTAGTAGCCTTGTTTTGAAAGATATGGAAACTATTTATACCACCATAGTTATTATGAACTGATGCAGTTAATCAATTTCAGGGTAGGGCCACTGTTGGCATCTTGTCAGGTCACCACATCAAAATGCTCTTGTCTTTCCCAGAGAGATGTGAAGACCGAACACGTGTTCCTTGTACAGTCAAGCAAAACAACTCCTGGAAACGCTTCTCCTACTGGTAAGAACAATGAAAGTCTTTGAAGTCTTTTAGGTGAAGGCCAGTGCTGATTACATTTTAATATATGCAGCATTATGTATAGCTAATCATTGCTAGTTCTCACACTTTGATTTCTATAGACAATATAATGACCTCAGTCTCTTTCCCTTATACAGAAAATATCAATCAAAAGCGATGGCGGAATGTGTTCAGGAGGATTCAGAAGAAACCCAAGTCATCTTTGTTTGGACAGCCTCTTTCCCATGTCTTTCTTGATGAAATTACACTTCCAAAGCCTATAACAGTAAGTTTGTTTTGCTTTTCTCTATCTCCCAGCATTTTACACACAGACACGCATGCGCGCACACACACACACACACACACACACACACACACAATTTATTAGGCATCACTGTACCCTACTGTTCTTTGTAATAAGAGGTCATTGTGTCTGGTGTTTTTTTGCAGGAGATCCTGGTGCTTCTGTGTAAGAATGGACCATGCATAGAGGGAATCTTCAGGAGAGCAGGGAATGCCCGCATCATAAGGGAGACCAAGGAGAAGCTGAACACTGGAGTAGAAGTGGACTTTAGTGACATGTCAGTGTTGCTGCTGGCTGCCCTTTTCAAGGTAAGAGAAAGAAAAGACACATGGCTCTCTTAATCATTAAGAGTCCAAGTAGCAATAGCTCAAAGGCTAATTTGCTCACTTTGTTTCAACTGAAGGACTTTCTAAGAGAAATCCCTGGTGGTTTACTGATGGAGGAGCTATATCAATCCTGGATGACCGCAATGGCAACCGACGGTATTGATGAGAGATGCAGAGCGCTGAAAAAGTAAGTAATTGCCAATAATAAGAGCATAGTAATATTTGAGTCATTGACCATTTACCACAGGCCTGTTATGAGAGAATATTAAGTTTTAATCGTTTGATTTCCCAGGGTTATTGAAGAGCTACCAGAACAGAACATTGTCCTTCTGAAGCACCTAGTCTTCATGCTTGATCACATAAGCCAGAATGCAGAACAAAACAAAATGAACCCCAGGAATTTAGCTGTCTGCATTGCGCCCAACCTTCTCCAAATTCACCAGGTTGAAGCCGTTGAAAAGGTGAGTCATTTATTTTTCTCCCGTGCACTTGGGTTTTAACAGAGTTAGAGAAGAGATGAGGTCTGACTACATGGGGAAATTTTGAACGTGAAACCAAAACAATTACTCTCCTGCACTCATACTGATGTATTTTCAGCACGTAGCTTTAGATCTGAACAGAAATAGTTCAAATTTCTAAGAAGTGGAAACAATAATTCCCCACTCTGTTCCTTATGAAAAACATGATTTTCATATTGTTTAATAAAGCCGTGTTTTGTTTTTTTAGGTCACAGACCTCACAGAGTTTCTCATTGACAATTACCATGAAGTGTTTGGTGAGAGGATTCAGTACCTTCTTGGTGATTCAGATGAGGAAGAACTAAATGACTCCCAAGGTAATGGAAATTATATGAAATAACCAGTGCCTAAAACAAATATTATGATTTAAATACTTGAAACAAAAGCGTCATCTGTGAACTGTCACATGGTCACACCTCTGATTCCTAATTACACTTTTTTGCACCACTTAGATTCCCTGTGTCCACACGACTCTGCTTATGAAACTGATGCTGATGGAGAAAAGGGCAGCTGTGTTCACCTGGTGTCCTCTGCTGACGGAAAATTACAATACAGTCTGATCTCAGGAACCTCCACCCCAGCAAAGGAAACTTTCAACACCTTCACAAAGCCCTTCATCCGGAGAAGCTCAGAGCCAGCCATCACACTCCCCCAGAGTGTGAGAATCCAGCCCACTCTCACCAGAAGTCACACCGACTTTCTGCTGAAGACAGAGGGCGACAGATGCCACTGTCAGAGCATGCTGTTGAGGAAGCAGATCTCAAATGAGTGCATCGTAGAGAAGGGCTGGAGATCACTGGACTGCAGCCTGGCACACGGACAGCACCGCGTCCGCTTTGCATCCGGAGGCTGCCATTGCTCTTCCTCCTGCTCCCTGGAAAGTGCCTTCTCCAGCACGTCCGAGAGCTCCATCTTCGCCAGCTCACCCCCAGTCTCACCATCCTGTCAGAGGAGGAGCCTCCCGTGTGCACTAGCCCCTGTCCCTGTCCCTTCCTCCAGCCAACCCCAGGAGCATCCAGAACGTCGGGAGCCCACCCTCCAGAGGCGTTCCCAGTCACTGCGCTACGCAGCCACCCACAACCGCACCGCCCTGAGGAGGGGAGGCTCCAGCCGCTTGGCAAGAGACAGGAAGACCTCGCTCCAGACTAGCGCCCTCCCAGAGGACACTGAGGTCTTGTGCAGGCCACTGGCTCTCTCCAGCGCTGAAGTGTTCCAACAGGTGGACAGCAGGATCCCCAGCCCGCCACCCTCCTACCAAGAGGCAACCCAGAGCACTTCACCTGCACGCCACTCAATGACAGTACAGGAAGCGTGGTGTCAGAAACACCCTGGCCTCAATACACACCCCACAGACCAATCACACACCCTCCACAAAGACACTCTCGCAAATAATGTTACAAATGGACCTGACAGACCCCTACCTGCTATGCCTGTGGCTGTGTGTCGGACAAGGTCCATATCAGAGTCTGTTTACAAAGCTCCAGCAAAGCGGGTGGTGCGCAGATGTAGCCAGCCTGTGTTTGAGGAACTGATACATGCACGAGAATCATACGTGTGAGATGGTTCACCTTCACACAAAGACTATGACCACCTGTAAATAAAAGGACTGTATTAAAATGCTGCCTGCATTACTGTATACCCAGCATCTAATGAGTGACCAAAATGCTATGCATTAAAATGTATATATCATGATGTAACAATGAAAATACTCATGACATTAAACATCTCAAGATATTAAACTTGATTTACTTACATTTACATATAAAAGTGCTTCATTTGTTCTTTCGTCCTCTAATCAATAGCCCAAATGTTTAGCAAAAGTTTACATATTTACAGTAGCCTCTTAAGTGACAGTAGAGTTCATGTAGGTAGGTAGATAAGTGAACCGAGATAGGCCTACTGTCTAAAATAATATCTTAACACTCTACCGAATGCAATAAAGAAAGGCATGCAGTACAGCCATAACCTTCAATTAGGCCTTAATGAGTCATATTGAAACGTGTAGGTTGCTGGGACTGTACCATCACGTGTGTGTGGCTTTTCACTTTTACTGAGGTCTGAGATGACACACAGACCTACAATATGGCCAGTCTGACTAGGAAACCAATCCGTTTTTATGAGGTGGTCTGGGATCCGGTCTCTCACACTAGGCTACTGATTTCTGAACTATGGACATAAATCAGATTATAATATGAAATAGCCTACCCAAAGGTGGACAATAATGTAAATCACAAAGGCGAAACACGTTTTAGAGCATTCTATCGAAGATTAAACACGCCTTGTCGGAGCTCCCTTTTTACGCAGTGTCCATAGCTGAATCATGGGTTAATACATTGCGAAGTTGGACCTAGGCTATCCGTGGCGCTTGCTTTGGTTGTTCAAAGGTCATACCTCTCAAGGTGCTGAGGTGGGTAATTGCTCAAAAAGGGTGGAGACAAGGGACTTGAGAGGCTTAAAGTTTAAGTGCTTTTTAACTTATCGTGGCCATCATCAGGGTGAGGCTTAGACACAGCGTATCAAAAATGAGTCAGACATGAACGTCGACTCGACTACTTCTCGCAGCCTCGCTGAGCCAACCACTCCACACTAGGTACCCTCAGCGCTTGGGGCGCCCACCGGTCACAACAAGGGACTGACTTCACAAGTACTGAGTTAAGCTCTGAGCCTCTAAAGTTGAACAAAATGCCTCGACCGGTAAGTTTTTTAGCCTACAGCATAGTAAGATTTTGCATACTGAATTTCTTGTCGATATCCCAGCCTAATGTAGGCTATATCACGAAGGTATAGCACATGTTATCGTCTGCATTTGCTGTGTTAGTTAAGGTTTACAGTATAAGAAAATGTGAGCTGTCCTCCAGTATAATGCATGAATAATCCTTAGACGTAAACTTATGAAAACTCCGCCAGATTTATACCATCAGGATTTATTGATGATTTAGTTGTTGGCAATTGCTCAAATTGCAGTTGGGTACAATAGTTAGGTAAGTGTTTTAGGTAGCCTAAACAGCACAATTGAGGTGGAATTGATCAGTGTCTTGATTAAATCCGAAATGTGAAAAGATGAGATAATGAGACGGTCAATTGTAGTTTGACTCAATTTCAGAGTCTGAAAGAGGAGAGTTGGCTAGAGATTGATTTTTGTATTGGTGATCTAATCACTCTTGAGTTTGTGTTACATCTGTCCTTTCTCAACAATGGTCCACAACCATTTTGTCTTTTGCGTATTTTGTCATGTATCCATGTATCCATTATTTTGGGTGGCATTATTTTAAAGGGATTTTGGCAAGGTATAGGCCTATTTGGGGAGAGATTTGGGCCCTATAGTTTCTTAATGATTCAGGGCTACTGTACATTTTGCACATACTCATAGTGTGTACTTTTTGACCCTGAGTTGTAAAAAAAACAAGATAAAGCGAGCTTTATGACTATATAACTATCAGTATCAGCAGTGTTCCTATGGCAGCACAGTGTTGAATGGGGGTTAAACCTAGTTAAACATAAAATTGCATTGTCTTTTCTAAACAGTAAAGGAGGAGAACTTGACTGAAAAATTCCACAGCTCTTAACTGGCGGTGTGATATTCAGCATGCTTCACTTCCCCTCAAAACTATTCATTAACTTGGCTGAGGTCAGCTATGGAGAGCTCCACTCAGGTTGCTGGCACGGAGTGCTGCGATTGGCCACATACCTTGATTGTCTCTAAGTGTCCTTGAGACACAAGGGGCATGTTTCTGAGCTGGGTTTGTCAATGATGTCATAATCCCTTATCATCAACCCAAATTTGTAGAGATCTTATCATACTTTTATACACTTGAAATTAATGGGGAAACACCCCCCTCTTCATTAGCCAATAACTTTATAGTAAACCTCAAGGGCATTAATAAATCAACATGAGCTGAAGTAGTGTTGGATCATTTACAAAAGGTAGCTGAGATGGAGGAAAAAACACTTTTGCTGTTTTCATGCACAGTGACATGTCACTGTTGCCCATTTGCTTAAGAAGCTGTGTGTTGGTCACTTGATGTTAGAGATATGACCTGAAGCCATATTTTAGCCAGGGAAACAAAAGGGTCTGTGTGCTGAGCGAACTTATTGCTATGGGAATGGCTTGAAAGAAGGAATACCCATCAGGATTTGTTCAGGAACACACAATTCTCCCTCCCTGAAGGAGAAATCTGCCCCTCGGGGGTCAAGCTGACATCTGACGCAGTTTCTGTGATATTCTTTGCTTTAAGATAAAGGTTTTTTTTCCATTTGTGATAAGTAGTTGGTTGCCATGGGTGGAGCAACAATATGAGGGGGGGAGTAGTCTTTGAGTTATCTCCATGGAAATAAATAGTGTAGAGAAGCAGGGCTCTGTCAGAACGTAGTCTAGTACTTTTCTTTTTACCTCTTTTGAAGACAAATGTTTATAATTTTCACTCATTTTTTTTATTTACAGTCTGTCAACTTTTCATTTCCATTCTGACACGCTTTTCCCTCTTTGCAGCTCAGACATTGTAAGTCACACTTCACAAGGGGCATAGTCAGAGCACACATGAAAAAGTCATGTTTAATTTGCCTTGTTCAAGCTCACGTGTTTTTTTTTTTACAACACAAGACCTGGGGTTTGAAAAGGAGTTGTGTAACCACAGCAATTAAGTGTCAAGGTGAATAGACTCTTATGTGCAAAAAGTGCTGAGTGAAAAGTGGATATGAAAAGGAAAATGCTCTCAAAACTGTATCAGTACATAATCATATTTTCAAATTGTACAGATTCAGGTAGCCTACTTTATTAGAAGCCCTGTAGATAGACTAGCAACCCATTAAGCAGTTCACTTAAAGTTCCTCCGCCTTTAGTCAGTCCTATAGCTATGGCTTGATCTTACAGTCATGTATAGTTTGCCATAACCTCAGATCAGTTGAAATGACGGTAAAGCTGGATAAATGTGATCCATATGTGGTCATGTGCTTCATAGTAAACACAAGTCTCTAATTTAAGCTCCTTCCACCGCCTTCCATCTAATGTCAGTGGATATGTTTGCTCTATGCAGGTCAATGTCCGCGTCACTACAATGGACGCTGAGCTGGAGTTTGCCATCCAGTCATCCACGACAGGCAAACAGCTTTTTGACCAGGTAAAGACAGATTCAGATATATTCACATTCACATGAAAACCATGGCTATGATATCATGATGTGATTTTTTCTCTAATTACAACACACCTATTATGACACACCTTATAACTTATTCCCTGTTATATATAGTTCTTAAAAGTATATTATTTTTCTTGTTTGTTAAGCAATTCTATTATGTTTATATTCTTGTCTTTTCTTAGTCATAGTCAATATTTAATAACAAGCAAAGTTATTGCACTGTTCAATCCCTGCACTGTTCACTTTTGCACTACCACCATTGCACACATTCTACCATAGCACCTTATCATGGTCAATGCATCACATGGTCAGTCCATACCAGACCTTTGTAATCATTACACATGCTCTTTAATTTTTTGTGAGTGATTTTTATGCATGTGAGATATATGTGTGTGTGTTTGATGTGTAATGGTTGTATAAGATATTGGATGCCTAAAATTTCCTTGGGATGAATAACCTATCTATCTATCTATCTATCTATCTATCTATAACACCACTGATCACAATCTCATTAAAATATGCTGTGCAAACACATGGTTCACAACAAGTACTCACCACAAGCTCTCTCCAGAAATTACCTTGATTCAGTTTGGAATGCAGCATATTACCACATTGTACATTGTGGCATGCTGTGTATTGAAGAGTGTTTTTTTTATTAGTCTTTGAGTGTGCCAGCACATTACTGCACATGGCACACTAATAAACATAGAACACCAGAAATGATGAACACTGACAAGATATTTCAAAATTGTCCCACACCCTTGCTAGCCACACCACTCTGAAGGTACCTTTGACCCTCAAGATTATTACGTTACAAGTCCCTCATGGTAGGCATGCAGAATAAAGGACAAACTATGAGCATATGTATTGTATACTGATTTGTCACTGACATGTTCAAATACAAAATAAAACAACCAGGTGATGTACATGCGAACCAACAATCTATAAAACTGGAAATGTTCCTCTGAGCATCTTTAATTAAAATCTTTATATGGTAATTTTGTGATATGACGAGCAGATAAAAGTCCACTTTAAAGCCTCCTAAAATGGCATGATTATTATGATGTCAATTGGGTGTATTGCAGGAACTCCAGCCATTAGTAGGGGGCCCACCCACTCCATACCTTTTTCTCTGATAAACCAGAGGGTGGTGGTTGTAGTTAGGTAGTTAACTGTCCTGATAAACAATGACGATGTTCTGAAATGACTCACCTTGAATTGATCGTTCTGCTAAAAATACATGCATGTTTGTCAATTGTGTGTAACTTGTGTTATAAAAGTGTCGTAGGTTATCAGAGTGTGCCTTATGTTTGACAGGTGATCAAGACGGTGGGTGTACGTGAGGTGTGGTACTTCGGGCTTCAGTATGTAGACAACAAAGGTGTCCTTTCATGGCTGAAACTCGACAAGAAGGTAGATTGCTCACGTGTCTGCCATTTTACCTTTCACAACCATGAACACTCTCTTAATGGAGGTTAACATTCTCTGATTATCCTGTGAAAGATTGTAATTATTATTTCTGTTTATTGTCATCGTAGAGAGAAACAGTGAAGCTGTTGTCAGTTGTAAAAATAATAATTTACACAATGTGTTTGATTAGCATTCTATCAGCAGAATTACCATGTATGAGTTCACTTCCTATCTGACTGACAGACTCCATTTCTTGTACAAATAGTATGACCAATTAAAGTATGACACAGAGATGCAGATTACTTAGACTGAGAGTGCAAATGGTCAAGCTTAGTACTGTAATTCCTAGTCTAATCGAATCACTTGCACTAGTACACTGTTTTGACATGCAAACAACTCTCCCTCTCTCTCTCTCTCTCTCTCTCTCTCTCTCTCTCTCTGTCTCCCTCTATCTGTCCATCTGTTTCTCTCTCTTTCTCTCTCTGCCTATCTCACTCTCTGCACCTGCTCACTCACTTCTGTCTCCCCTTCTCTCATGTCCAACTTCAGGTGATGTCTCAAGACATGAAGAAGGAGGTTCCTTTGCAGTTCAAGTTCCGCGGCAAGTTCTACCCCGAGGATGTGTCCGAGGAGCTGATTCAGGACATCACACAGAAGCAGTTCTTCCTGCAAGTGAAGGACGCCATCCTGAGCGACGACGTCTACTGCCCACCAGAGTCCGCGGTGCTGCTGGCGTCCTATGCCGTGCAGGCCAAGTTTGGGGATTTCAACAAGGAGGTGCACAAGTCTGGCTACCTGTCAGCCGAACGCCTGCTGCCACAGAGGTTTGTGGATCTTTTAGGTTATGGTGAAGCTGGTGAATGTGGTTTAAACATTCACATATAAGTCAGTGTGTGAAGGGGGTTAAAGCAGGGCTTAAAATTCATTTTTCAAAATGGGGGAGAATTCCCCCCTTAGGTTATTCATGTAGGGGGGATTTACACAATTTGGGGGGGGGGGGGTCGATTCTGATACCAAGTCAAGAATTGCGATTTCAATACATCCATACTTTAAAAAAAAAAGTGTTTGATTTTGGGGCCCCCACCACCCTGACGTCATCAGTAATATATACTGTAGTGGGATCATTCACAACAGTGGACATCCTAGATTCTGCTTGACTCTCTCCACACACACAAACACACACTGAAAATGATAGCTTATGTGATATGTTTCTATCATATATTTTTGAATTCATATAGAGTGTATTTATTTAATAATGCATTTTTTAAAGTATAGCATTTTACTAGTAATTACTACTAGCTAAACATATTTAGTAATTTGAATGCCTCATATTGACGTTTAACCTATAACACTTAGGCATATCTTTAATGTGGTGTGTAGGTCCAATTGAGTGCACATTGGTGATGAGTAGGTGTAATTGCTTTAAGAAACTACCTGAGAGTAAACTTCACTTTAAGAAAATACCTGAGAGTAATTCTAAGGAGTAATTAGCCCCCCTTCAACCTGACGGTTTTAGGCTGTAGTCGCTAGTGAATAAAAGTTGTGCATAGTGCGGTATGTGTATGCAAATCATTATGTTTTCTATGTCATTAGATACAATAAATGTTCAAAAAACTAACATGTCGAAGACAATCTTTCTGGGATCAAGTGTTGACGTGACCTGAGCTAGCAGGATAGTTACCAAGGAGCTCTTTCCAGATGTAAAAGATTGCCATGGTAGCGTAGCCTATTTGCGTAAGCGCAAAGTGGTTCTCTCTCTCTCTCTCTCCGTGTGTGTGTGCGTCGGCATGAGGCTATGTTCAATTCAACTCGGTAGTTGATCAGTCCGGTCAATAGCACCACATTCATGCCACTTAATGATTAGGCTATATTAACGTCATCAGACAGGCTGTAAAAGTGTATGCGGGAATTTCTCGCATTATGATGGCTAGAGTTGCGGGACTTGAACAAATTATGCGCAATACCCGCAATCCCGCAGTGAAATTTAAGCCCTGGTTAAAGGAAAACTCATCTCAGCATTTTCATCTCAGCTCTAGCTGTCGGGTGCAGGTAGCACCGATTTCTTTCCTTCGTTTTTTTTCCTGTACTGACAGTACTCCTCGAGACCTCGAGAAAAAGAGATCTATGTGTAAAATTGCCAGAGTTCTCCTTTAAGTTGGGTCAGTTTTGAGTTTGAATTTTAATGGCTGTGGTGTTTATTTTGGTGAACTGCAGCAGAACAAGCAGTTGTAAAAAGTTGTGTTTGGTCCGCAGAGTTCTGGATCAGCACAAGCTCTCCAAAGAACAGTGGCAGGAGAGGATTCAGGTCTGGCACGAGGAACACAGAGGGATGGTGAAGTGAGTCATTTTCTCACACACACGTGCACACACACATGTACACACACACACACATGTACACACACACATGCACACACACACATGCACACACACCCACACACACACACACACACACACACACACACACACACACACACACACACACACACACATGCACACACACACACACACACACACACACACACACACACACACACACACACACATGCACACATGTACACACACACATGCACACACACACACATGCACACACACACACACACACACACACACACATGAAAACGCAAACACCTTTGTTATTGGTGAGCTCAAGCTGTAGGTGTGTCATGTTTACCCACGCTTATAACCACTTTTGTTACACATTGCCACAATCTGTTTTTGTAGAATCTGAATCTGTTGGTAGAATCTGTTCTTGTGCATTTGCCAACTAACCATTTTTTATTTCTTTTTCCAGAGAGGACTCCATGATTGAGTATCTGAAGATTGCTCAGGATCTGGAGATGTATGGTGTCAATTACTTTGACATCAAGAACAAAAAAGGCACAGACCTCTGGCTAGGAGTGGATGCATTGGGCCTGAACATCTATGAAAAAGATGACAGGTAACACCAGCGTTTATAAGTAGGAATCAGCATCAGGCGAACCCCAATATCCTTCTCTCAGCAGAGGTCAAGCTTATCAGGGTCAGTGTGCCAGCAGTTACTCCAGCCGTGTCAATGACCCCTTGTGTCAGTCTCGTCCTCAACTTACTGAACAAACATGTCCGCATGGTCATTTGTTTTGGAGAGGTCATCAACCTCAGTCCCATCATAACCAGCTTGTACTAACACAGTAGTAGAGTGATGATGATTTACCACAATGGGAAAATGTGGGGTATCCAATGTACTTTGTTGGCTAATTTCCTTATTACTAATCACTCTCTCTCTCTCTCTCTCTCTCTCTCTCTCTCTCTCTGTGTGTGTGTGTGTGTGTGTGTGTGGTCATGTGCATATGTACTTGCCAAACTGTCCTACCATTTAGACTTACACCAAAGATTGGATTTCCCTGGAGTGAAATTAGGAACATTTCTTTCAATGACAAGAAGTTCATCATCAAGCCCATAGACAAGAAGTCCCCAGTAAGTTATGAGCAAGCTTACATTGTATACTACAATCTGAGGGTATCTTTGTGATCCTGATATATCTAAAGGCTGTTTATGTTCAAAACATACACTGTAGGCAGGGACTTTGTCATAGACACCATCAAAGCGTATAGCCTAAATACTATCCCATGACTGAGTTTGAATGGCTTCTTTAATTGGCACATTGTGTTTTTCTTTGATAGACTATACAACTGTTCCATGGAAGATCATCTATCATAAGATCATCTAAGATTGCGCAATTTGTCTAATATTGTAACTATTCTCTACCAGGACTTTGTGTTCTATGCCACACGCCTGCGTGTCAACAAGCGGATCCTCCAGCTGTGCATAGGAAACCATGAGCTGTACATGCAGCGCCGAAAGCCGGACACCATCGAGGTCCAGCAGATGAAGGCCCAGGCCCGCGAGGAGAAGCACCAGAGGCAGATGGAGAGGTGAAGAAAGAACACTAACAATCAAGAAAACAAATAAACAAACAAAATACAACACACAAACAGATATAGGCAGGCAGACAGACAGACAGCACCAGAGGAAGATGTAGAGATGAAGAAAAAACACAAATAAACAACAAGCAAACAAATAAACAAACAAAATACAACACACAAACAGATATAGGCAGGCGGACAACTGAAAGCTGATGTGTGTGGGTGTATGTAGGGTGCCAGTGACAGATTTGGTTGTTATGTGTCACCTTCGTCAGGGCCCAGCTGGAGAGCGAGAAGAAAAAGAGGGAGGCGATGGAGAAGGAGAAGGAGCAGATGGAGCGCGAGAAACTGGAGCTGATGACCAGGCTCAAACTGTTTGAGGAGCAAACCATGAAGGCCGAGAGAGGTCAGAAGGGGTCCAGACGAACGATAGTTGATGATTGACAAAGATATTGAATTGTACCCAGTGATTGATTAAATTAATTTCAGACATTGAGAAAAAAAAATACAAAATACATATTTCACCCACACAGGCACATACACAAAATACACATTTCTTGTATGACACTTATGACCTTTTTCTTGAAATTGTTTTTTCATATAACACCATTTTAAATCCATCTAAAATGAAGCTTAGATTGCTAGATAGTCACAAGGGCTGTTTATATGTTATGAACTAACTCATTATTTATAGTTTGATGTCACAGCATAATATGATAAAGTGAGGTGAATGTTAAAATTGGTCTGAATTACCGGAGACTTTGGCCTGCGTTACTCACCGAGGTTGCACGCTGCCCCCTGCTGACCATGTATTGCTACTGTCCAGATCTGAAGGATCAGCTGGACCGGGCCATGCGTCTGGAAGTGGAGCGCCGGCAGGCGGAAGAGGAAGCGGCTCGGTTGGAGGCTGAGCGGCAGGTGGCCTTGCAGGCCAAAGAAGAGCTGGCCAGACAGGCCGAGGACCAGATGAAGACCCAGGAGCACCTGGTGAGACTCAATGCAGTGTGGCATAGTGTAGTGTAGTGTGGTGAAATCCTGTCTCTGAAAATATATGAATTAAGTATAATTCTGTGATTTTTTTCCCCTTTCAAAATAATTATTTACCAACTCATTATTATTTAGAATTATTTACATTTTTTTTTTCATTTTGTAGTCTGCAGAGCTGATGGAATATAGTGCTAAAATAGCCTTGCTGGAGGAGATCAAGAGACAAAAGGAAGAGGAGGCCGACTCATGGCAAGTCCGGGTGAGTTGAACACAGTGACACCAAACAAATATTTACATTTAAATTTAGTCATTTACAGCATCTACAAGAACACACAGTAACAATTCCTTATTTGTTAGTTTTCCTTACCTTCCTCCTTTGTAAATGGGAAGTAGACAAGACAGGGTGGAAGGATAATGGAGGATAGACCTATAAAATTATGACAAATAGTGTGGGCTTGCTGAAATTATTTCCACGGCATTAGCTGAAGGATGGAGGAAACATTTAAATGAGAAATTCTGTTAGAGAGTACAGTGTTTCCCATAGAATTGAATTCTATTTGTGGTGGTAGGTGACGGGGGTGTTCACAGTTTTGAACAAATTTGCTCAACATGGTTATGATGCTAACGGATTTAATCACGATTTAGTCAGTCGTCTTCTATGCCAACAACAATCCTTGCAGGATTTATAATGTTTTCTTTAAACGTGCATGCAGGTTTGTTGAGGGACAGAGACACAAGGAGAGGCTGTGCAAAGGTGCACATAGCTCCACAATGAAAGGATTTCATCCAATTTAAGTAGTACAACATAGAACATCATTGTGTGACAGTCTGTGTTGATATTGTGGTGGGCCGCCACAAATAAGTCAATGTATGGAAAACACTGGAGTATATGAAGCAAATGTAGCCATAGCATAGTAATTACAAGCTGAAACATCCGTGAGAAAACTCTATACAAGTTGATCCAACCTCCCTCCCTTTCTCCCCGTTGGGCTCAGGCCAGGGAGGCGCAGGATGACCTGGTGAAGACTCGTGAGGAGCTCCAGATGGTGATGACCACCCCTGTGGTGGTGCCCATGGCGGCCCCAGCACTAGAGGAGGAGCCTCTGGTGAATCATGAGAACCACCATGATCCCGAGGAGCACGAAGACAGCAACAGCACCGACAGTGCCGAGCTGCAGGTGGACGGCATCGAGGACCACCGCAACGAGGAGGATCGCCTCACCGAGGCCGAGAAGAACCAGCGCGTGCAGCAGCAACTCATGGTGAGACGTGGTCACCCGCTCCTGTGACTAACCCCCACACACACACACACACCAAATAACACCTGTATGTGCATGTGTTTAAAAAATGTACACACATACATGAAAGCTCAGTGATGCAGCTGTACCTTTCAGCTGCATAAACAAATATGTGCCTTCCTAAGGCTTTTCCAGTGGCACAGAAAACAACATTGAGTTAATTGTTACTTGGGGACCAACAAAAGCCATAATGATAAAAAAAAAGGTTTAAAGTCGACATTTTGTAGAATGTTATGCTAAAGTCCAGTTAATTTTCATTTCAAAGTATCTGCGTTAGTTTTGAACGTTTCAACCAGAAACGGTTCTCAAACCACCAAGTTCCATGTTTGGCCACATTTTATGCCAAAACATTTCCAGACAGCACACCTATACTATGCTTTATTCTATAGGATGATTTTCCATTCCCGTTTTCCAGAGTACTTCTCTCTTCCTGTCTTTGTCCATTGAAAGTAAATGTTAGGCAAAACTCATGCCAAATCTCCCATTCTATTTCCACAGGCTCTCAGCTCTGAGCTGGCTGCAGCCCGTGATGACACCAAGGCTACCGCCAATGACATGCTGCACACGGAGAATGTGCGTGCCGGCCGAGACAAATACAAGACCCTGCGTCAGATCCGCATGGGCAACACCAAGCAGAGGATAGATGAGTTTGAGGCACTGTAAGGTAGTGTTGTGATAGTAGCCTGTTGGCTAGCAAGGTCTTTTAGGAAGATCCATCACAGCACCCACACAGTTATCTGCTCCTTCCCCCACACAAACAAACAGAACAGTAGGCCTACCCCCATCTCACAAGTTAAGTTATGGTGTTAGGGAGTCAGATATTTGTGGTTTTGTATTCACTCTAGAAGAGATTCTTTCATTTATCTGAGTTCTGTATTTTTTTGAAAAATCATTGCCAAATCTTTGTATTTTACTTTTTGTTTTCATTTGTAAACAATTGTCAATCAAAGCCTGAGTTAACTTAAACCGTTAAACCGTGAAGACTGATACATGTCTTCAGAATAAAAGAGCAAAGGACAAAAAGGAATGGCTTTAATGGAAGTCATAAAACTGGAAACAGCAGCCACACTAAACTCTTGGTGTTGCAGTTACAGAACACAATATAATTTATGTCTTGATTTGAAGGGTACTCTATTCCAGTTTTGTGAATATGTGGCCACTTTCCATACATTATGTAAAGGTTTACTGACTTACCAGACTGACTCTATTTGTTGACTATATTTGGTCACATCTGTACCACGAGTATCTGAAATCCCTTTAACACAAAGTTCTTTTTTTTTGGTGTTTGGTATCATTTCAGCTATCCTTCGATTAATATTGACATAATCTACATTTAACATTACTTGATTATATATAATCCTTAATTGAGGTAAATGCCAAAGATGCATCATACCAAAGATAGTCTAGACTATTCATTTTATATTTCTACCATCTTGCAAGTGTCTGTCTTTGATTTATTGATATTTCCAACATGTAATAAGACTCTGGTATTGTAGCTGCTACAAGGACAGCCTTTGCTTATCTGTGATAAAAGAAGTACCATTATCCTCCTGTGAAGTGTCACTTATATTTAAACAATGCCAACATAACACTGGTCTGATGTCAATAAATATAGTGTGAATGGGCTTTTTCTTTTGCAGTGAAGTTATAGAACAAAATTGCTTTTGGAAAGCAGGGACTGTCTGAGTGACCTGATATTTACCAATAGACAAGAGCATTAATTATGTTGCTAGACAACAACTTATGAAGCCTGGAAACCATCTGTTTAAATAGACAGTGGCTTCTGGTCTGCATTTGAAAACTGCTCAGAGCCAGTGCAGCCACTCTGCAAGATGGACTAGGCTACATCTATTGATGACACTGCCTTTCAAAGTCAGCACTGCTCTACGTAAAAATGTCTCCTCGATTGAGTTAATTCACTAAAGCAATCCATTCGTTTTCTAAGGGTAAATAAAACAAGAATTTGGACTGCGGCAATAGAGCCTCGTTACCGCATGTTATCCTTAACGTGCATGCTTAACATGACAAAACAAACATCTTGAGTAAGTTAATTTAGTTTAATATGCGTGCTATAATAAGTGTACCATTTTACATAATTAGCATCACGACCTGTGGAAAGACGGTGTCCTTTCCGACCACGTCATCACTGAAGAGCACCCAAATTTACATTGCTGACCATATGGCCAAATAAGGCATAGCTGCCGGACTCATCTTTCCTCTCTACCGGAGTGGTGCTGAAGGAACAGCTCCTACCAGACGAGCAGCAGTCAACGGTAAAAAGTCGAGAAATTGCAGGCATCTCGTAGTAGCCTACAAGTCATGAACCAGCTGTCTGCTCCGTGTCCGAGACCAGGATTGAAACGTGAGGACAGGTGCACGTTCGTTATATCATGAAGAGACAAAACATCCGGACCCTCGCACTAATAATTTGCACTTTTTCGTATTTACTCATTGGTGCATCCGTATTCGATGCGCTAGAATCTAAACAAGAGAACAGCCAGAAAAGACAACTGGATCAGCGCAAATTTGAACTGATGAGAAAATACAACCTGACGAGGACCGGCTTTGATGAGCTAGAGAAAGTGGTGCTGCAGCTGAAGCCACACAAATCAGGGGTTCAGTGGAAGTTTGCCGGATCTTTTTACTTCGCTATCACTGTGATAACGACAATAGGTAGGCTAAAATGATTGATATAGGTATAGGCTACCTCTGTGTTTTTAGACAAAATATAGGTTACATTTTGGTGGAATGGAACCACCAGGTGAATGCAGCCTACTTAAGAATAAGATAAGGATTTTTTTTAACACAATTTATCTATTTTAAAAGGAAACATTTGAAAAGGAAAGGCTGAGCCGTTGATTTTAGTCATTTGAAGTTGGCTTGGCTAATTATAGATTTCATGGGGGACCTTCTGCCATTAAAGTCTGTTTGGAACGTTGTGAGGAACATGGATGTCGTTAAAGTCTATTAGGAACGTGGGATGTTTAATCTCATGTTTTGATATAGTGGAAAGGCAATGCTACAGGTGTTAATAATCTTACTACTAAGGTAATTGTCACCTTGTTGCCAATATCCTTCCATATGCACTAGCAGGTAAGATTTATCTTTAAGCATTTATGTTTGCTAACTGGCTCTCTGGGTTCACCCAGGCTAAAGAGCTGGAAAAGTCTTTGTAAACAGGCAACAGGTTGGCTAGTGTTATATAGCACATTTTATACACAAAGGTAATTCAATGTGGTTACACTAATACTAGCAATATAAAGTATTAATAAAGGGCATTTAAAATAACATTATTAAAAGGGGAGTCACTAGACCCAAAACTCTACTATAGGGCACAGTCCAATCTTGATCATAATAATAAACTGCTGCCAAAGAGTTAACAGCAGTTAAAAACCTTAACTTACTTACTGGGGCACAGCAGTTCAATTCTGGGGCACGTGCCCCAGTAAAAGGGGTTTAGTGATGCCCCTGATTATTAGAATAGAACAGTTAGAGTAGTTTCAATGGCCTTCATTTGTGAGATGATTTGCTTCTTTATTTTTTCAGAGGTCATAATGCTGATTAGATAAAATAGTTATTCATTAAGGACATTTGTGAGATGAACTTGGCACCTCTAAAAGATATTGACATTATTTAAATTTAAATTACTACCTCAACTAGCTTGTTTCTAAAGGAAGGCTCTGTTGAAGGCCAATCAATTGCGATATTTGAATGCAAAATATTTGCTTAATGGTCAATGAATTCCCCATTTGCCTTTGCTTCCAGGACAGCAGTGTTCCTGATAGTATAAAGCATGATTACTTGCAGTGATAATATTTCCAATCCACAGGAAGAAATGCTGTTAAAATGGAAAACATGAGTCGCATTGGTGACATGCCACAGCCAGAGGCCATAAAGGAAGAGTTAGTGATGCATGTAATCTGTTGAGGACAATATAATTTCTTTAGTGTTTGTGAAGTGATAAAAACACCATCAGTGAAGTGTCTGTCCTAAGCAGCAGACTCCCTTCCAGGGTCTTGGATACACACACATCTTTTATTCAACCTGAAAATATATTTAAAAAAAAATCAAATGACTAATGGTACAATAGTGTTTGTCTTTATACTGCATTAACCTCATGTGCTTAAGTCAAAATTAGAGTGGAAACTTAACCTCCTGTCTGCCCCCCCCCCACCCACAGGTTATGGACATGCGGCACCAAGCACGGATGCCGGAAAGGCATTCTGCATGTGCTATGCCCTCCTGGGGATCCCTTTGACACTGGTCATGTTCCAGAGTGTGGGTGAGAGAATCAACACCTTTGTCCGCTTCCTGCTGCACAAAACCAAGAAGTGCCTCGGTCTGCGGCACACCGAAGTCTCCATGGCCAACATGGTCACCATTGGCTTTTTCGCCTGCATCAGCACACTGTGCGTTGGGGCTGTTGCCTTCTCGCACTACGAGGGCTGGAGCTTCTTCCATGCCTACTACTACTGCTTCATCACCCTCACCACCATCGGGTTTGGCGACTACGTGGCTCTGCAGAAGGACAATGCTCTGCAGAACAACCCCAACTATGTGGCCTTCAGCTTTGTCTACATCCTGACAGGCCTGACGGTGATTGGCGCCTTCCTCAACCTCGTGGTGCTGCGTTTCCTCACCATGAACGCTGAGGACGAGCGTCGAGATGCGCAGCAGCGTGCTCTGTCCAGGGAGAAGAAGCACAGGGGGGGCCCAGCCACAGCCCCAGGCCCCGCCCCGAGCCCTGTCCAAAGGCACCGCCACCCAGGGTCTGGGATCGCGGCTCCGGTGGGCCGTTTGGACCCCGGTCCTGAGGCCCGCCGGCGTGGTCTGAGAGACGTGTACGCCGAGGTGCTCCACTTCCAGACCATGTGCTCCTGTCTGTGGTACCGCAGCCGGGAGAAGATGGTGGTGCTGCCGCAGGACTTGTCCTTCACCGAGGCACTCATGGAGCAGGGTGAGGTGTCGCCCGGAGACTTCTTTGACCCGGGGGTCAGCGGGTGTGTGTGCAGCCCCCACCAGTGCTCCGCCATCAGCTGTATGTCCACCGATCTGCACAGCATCGCCCCCTTCAGCCTGTGCACTCTGAGACGCAGTTCAGTCTAACCGAACAGTTTAGTTCAGTCGAACACTATAGACTTGAAAAGAAGAGCTACTCTTCAAGGTGCTATGCTATGATAAGAAGTGTCATATTTTCAAAATTATTTATTTCAGTAATAACCTCTCAAAACATGTTTTACTCATGTGCTATGTAATATTTGTTTATAAAGGAAGGTATATAATATAAGTTGTTGTCTGATGTTACATCTAACACATTTATCTATAAATGCATCTTCTTGTAGCCTCATTTGCAGACAATTGTACCATTACCATGAGCAATATTTTGGTATCTTCATAAACAAATCAGTATTTTCGTAGCCCACCTATTTTAGACATATATTAGCACTTGGGGTATGATATATTTATGTATGTGATGGCACTACTTTGTAGGTTACAGGAATGTTTATCAGAATGATATGTGCCTGCAACATGTTAAAATAACCTCATAAAATAATTGAATGTATGCATGTGTGGTATCCATTTACTTTCTATTTGTTAACAAATGTACAAAAGTAATTGAACAGTTGAAATTTTAAAATGTTAAATTGTTTATGTTGTCAGTGGCTTATGATGATGATAAACATCAAATGTGGACAATTCTAACAATCAGCAATGTCTCACATAAAAAAATGAAGGTGAAATTCAAATTCGGATTTGAATAACTCAAACTTGCTGTTTACACTTCTCGAACACACAGGAATAATAATATCTACACATTTACACTAGCCTCTCAAATCGACTCATTCAGCAGGAATACTGTAAGAATCCGTCACAGTTCTGTCCAAAAAGGGCCTTTTCCTGTTGCAGGCCTTATGCAACCAAGGAGGTCATGGAGTCACATTTCCACCTTTATGGCAGAGGGTGGTCGGTAGATTAGGCTATGTTTGGCTTGCGTGATGAGGGGCTGTGCCATGTTTGCTTGAAGCCAAAATGAGAGGGCAATGCGTCCAGGACTGAACCTTCAGCCATTAGACCTGCTTGAAACTGTGACAGGAGGGGCATCGCTTCAACAAATGCCTGTATCGCTCTCCTGTAGGGCCAGCATCTGTTGTGTTCTTTCTCGTCCATAGTCCTCAAGATCCCTGTGAAGGATAAAAATAGTTTTGACGGCTGGGTCACGCAGGGCGATTCTACACGTGAATTCCGTTTTTCACCCTCCCCTTTTCACTGTACTGGCTCATGGAAATGTATTACCCACCCACACACATAAACATACAGTACATGCTGATAGTAGGCTATGCATGTCAGTATAGCAGTGTTTTACCAATAGCCTACAATAATGTAATGAGATGACATAGATGTATTAAAAAGTCTATAGGCCTAGATATGAGGATGACATTTTGTACATGTGCAAAGAGCGTTCTTATCCCTTACAAAAATTAAATCTGTGCGGCAGATTGCAGCAAGAATATTGCCAGAAGTTTGACAATGTTCGCCGCTAGAGGCAAACTTCCAGCAAAGTTCTGGCAGCAACAATGAGACGTTTGCAAATGTGTTCGCCAGTGATTTGCCACAACACTTAGCCAATAACGGCAAACTTCTAGTGACAAACCCAATTTGCATATGAAATTGCTGCAAATTTGCTGCAACATTGTCAAAAGTTAACCGCAACTGTTTGCCAGAAACCTAATTTGAATGAGAACGACCTGTTCGCCAGAAACCTGAAATTCATGTAAGGGATGTCAACCACATATTTAAATTGGCTCCATAGCGGGTAGCCTACAGTTATCAATAGGCCTACTTCAGCCATATAATGCGAGGATGCGGTAAAATCGACTGTGCCTTTAACTGCGCCATGCGGCATTCCTTTTTTTCATTGGTTACCGAGAGCGAGCCATTTTCCTCTGTCATATTATCTTCAAAGAAGTAGAGCATTTGGTGATAAGTTACTTATCAGGCTATATCAGTGTGCAGAAGTTAAGAGAATCTCTGGTGTGCATTTTAAAGTATGGAACTAAAAGAAACAATGTTAAAATGGTTTGCGCAAAACGGAAACGCCGTGCTGTACACTGTCGGAACAGGAGTTGCACTGCTCGGACTTGGGCTCGGATACAAGCATATATGGAAACCACAAAAGTTAACTCAGGTTGGCGTTGTTTCGCAGCTGATTCTTCATCCCCTCAAATCCGGGAAAGGACTGCAAGTGTCAACAGCAGAATGTCTGCGTATGGGCCTTAAATATGGAAAACTCCATGATCGGTATTTATTACAGTCTGCAGTGATTTAAAAATGCAATGAACATTTTTAAAACTTATTCGGTCTGACCTGACGATGTCGTGAAAATGATTTCTACATCTCACAATCAGAGTCAGTCCGTTAGATAACATATTATCCATCATTCGTCCAATCAAGTCTTGCGGATCGTACTGTGGTTTTAAAAACGCTATGAATAGGCCTACCTGTAACAGGCTACTTAATCAGTCTGACGATACATCTTACACAATCAGAATCGGTCAGTCAGTCAAACATCAATCATGATTGATTAGGCCTATCCCCAACCAGTGAACAAATGTAGACCTGTGTACTATATGTACTGTGTACTGTGTACTATATATTTGTCATGTGTTCAGGGATTTGCCTGTTTGAGTGAGTATACCTGTTGATGTTATAGACACTGGCTCGCAATCACAGAGGATGGACAGATGGTGACTGGGCGGCAGGAACCTCGCATGGTGTTGCTGTCAATGACGGCAGAGGGAGGAGAACTCTGCCTTAACGCTCCTGATATGGAGGAACTAAGAGTTCCCCTACATCAGACAACCAATGATGTAACTAATTGTAGGTAAGATTGGAGGCTCAAAGGTTAGTGATGAATTTGTCTTCACAGTAAACATGATCCGAGTGTGTAAGATAAGCTAACATACTGAATGAACTAATGAAACATATTGATTAATACCCGGTATGCATTTGTGGGAAGTCAGTACAAACATAAGCACAACAAACCAAGTTATCTTAGGTGATACATTAGCCAGAATCCCTCAGTTATTGCCAATTTGGAACTCTGCCTGATGGTTTATATTCAGTCAATGTCCTACTTTATATTTCATGTGAAATTATCCCTCCTGATCTCCTGAATCACATTTGTGGTTTTCTGCCCAGGTGTTAGTATTTTTTTCTCTCTTCTTCACCCTCCACTTAACTCCCAATGGTGAGCGACATCAAACTTAGCCAGTACACAATGATTGGGTCAGTGTTGGAGATGATCTGTGCGCATCTGTGGAACTGTGGCTTCCACTGATTTGTTCTTTGCCCAGACTAATTCTGCATTCCAGACGTCAGAGGTCAGACTTCAGTTCTGACTTTGAATTAGGGGTAGATCAACTTGCCCGAATTTAAAAGTGGGAACTCCGACTTCAGGTGGTGTTCATTTTGAACTTTTTCATAGTAGGAGGCCTACTGGTTAGCGCATCGGACTTGTAACCGAAGGGTTGCCGGTTCGAACCCCGACCAGACACGGCTGAAGTGCCTTTGAGCAAGGCACCTCACTGCTCCCCGAGCGCCGCTGTTGTTGCAGGCAACACCGGGATTAGTGTGTGCTTCACCTCACTGTGTGTTCATTGTGTGCTGAGTGTGTTTCACTAATTCACGGATTGGGATAAATGCAGAGACCAAATTTCCCTCACGGGATCAAAAGAGTATATATACTTATACTTAAGTCTGGACCTTTGAGTTAGTATGAATTGAAATTGAGAGATTTCAACTAGGAAATATCCAACTTCCAACCAAGTTTTCTAGAATGCATCATAACCTATTACCTGCCACAGACCGTAGTCTCCTACAGACAGCTGACCAATGTGAAGAACATCTGATCTGAACCAGTAACTAGAGTCAAGTGGTTGAATGATTCAAGAGCTCCATGTCTATCCTCCAGGGTGTTTGGTGCTGACATCCAAGGGAGAGACTGTGGGGAGGAGGTCTCTCAGTGGCTCACACGTTACCTCACTGCAGGCAAGCCTTTTCGTATGGTGCACTATGAGTCCCAGATGAAGCCCAGAAAGTGTGTGAAGATAGAGTCACCTTTTCCTGCAGATGAGGAGGTAGAGTCAGACCAAGCCCTTCATAATTTACAACACCTGTCAAGTTATAACACTGGTGCAAAGGTGGCTCCCGCAGTGACACTTAATCAGAGTATATCACTTTTAACTTTAACCTTTTAAAACTCTTTCTTCTTTCTTATCAAGGAAAAATGCAATTTATTTTAATACATGATTTGTATTTATTTCAAGTGTTGGTGTTGCATTGTAAAGTCTGCAATTCCATACATTTTAGCTGATTTGTCATATTATGTAGATAACTAAATATAGATTTCCGCTAAATGTGAGCGAAAACTGTGGCTTCACATGTTGGCATCTAACTATTTTTGTAATGTTTTCCTACTTGCTATTCAAAGTCAAAGTCAAAGTCTGCTTTATTGTCAATTTCTTCACATGCCCAGACATACAAAGAGATCAAAATTACGTTTCTCACTATCCCACGGTGAATACAAGACATATTTTACCAATTAAGTCCACAGACAAACATAACATTCAAGTAAACAATAGTACGACGTAGTAAGACGAGACGAACACGTAAAACTTTCGGACAAACACTTTTTAAACGAACAAAACACCATATGGTTGGGACAGAGAGAGGTCGCTGCGTGTGCACGTGCCGCCATCTTACTCACAATGTAAGAGATACCTTTGGTCACAAAGAAAACATCTCAGATGAGATATCAGGTCAAAAAAGAAACAGAACCAATGAAGAAACAGTGACTTATTTTAATGAAAGCTATGTCAGCAC
Source organism: Alosa alosa (assembly GCF_017589495.1). Lineage (NCBI taxonomy): Eukaryota > Metazoa > Chordata > Actinopteri > Clupeiformes > Clupeidae > Alosa > Alosa alosa. The sequence goes on from NC_063207.1 coordinate 23,237,919, forward strand.
CCACCATTTGTTTTGTTTGTTTGTTTCTTTTTGGACCTTTTTTAATTTGGGACAAATTGAGCCTCCAACACCCTCCCGGGAACATGTGCTAAGGTTCTCCACCAGGAGGCAGTAGCGGACTTATTAACACCATGCACTGCACTGAGCTGAAGTTCAGGGTGCTGGGATCTACTCTGGTCATGATGCAGGGGTGATTCTAGGATCTGACCTTTGGGAGGGGGGCTCAGCCTCCAGGAAGCAGCTGACATCCACTCTTGACGAAGAATTATCCCGTTTTTAAATGTTTTAGAAAAGGCTAAGATTTTTCATAAAATCATATATATAACAAGAATCTTTGACTATTCAATTATCTGATGAGCCAGACCCACATGACGAGCCAGACCCACATTAAGATTCCCTCTGCACGCAATAGGATAGCGCTACAATTTATGAGTCCCATGCGTTTTCCCACCAGAAGAGCTAGTTGGCTAGTTGTTTAACTAAACAAAGCTTAACTCATGTCACCCTGTTGCCAGCAGCAGCATCCATCTTCTTTGTTTTCAAGTAGCAGGGAATTCACGCTGAACCGTTGCAACTCTGCCATCATTATGTTAAGAGACGGTGTTCCTAGAGATCAAGAGCACTCTTGTCACAATAAAAAACATCTAGTTTTCACAGTCCACAAATAGTTTTTGTTTTTTTTACGTTTGAGGAATATCAAAAATGTCTATTTTTAACAATTAACAAAATACTTATAATTCCAATTAAGACAAAAAAGACCTTGGATGACATTTCATGTGTGGAGCTTTTGAATGACTTACAGATGCTTTTAGTGGGGCTGTTAAGCTCTTAAAATAGGGACGATTAATTTAAGATCTGGAGGCATTCTCAGTGTGACCTCTGAGGTCAGATAAAGGTCACTGACCTCTGTAATATGTTGTGACACTACAGGTGAATGGGGTAAACAAATTAAATAATAGATATCACCATGAAACTTTATCAGTTGATTACTCATGTCAAGCTAAGAAAAAAATTTATTGAAAGTTTTATATATTTTAATGTTTAAATATGCAAATTAGGCCTTCTCATTAAAAATGCGCTAATTTGCATACATTTAAAAAAACAAAATCAGATTGTCTGATAAAGCCAGGCTCAAAATATGTTTTTCATTTTGTTGTCATATGAGATGGGAAAAGAATTACTGAGGGGTTTATGGACATCTACTTCTATTATCCTCTAATTCACCTGTACCTCTGTGATATGAAATTTCTAGGCCCGAAATTAGAAATGGGTGTATCTTAGGATCTAAATCTGATAGAAATGTAAACTAAATATGTTTTTCCATGTTTCTGGGCATGAGGAACTCATCTATAGCATTGATAGCACTCTAAGAGGTCAACATCAGGCAAGATCAGTGCTCTTGATCACTAGGAACACCGTCTCTTAACATAATGATGGCAGAGTTGCGACGGTTCGGCGTGAATTCCCTGCTACTTGAAAACAAAGAAGATGGATGCTGCTGCTGGCAACAGGGTGACATGAGTTAAGCTTAACAGCCCCACTATTTGGCCATCCTTGCCATTGTAGAACATGTAACAGACTATTTCCACATGGTACACCAGCCTTATAGTGTTTAAAGGACGATAATATCGGCCATGTGTGTTCTCAAGTGGGATTAATCATGCATACCAACGTAAGTGCTGACTGGGATGATTGAGACCATTTTGAACATCTGGGATTGACCTCTCTTCCAGGAAAGTAAGAGAAGATATTAGATAAATTGAATTGTATAAGAGAGTGTTGTTGTGTGACGCCCACTGTGTAGCACTGTTGCTATAGTAATGCTCTTGTGATACTGATAAGTAAATTGTTTCTACAATGCACTGACATCTGTATCCTGTGAATCGACATAATATATGTACATAACTTGAAAAATGTGTCATAATTTCTGTCTTCATACTATATGTCATTCTCATTTTCACCACATGGTGGTTAGACGTAATTATAGCTTGTCTGTGAACATGCAGTTGTATGTTGTGACTAAATTCAGGTTTAGGTTTCAAATGACATTTCCTTGTCATTGCCGCTGTCTCTGCGTTGTTGCATATTGGTTTTGGGAATGGTGAGTTTGATTCTATTTTGCAATGTATATGTTTAACCAGAATTGCATTGTGATCGTTGTAGGTAGCTTATCCTGACACAGGCCCTGTGATGCTGTTGTCTGAGTCATCTGTGAGAGATCTGAGCAGCAAGCTGGATAAGGATGTGACTGTGTCTCAATTCCGTCCCAACATTGTTGTCAGTGACTGTGAGGCCTTTAGTGAGGTATTGCACACAGTGGACACTGAGGATGACCCATCATTTGTAATATTTTACCAATGACTTGTTTGTAAGTGTTTAGAATTTAAAATTTTGAGTTTTTTTTTCTCCCCCTCAAGGATTCTTGGGATGAAATCCAGATTGGGGATGTACGGATGAAGCGGGTTATGGCTTGTGGAAGGTAAGCGTAAGTATGGCCTTTCTTTCAGCTCCCACTTCAAAGCCTTTCTACACTGATCACTAACATGAGCACATGCTCTGCAACCAGGTGCATCTTCACCACTGTGGACCCTGAAACGGGAGTTATTACCAGGAAAGAGCCTTTGGACACTCTCAGAAGGTAAACATGAGCTAGGTGTATATTTTGTATGCGTATAATGACCCCTTTGTGTAACAGCATCCTGATGGTGGGTTACCTTTGGGCCAGAGGATGAATCCCGTAATTTGTGACTTGTTATTGTGCTGTTGTGACAGGTTTTTATTTATTTATTTTTCACAAAAGTATATAAATAGGGTAGGTCAAACTTTTGTGGTCTAATTTTTTTTTTTTTTTTTTTGTGTTGTCAAAGTATGTTCCTAGAAATATGTTTGCTGGGATAATTTACCTGCTGAAGTGCTTTAATAAGGCCTTGTTTTCACACTGATTTTTTTTTAAATCCCCACTTACCTCAAGCTACCGTCAATGTGACCCATCACAGAAGAAGATATATAAAACAGCACCCTTGTTTGGACAGTACTTCATTGTCAAACAGACTGGGATCCTTCATGTTGGCGAGCCTGTCTACAAGATAAGCTACTGAGATTATCATATGTGGATGCAATATCAAAATGCTGCATTTTGTTAATATTAATGTCAGTAGTTTCCATGCGCTTTATGCCTACTTGATTCTATACCTGGGATATCCAGTATGCTCCAGGTATACCTGAAGAAGATGATGTAATGTGCTTTTAGTTTACTTTAATTGTTCACTAGGGTGTTTATAGGACATTTGTAGGACTTTTATACATTTTTGTGAAGAGAAATAAATAATATTTTTGATTATTGCTGATTACTTGATTTTGATGGCAGAACATATTATTTTCTTTTCTTTTCTTCTCTTTTTTCTTGATGTTATACCCCACAATTTATTAAATCTGTTACAGAGATGTGATACTTCTGATACTTCACCGTCATAATATAGACCCTTCCAATCTGTAAAACGTTCAAAACCCAACACAGACATAACACAACACAACACTTTGAAATGAAAACTAAGCTTTAGGTAACTTTAGCTTAATGCTCTACAAAATGGCAACTTTTTTTTGTCCTCAAGTTACCAATGACTCAGTGATGATTAAATGCTGTTGAAAGGATCAATAAATCCCCCAGCTTGTAGACACCCATCATATGTTTGTTCCTTTGGCCACGTATGGCTGCTTATGATAATAAAAAAGGTTTCACAAAAATCAATAGATGTCATCTGAATGAATCTAATGGCTATTGGTGTAATTTACTTAAAACCTCCCCTTCCTCTACTGCTATATAATTATCCCTCTTCCAGTTGTGCAACAGACACAAGGGAGGTTTTCTATGTGGTCACAAAGAAAACTGACTCAATGACTGAGTCTCAGTAACTCAGTGTTGTTTTCTGTGTCACTGGAAATGCATTGGGAACGCACATGTTTAAAAGCTATTGAAAGGATTAATAAATCCCCCAGCTTGCAGACACCCATATTTGTTCCTTTGGTCACGTATCACTGCTTATAATAATAAAGGAATGTTGTCTGAATTAATCTAATAGCTATATTAGTGTAATTTACTTAAAACCTCCCCTTCCTCTACTGCTAGGCTATATAATTATCTCTTCCAGTTGTGCAACAGACACAAGAGAGGTTTTCTATGTGTTCACAGAGAAAACTTCTCCTCAGATGAACCAGTAAAGAACCAGTGACTTATTTTAATTGAAAGGTATGTTGGCACCCACCATTTTTTTGTTTGTTTGTTTCTTTTTGGACCTTTTGTAATTTGGGACAAATTGAGCCCCCTACACCCTTGCAGGAACTTGGAGTAATGTGTTAAAGTTCTCCACCAGGGGGCAGTAGCAGACTTATCGACATCATGCATGTACTCTGGTCATGGTGAAATACTCTATGATTTGGCTTAATCTTTACTGCAGAAATCCACAGGAAGAAGCTAAATCTAAATGTGGAATAGCTTTACATGAATAAATGGTGCAACACTACTATGTAGTTTCTACAGTACATATTATAGACTGTATATAATCATGGGGATATCAGTCCTCAGATAAGTCTACTACAATGCAAAATTTAGTACACCACAGTGGACCTGCCTTTTTTGGATCTGCCCTTTATATATAGCTAGTTTGGATTAACTTGAAAGAACAAGAAAGAACACATTGTTTATGGCACACAACAAATCATATTAAAGGGAAAAAAAGAAGAGTGCCTTTGAACTGCAATATGATTGAAATATGAAATATGATTTACTCAGTTGATATTTGTTTTATTTTCATTAAATTTCCTTTACATAGGCCTATAAGATTAGCCTAGAAATCTAGACACACCCTAGCAGCAGCAGTCTGGCTCATCAGGCTACTATAAGATACCATTATTATGACCGCCGCGCAAATTTCGCATGCCCAAATTTCCGTCAATGATTCCCGGGACACTGAAAGACCGGGGTACACGAAACTTGGTGGACATGTAACCCCACATGGATAGCATGGAACCCTCGTTTTTCGTTTTGATCTGTAGCCCCGCTGAATTGGACCCCGAGAAGGAGGGTAGGGCAGACACCGTTTCTTTGAATATCTCGAAAACCGTAGGGTTTAGGAGGACCTTTTTTTTTTGTATGTTGATCTCAAGGGGCCATGTCAACCCATTCCATAACCACTCATTTCATGTATAGCCACCTAGTTAAACACAAAAAAGCAAAAATGAGGTGTTGTAATTGAAGGTATCTGTGACCTAACATACTCAAAACTGCACGAAATTGGAAGTGTAGGATCATTATGACACCCTCTGTATGCACGTCAAGTTTTGTGGAATTCCGTTCATCGGGGGCCACACAATAAATTAATTTATGTTACTATACACCAACTGGCCTGTAGGTGGCCGGAGACAGTTTTCTGTGAATATCTCGAGAACCGTAGGGCCTAGGAGGTCCACCTTTTTTTGTATGTTGGTCTTAAGGGGCATGTCAACCCATCCCATTACCACTTATTTCATGTATAGCGCCACCTAGTTAAAAAATTAAAAAGCCAAAAATTAGGTGTTTTCATCACAATATCTCTGGCTGACAAGGTCAAAACTGCACGAAATTAAAAGTGTAGGATCATTATGACACCCTCCGAATGCATGCCAAGTTTTGTGTACTTTTCGGTCAATGGGGCCCTACAATAAAATAACTTATGTGTACATTTAGTGACGTACACCAACAAAGGATTCCCGGGACACTGAAAGACCGGGGTACACAAAACTTGGTGGGCATGTACCCCACATGGATAGCATGGAACCGTCATTTTCGTTTTGATCTGCAGCCCCCGCTGGACTGGACCCCCGAAAGGAGGGTAGGGCAGACACAGTTCTCTGTGGGCAGACACAGTTCTCTTTATGGTATGTTGGTCTCAAGGGCCCACATCAACCTGGCTCATAATCACTCATTTGTGATTTGCATACCCCCCCCCCCGGTAAAAAATGAAAATGCAATATTATTCTGCTTTAATCGCCCCTATCTTCAGTTAAGATGTTCAGAACTGCACCAAATTTTATGTGTATGATTGACCTGGCATTCTCTGGGGGTCTGGGGTATGCCAAGTTTCAGTAGAATTTCATCCATGGGGGTCTAAAAAATTAGGTTATGTGTACATTTAGTGACTGTACACTCATTGGCCTGTAAATGGCGGTGCACACATATAAACATGCACACACACAGGCACCCACATACTATCGGTATTAGAACGGCCGATACATAATTACAAATTCAGTAGGATTCAAAAGAAAGCCAAAATAAATATTCATCATCATGGCTGCATTTTCAGTATTGGCGATAAGTAGTCGTTTGTCCACTAGATGGCGCATCGTTGCAGTGAGACGTAATTTTGTTGGAAGTTACATTACATTACATTTAGCAGACACTTCTTGACCAAAGTGACTTACATATGTCAGCTATATTTACAAGGGATCACATTGTCCCCGGAGCAACTTGGGGTTAAGTGCCTTGCTCAGGGGCACAACGGTGGAAGCTGGGAATTGAACCGACAACTTTCAGGCTACTGCACGCTAGCCCAGCTCCTTAACCACTACACTACCACCGCCCAGTTAAAAGTGGGTTGGGGAAGAACAATGGACACTTCCTACAAGGACTGTAATTTACCGCAGCGAACATCTAATAAGGACAGGACGATGTTCACATGAAGTGTAATTCCCATTTCTTCTTGAAGCGAAATAAATCTGAGGATGTTTATCGGACATGCTTGGTTTTACTGCAGGTAACGTTAATCTTGTAATATCAATAAGGACCTAGGTAATGTTACCGCAAAAAGCGTTGGTTGAGTGATGGAGGCCCATTTGATTGATTGCATTTGTAGAAAACTATAAATGCGGTTATACCAAACAAATTGATAGCAGCACTGTTTGTATCTTTTCGACTGACATTTATTGCACGTGCTACAAAATCATTCTGTGCAATGGAAGATTTACCAACGTTACACCGGTCTGATACAGTTTTGCCTATACATGCGTGAGACTAAGACGCCTGTTTATTTTGTTTTAAGTGCGTGCAGGGTGTGAGAGGGGAATCGATGTGCTTTGATTCCAGCTTGGTAGTTGTAGTCTGTGAAATTAAAAAGCACGCGGTGTGTGAAGTATCCAAACAATGACACCTTCATTTCATTATGGCTGCTTTTAGCAACACACCTTAAGCTACTGTGTAGTGGGTCCCATTTAGAAGTGGCTACTTCATTAAGCTTTCCTTGACTCATGGAGCTGCGTGAATGTTATTACAACTTTTAAGCCCACGATATGGCAGTTTAAGTCCGCTTGATACTGTAAGTCGTAAGCCATTGGTTTCCAAAGGAGATTTTATTTGTGTCGCTAGCATAGCCTATTGACAATTTATGTTGTAAATAGGCCTACCTTATAATCCTACCTGTAGCTTAGGGAAGCTAACAGCTTTCTATTAGGATCTAGTTTGTTAGTTACAGTTTTGTCATAACTCCCTAATGCATTTTGCATTTAGAATAGCCAGAGCGTGTATATCTCAATCGGAAAATTAAACAATATCGGGTGCCTATGGACTAGGCTGGGTGAACCCAGCCTGATCTGCCCGCTATTTATTTTTGATTTCTTAAAAGATTGGGCTTGGTCTGATGAAAGCCAGACTAGCCATGGACCTCAGTTAAACAATGCAAGGGAACATGAATCAGCCTATATTTGCGAACAATAATGGACAAAAGCTTTCAACTTTGGCCCGTTAAAATGTGTATGAACAGTCTAGCGGCGCATTTCATCAAGGCCCATTTGGACATGTCAGTTATTTGAACCACTGGTTAGATGTAAAACAGCATTTCGTTTCAGACTACTGTTACTTAATTTGTGCATTAACAATAACGTTTCAGACTACTGTTACTTAATTTGTGCATTGACAATAAAGTATTACATGAACTAAAGATGACTAAAATCTTATGTAGAAGAAGAAACATTCACAAAAATCCATCCATCCAAAATGACCTTTGTTTTTGATAGCTGTTGAAAACGGCATGGAACTGACAGAGATGTTTTTGTTTATAAATACATAAAATAAATAAATAAATAAATAAATAAATAACATTATGCTGATACCTTTTGCTTTTCCCAAATACAATGTAGCCTACAGGTGTAAGTGACCTTTCATCAATCCAGTTGCAATGGATGAACTGTGATGAACTGCCCTACTTGTGATTGTTTAGAGATTTTAAAGGTTTTATAACAATGCTACATCTTCTTTGGCTATTCTACAATCTATTCACCTTTTCAGCACCAGTAGGCTACTTTCTGTGCAGCCCGACACACACACTCAGGCATGCCAAACAAGCATACACAAAAGTTTCAAGAGTGGGGATGGAGTAAAATATGGAGACAAATTGAAGTGTGATTTATTTTCGCGGAATGGATGTACAGGACTGAGCGGCGGTCATATTTTGTACCGCTATGTGGTACATCTAGTTAACTGTTTGGGTCTGGTCACTTGAATTTCAAAGTAATATTTGATTTGTATGTAGGGCATTAAATGCTACCATCTCTTGCAAGCAGATCTTTGTACAATATGCAAATACCTGATAATGACAGACTGCAGTGTCTTCCACTTCATGTAGGGGTATTTGGATGGAGTTATTTTGTGCAGGGCAGATGCAAAGTAGATACCATGAACCTAAGCCTTGTTTTTTGTTGTGGAAAAAGAACACATTGAGATTGTTATCTTATTATGACCGCCGCGCAGCGAAGTGGTCATAACTAGATGTACCGCAGAGCGGTACAAAATATGACCACCGCCCAGTCCAGCACATTTTTTCCACAAAAATAAATCACGCTGAAAGGCCTATATGATTCTAACTGTCTCACTAAATTGCATTATCCACACTCAATTCTCACTGGTATCTGCTAGACAACAAGTACCAAAACATGAATAGATTTCACATGTAAAATTAATTTTATACAACCCCACCCCCATCTTGCCTGTTCATAATTCTGAGAAATTCTTGAATTGTGTGCATGTGTGCGTGTACACGTTTATGTTTATGTGTGTGGGTGTGTGTGTGTGTGTGTGTGTGTGTGTGTGTGCGCGCTTTGTGTGTTTGCCCGCGATGTGTTTTGTGCATGTGCATGCATGCGTACATATGTCTACTGTGTGAGTATGTGTCATACGTATGATTACTGTGAATGTATGTGTGTGCGTGTCTATAATTTCGTACATGAAATAAGTGGTAATGGGATGGGTTGACATGCCCCCTTAAGACCAACATACAAAAAAAGGTGGACCTCCTAGGCCCTACGGTTCTCGAGATATTCACAGAAAACTGTCTCCGGCCACCTACAGGCCAGTTGGTGTATAGTAACATAAATTAATTTATTGTGTGGCCCTCCATGAACGGAATTCCACGAAACTTGGTGTGCATTCAGAGGGTGTCATAATGATCCTACACTTCCAATTTCGTGCAGTTTTGACTATGTTAGGTCACAGATACCTGCGATTACCCTCATTATTAACACCTCATTTTTACTTTTTTGTGTTTAACTAGGTGGCGTTATACATGAAATGAGTGGTTATGGAATGGGTTGACATGCCCCCTTGAGATCAACATACAAACAAAAAAAGGTCCTCCTAAACCTTACGGTTCTTGAGATATTCACAGAAAACTGTGTCTGCCCTACCCTCCTTTTGGGAGGTGCAGTCCAGCGGGGGGGGCTACAGATCAAAACGAAAAACGATGGTTCCATGCTATCCATATGGGGTTACATGCCCACCAAGTTTTCGCCTACTTTCAGTGTCCGGGAATCCTTGACGGAAATTTGGACATCTAAAACGAAAAAAAAAAAAAAAAAAAAAAAAAAAAAAATCTGACTAAACCTATATGCTAGCGCGGCAGTCATAATAAGATAACAATAGGTTTGTCATATAGGTTTAGTCAGATTTTTTCTTCTTCTTTTTTTTGCATGCCCAAATTTCCGTCAAGGATTCCCGGGACACAAGGTTTCAGAAATTGGGTTTTAGCAAGGCCTAGGCTATTTTCAATGTAATTTTACTATTACAGTTTTTCTCAATTGTCTACACACAAAAACTGGTACTTAAGACACAATGACCACAACATGTAACTCATGCACCAACCCCCTGAACCAATTCTGCTAAACTACAAGCACAATTCCTGCTTTTACACTTAAATTGCAGTTGTAAACACACTTTTTTCACAACACTACACACAATTCTCTGTGGCTAATCTGGCTTTGAAATTGCAGCAAATTTCTACATGGTATTCAACTTGGGGCTGAAATTGTAATGTATATCAGCCCAAAATAATGAACTTCTCCATATTAAAGAATCAGAAGTTGATCATGAATGCTTAAATTCTAACCGTGATTCTTATAGCACAGTTTCTAAAACTATTAATACTTATACTCACTGAGTTTGCAAAACTAAAAGCACAAACACTGCTTTGCACTCAGTTTGCAATTTTGTAACACACACTTTGCAAAACTGTAGGTACAATTCACTGCACAGCACTCTTTTTGCGGAACTGTAAACACAACTCTGCTTTACACTCAATTTCCAAATGATCAACACACTCCTCAGTGTTGTGCGTGAACGAGTTCAAAAGAACGCGTTCATTGAACACGCTCATTTTTTCGCGGAGCGTTGAACTGAACATAACACATTTTTAATAAAGAACTTGAGCGTGAATTAGTTCACATTATGTGTCATGAACGGCAGACATCACTGTAAATGAAAGTTGGAATTTGTTAACTGAGTGACATCTGTTTTCTCTTTTTTGAAACGAGAAAGTTCCTCCCTCCTGTATTCTCGCTGGTGCCGCTTTTAAATCATGTATCACCAGACAGAAATGGTTTTGACATTGTGCAATGAATGCATTGCGGCAGCGTAGTGTCCGGCTGAGAATAGTTGAATAGCATACTGGCTTCCGCATAACGTTACCCGTGATGAATTGCAGCAGAGCGGGGTTGGCATAGCAACGCTATGGCTATGGTTATTATTATGACCGCCCAGCGAAGCCGGGCGGTCATATAGGTTTAATCAGATTTTTTTTTTTTTTTTTTTTCGCATGCCCAAATTTCCGTCAATGATTCCGGGACACTGAAAGACCGGGGTACACGCTAAACTTGGTGGACATGTAAACCCCACATGGATAGCATGGAACCATCGTTTTCGTTTTGATCTGTAGCCCCTCCGCTGAATTGGACCCCGAAGGAGGATAGGGCAGACACAGTTTTCTGTGAATATCTCGAAAACCGTAGGGTTTAGGAGGACCATTTTTTTTGTATGTTGATCTCAAGGGGCCATGTCAACCCATTCCATAACCACTCATTTCATGTATAGCGCACCCTAGTTAAACACAAAAAAAGTAAAAATGAGGTGGTGTAATTGAAGGTATCTGTGACCTAACATAGTCAAAACTGCACAAAATTGGAAGTGTAGGATCATTATGACACCCTATGTATGCACGCCAAGTTTTGTGGAATTCCGTTCATGGGGGCCACACAATAAATTAATTTATGTTACTATACACCAACTGGCCTGTAGGTGGCCGGAGACAGTTTTCTGTGAATATCTCGAGAACCGTAGGGCCTAGGAGGTCCACCTTTTTTTGTATGTTGGTCTTAAGGGGCATGTCAACCCATCCCATTACCACTTATTTCATGTATAGCGCCACCTAGTTAAAAATTAAAAAAAGCAAAAATGAGGTGTTTTCATCTCAATATCTCTGGCTGACAAGGTCAAAACTGCACGAAATTAAAAAGAGTAGGATCATTATGACACCCTCTGAATGCATGCCAAGTTTTGTGTACTTTCGTTCATGGGGGCCTTACAATAAAATAATTTATGTGTACATTTAGTGACGACACACCAACAAGGATTCCTCGACACTGAAAGACCGGGTACACAAAACTTGGTGAGCATGTACCCCCACATGGATAGCATGGAACCGTCATTTTTCGTTTTCATCTGCAGCCCCCGCTGGACTGGACCCCTAAAAGGAGGGTAGGGCAGACACAGTTCTCTGTGAATCTTTTATGGTATGTTGGTCTCAAGGGCCCACATCAACCTGGCTCATAATCACTCATTTGTGATTTGCATACCCCCCCCCCCAAAAAAAATGAAAAATCATTAGGATTAAAAAGAAATGCCAAAATAAATATTCATCATCATCATCATGGCTGCATTTTCAGTATTGGGGGGTCTAAAAAAATTAGGAAGTAGTCATTTTGTCCACTAGATGGCATCGTTGCACACACACAGTGAGGCGTAATTTTGTTGGATCAAAAGTTAAAAGTGGGTTGGAAAAACAATGGACGACTTCATACAAGGACTGTAATTTAGCAGACACTTTGACCAAAGCGGACTTACAACATCTAATAAGGATAGGACGATGTTCACATGAAGTGTAATTCCCATTTCTTCTTGAAGCCCGAAATAAATCTAAGGATGTTTTCTCGGACATGCTTGGTTTTTACTGCAGATGCGTTAATCTTGTAATATCAATAAGGACCTAGGTAATGTTACCGTTAATGCGTTGGTTGAGTGATGGAGGCATTTGATTGATTGCATTTGTAGAAAACTATAAATGCGGTTATACCAAGCAAATTGATAGCAGCACTGTTTGTATCTTTCGACTGTCATTTATTGCACGTGCTACAAAATCATTCTGTGCAATGGAAGATTTACCAACGTTACACCGGGTCTGATACAGTTTTGCCTATACATGCGTGAGACTGGCGCCTGTTTATTTTGTTTTAAGTGCGTGCAGGGTGTGAGAGGGGAATCGATGTGCTTTGATTCCAGCTTGGTAGTTGTAGTCTGTGAAATTAAAAAGCACGTGTGTGTGAAGTATCCAAACAATGACACCTTCATTTCATTATGGCTGCTTTAGCAAAACACCTTAAGCTACTGTGTAGTGGGTCCCATTTAGAAGTGGCTACTTCATTCGCGCTTTCCTTGACTCATGGAGCTGCGTGAATGTTATTACAACTTTTCGCCCGCGATATGACAGTTTAAGTCCGCTTTGATACTGTAAGGCGTAAGCCATTGGTTTTCAAAGGAGATTTTATTTGTGTCGTAGCATAGCCTATTGACAATTTATGTTGTCAATAGGCCTACCTTATAATCCTACCTGTAGCTTAGGGAAGCTAACAACTTTCTATTAGGATCTAGTTTGTTAGTTACAGTTTTGTCATAACTCCCTGATGCATTTTTGCATTTAGAATAGCCAGAGCGTGTATATCTCAATCGGAAAATTAAACAATATCGGGTGCCTATGGACTAGGCTGGGTGAACCCAGCCTGATCTGCCCGCTATTTATTTTTTGATTTCTTAAAAGATTGAGCTTGGTCTGATGAAAGCCAGACTAGCCATGGACCTCAGTTAAACAATGCAAGGGAACATGAATCAGCCTATATTTGCACTAACAATAACGGACAAAAGCTTTTCAACTTTGGCCCGTTAAAATGTGTATGAACAGTCTAGCGACGCATTTCATCAAGGCCCATTTGGACATGTCAGTTATTTGCACCACTGGTTAGATGTAAAACAGCATTTCGTTTCAGACTAGGCTACTGTTACTTAATTTGTGCATTAACAATAACGTTTCAGACTACTGTTACTTAATTTGTGCATTGACAATAAAGTATTACATGAACTAAAGATGACTAAAATCTTATGTAGAAGAAGAAACATTCACAAAAAATCCATCCATCCAAAAATGACCTTTGTTTTTGATAGCTGTTGAAAACGGCATGGAACTGACAGAGATGTTTTTGTTTATAAATACATAAAAAATAAATAAATAAATAACATTATGCTGATCCCTTTGCTTTTCCCAAATACAATGTAGCCTACAGGTGTAAGTGACCTTTCATCAATCCAGTTGCAATGGATGAACTGTGATGAACTGCCCTACTTGTGATTGTTTAGAGATTTGAAAGGTTTTATAACAATTCTACATCTTCTTTGGCTATTCTACAATCTATTCACCTTTTCAGCACCAGTAGGGTACTTTCTGTGCAGCCGCACACACACACACACTCAGGCATGCCAAACAAGCATACACAAAAGTTTCAAGAGTGGGGGATGGAGTAAAATATGGAGACAAATTGAAGTGTGATTTATTTTCGCGGAACGGATGTACAGGACTGAGCGGCGGTCATATTTTGTACCGTGTGTAGTTGGCACAATTATTGTGATGGCTTGTGTTTACTGTTTGATAGGAAAACACAATTTTTACGAAGGTCTGAAGAGTTAAGCAAGGTGTGTTAGCTTTTGCAAGAGAACTACAATGTTTTGCTGATTTGATGAAAGGTTTTCCTATTTGTGTGTAGAGATTTGCAAAAATAGCCAATAGTTACAAACATGTGCTTAAGCAATCAGAAAAAACTGTAAATGTGATGGCTTGTGTTATACGAAAATATCATTTTTACGAAGGTGTGAAAGCAAGGTTTATTAGCTTTTGCAAGAGAACGACAATGTTTTGCTTTGGTGAAAGGTTTTCTTATTTGTGTGTAGAGTTTTGCAAAAATAGCCAATAGTTACAAAAAATGTGCTTAAGCAATCAGAAAAAAACTAATAAACCATGGTTAATTTACGGGTGAGTCTAATGCACTTTTTTGCATTAGGATAAAACACTGTCCTTCGGTTTATGCACATCTTTATGAACAATTACTGTGTATAGCATTCTGGTGGTCATATAAAATGTATGGTGTTATTGAAAGTGGAGTTGACTCAGGGACCCGTAAGGTGCACTCAGTGTTTCTTCCTCTTGCCTAACATAGTTCATTTTAAGTGTATTCAGAGAATTCATTTCACAACAGTGCTTATCTTCAGCTGCTATAAATCGCTTTATACAATTCAAGAGATGTAACAATGAGTCATGTTGCCTCCAGGAAACCCGAGAGCCAATTTTGTGTGGATGTCTTTTACTGACTCTGTCATCACCCTGCCCCCATTACCTGTGAGTGAGTGTGAACTCTTATCACAAAACATCTGTGCTTCCTTCGTCAGCTTGACTTGAGAGTTTGATCCTAAAAAACCTTTTCCCAAAATGGGCTGATCTTCTATCCTCCTCGCTCTCACCTGCGTGGTAGCGTTCCCTCAGCAGTGGGGCTTTGTCCCAGTGACCGACGGCTTGCAGTTCCACGTGAAATGCCTCAAGCAGCTGTCACTGGCCCATAGCAGCAGAGCGGGGTTCAGAGGCCATGGCAATCATACTCTGGCTTTGGGATTCATGACAAACGTTTTCCATGGCCTTCGTTTATCTGCCCAGTCTCCGTGGTGACGCAGCATTGGTGGTAGGCCAGAGTGACACGTTTGTGATAGATCACCACTTTTCCCCTCCTGCTTGTAAAGTCACACATGTCAAGATATATTTCTTTTTCTGTTAATTACATCTATTTTGAGTGTGAATTCTATTGACACAATTTATTAAACCATTGAGAATTCTCCTCAATGTTATCTCATTTGATAATGTTCAGGTAATGGATTGTCAGGGGAAATTCCCATATACCACTGTGTGCAGGTATGATAATTGGAAGATTATCATAAAGCCAAATCGACATGCTGAAAACATGTGGTCTGCCTGGGGGTGTGCAATTCTACTCACTTCTTTCCTTTTTGTGTATTACGCAAAACGTTCAGGACATTACGGAATTGTTGTCTTCAGAGTAATATGCAAATCACATGCCGCATGCAGCATCCCAACTGGATGAGGGCCTTCATAGGTTTACATTAAAGCAGGAGACCAGGCCAGGGCATGTACGCAGGGGTTTCAACATTCCCCTTCGGCTCCAGCCCTGCCACTCTGTCTTGGTTATAATTACAGGATACAAACTCTCTAGAAACTCACAAAGGCCCTTGTGCCTCCAGACAGTTGTACAGGAGATTGATATGCATCTCTATAACAGACATTTCAGCCTGGAGGACTGTCTAAAAGATGGCTTTGCAGACAGAGCTTAGAGCAGGGGTTCCCAGCCTTTTTTGACAGATGACCCTATTTTGTCACAAAACTGGTGGTGCCCAAACTACGGCCTGCCACCTCATTTTAGGTGGCCCCCCAAAACATGTCCCTGGTATATTGGATCCGGCCCGCACGGGAGTACGACATCGTCAAACTATAACCTCCGTAATTTCGCCCATTCATTCTCTATAGCGGGTCTTACAGTAACAGTGCACATGTAATACTCTTTTTGTCCACTGGTGGTTGTTTTGGCGCTGTTTCGCGTTTGCCATCGAAAACGGAATGAAATGTATAGTAGGCCTCTACCTGCAAACAATGGAAGAGGCCTCTGCTGACTGCATCAGTGCTCAAAGTATTCTAAAAATGTGTCAATTAATTGTTAATAACGAACTAACTTCTATTCAAGTCATAATTCTGGAACTTTCTGGTATAATTATTTATATTTTTTATTTACTCGTTCAAATGTTCATACAGAGTTCACAAAGTTCTCATTAGGTGAGTGAAAGTTAGAATGGTGGTCATTTCAGATGTTTCTGCCACCACTTCATAAAACTCATAGTTTGAGAACTTATTATTAACTTATTATTAACTTATTTATTAACTAAATTATTTGTAGGATATTGCTTGTTCACAACTTGAGCTGTGTAGCCTATGCAAAGTTCAGAGTTCAAAATATACTTTTGGGACTCCCTGCTTATAGTTTTGAGAATGCTATTATTATTATTTCATTTGAGCTACATTTTACACTGATATGGCATGATGGCAATATAAACACAGATAACAATGGGATTAAATTGCAATAGCCTGATTAAATGTAATGGAATATTCAACTAAGGTAGACTGCCTTTGTTCACAGCGCTAAGCTATTTATGGTTACTGATATACTCCGAGTCTCTGGCCCTCTCTTAGAGCCAGGCATAGTGAGCTGGCCCTCGGAAGAAAAAGTTTGGGGACCACTGGTCTAATGCAAGCTAAGTTCAATTTTACGTGACTAGATTGCAATGAAGAATCCATATTAGTTTAATGAGGTTTTTGATATTTGTTTTATTCAATGTAAATTCTTATGTAATGTACTGGTCAATTTTAAGATTTTAAGAATTTTAAGACCCAATATCGCAGGCAACCCCATTTGAATTTCAGGCGCCCCCAACCAAGGTTGGGAAACAATGCCTTAGAGCAATACCAACTTCATAAGCTGTCAACATGGACATTTGGATACTATATTACTGTTCAATCATTATTAAATTGTGTTGTCATACCATCATGGATTTGAAAAAAAAATCAGGTCTCCGAACTATATGTTTGTGTGAGTGACAGATATATGAACAAATAGCTAGCACCATTGTGTCCAGTCTGATTAGTGACCTAAGTAACAAGCTCTTTCCATAGCTTTCCAAGGAGAGAAACATTGCTTAGGACACAAACAACTGTTCAGGTTTAGAAAACAATCTAATCTTTCTTTTTCATAACTTTATTTTTACAACTGTTTTTGCATCTCTTTATTTGTTTGTCATCATTTTAGTGCAATACATTTGGTCTCAACATTTTATATTTACACCAGAAAAGGTGAATTCCTAATGTGAGGTCGTCACATATGCTGGGCACAAACGGACCTAGACATACAACATCAGTTTAAATTCAACTTAATCGTAATATCATTATCCTTTTTTCTTTTTTGTGTTGGCTTGAGCTTTGCTGGTTTTTATTTTAACTGATTTCATTGTTCCTTTTTCAACCCGTTTGGTCATTTTTGATTTCTCCACCCTCTGCCTTGATGGTTGTTTGTTAGGTCTCTTTTTTGTAGCCTTTTTCTTGTTCAGTAAATTGATCTTAAGTGCAACTTTCAGGTCTGGTGTGGGAAATTCTGCTTTGGGATATCTGACTCCTGTCTTTGCCTTCATCTGAGTGATCTTCTTCACTTGTCTTTGAGGCTTCTGCTTGGAGAGTGTTTGGTTCAAAGAATTTGCTTTTGAGGAGGTAGCTAGGGAAGTTGACTTACTTACAGGGAGTGAGGTAGATTTGTTCTTAGTTATTGGAGCAATATTACTTTCAGGACATGCAGTGGTTTCAGACTGACTTGTCACAGGTGCTTTGGTTGTAAATGTCGTCAGCTTTTTCTGTGGAGTTCCTGTAGTCTTTTGCTTGGAGAGTGTTTGGTTTGTAGCTCTTGCTTTCGAGGAAGTTGCTGGTAAAGTGGACTTTCTTATAGGAAATGAAGCAGTTTTGTTTTTAGTTATTGGAGCAATATGACTTTCAGTACGTGGAGTGGTTATAAGTTCAGTTGTCACAGGTGCTTTGGTTGTAAATGTCTTCAACGTTTTCTGTGGAGTTCCTGCAGTCTTTCGCTTAGAGAGTGTTTGGTTTGTAACTGTTGCATTTGAGGAAGCTGTTATAAAAGTGGACTTTCTTATAGGCAGTACATTTGTTTTGTTCTTAGTTATTGGAGCAATATTACTCTCAGTATGTGTAGTGATTTCAAGTTCAGTTGTCCCAGGTGATTTGGTTGTAAATGTCTCTAGCTTTTTCTGTAGAGTTTGCTGGGAGAGTGTTTGGCTCGTAGATCTTGAATTTGAGGAAGTAGATGGTAAAGTGGTCTTACTTATTGGAGAAATATTGCTGGTCTCAGGTAGAGTGGTTTTAGGTTGTCTGTTGATGGGTGCTTTGGTTGTATACTTTTTTAGCTTTTTAAGAGGAGGTCTTGTAGGCATTTCATTGACATCCAGTACAGTCACTGAAATATACAGACAAAATTAGAATGTATAGAAGTAATATCAATAGAACAATTAAAATCCCAGTGCACTCTTGAGCAGGCTAAAGTGACATAAAAAGACTGAACATTGACCCTGGATCTAGGCTGTGATCAAACAGTATTTTTTTGCTTAGAATTGTAAATGAATGAAAAAGCCCAGTTTCTAAAAATGTTGGGATGCTATGTAAGATTGGCAAATCACGCAAACCCTACTAAATTTGATTGAGAATAGTGCAAAGACAACTTGTCAGTTGTTAAAACTAAAACTAAATTATTTTTTAATTGTTTTTTGAAAAATACTCTTATCAGGTATATGATTTCAGCGTGGGGTTTTCATATTCACGTTTTATATTCCATGATGTACCCTGGGACAGGCCATTGTAGCATTGGGCACATTTTGCTGGCATCAAATTCAAAATGAGCTTATATCTTTCCATGGAATACTAAAAAAACATACCCTGAAGAAGGCTCTGTGCCGCTACGCGTGGGTGTTTGCCCAGATCATGTTTTTTAACCTAAAAAATAGCCATGTTTAAATAAAGGCTTTTTATAACTTTTTGAAGAAGAGTGCCTTGGACTCCCTTTTCTTTTGATGACTCAAATTTGTTAGTTTTAACATTTGATGTGTTTCCTTTTTTTGCAACTAAATATGGGTTTACTATTCTGTAGATTATCACACTTTACTTGTATTTACATTTTGCACAGCATCTCAACTTCTTTTGGAAACGGGTTTCTACAGTAAATGGCAGCCACCATTCCTTGGTTCCTTTTTTAGCTCCAGTATACTCCATCATTTACCAGAGGAAAGGAGACAGTGCCACCTTACTTGTCGCTTACTTTTAATCGACCACTTCAGTAACAGCCACTATTAATTATATTAATGTAATAGCAGTCAATCTAACTGTAGATTAATGTAATCAGTCAAATCCTCTTAGCATCACAGCTGGCTTTGCATAAGTCCATATTCTCCTTCACTCCTTTGCCACAGGACATTTTCCATGGAAAAGTGGGTAAGGAAGGACATAGAATGTTTTTTTTTTGACAACAGCCCTGGTATTTTTTTTTTTATCTAAATAAGGAATATGTAAATCTGAATAAGAAAAATATGTAAAGGTATCAAACCACTGACTCAAGTGACAGTCAAAATAAACAAAATAATAACAACAAATAATGACTTACATTCTCTTGGAACAAAAGGAACTTTTTTGCCTCTGACTTTCACAGGAAGTGGCTTGTATTTACATTTCCCTGGAGCTGCTCTCCTGCAAAGAGGTAAAAAACAATCCAAATGATAATTACTTTGCACTGGATAGGATACTTTACAAAGAAAAGGTCCAAAGTGCTCGGAAGTTAGGTATTCCAAGGTGCTCTTTGGTGTTGGGAGCTCACTTGTTGTTAAAGTTTTCAATCATGATATGGTTATTAAAATAAAGGCTTTTTATATTTTTTTTTCTGAAAGAAGAGTGCCTTGGATTTCCTTTTTCGTTCAGCTACTGGATAGGATACATTTAGTTGTCTTTCCTAGGCACACTATTCAACAATAACTCACAGGTTAGCACGTAATCAGGTCACGTGACCTGACTAGGCTGTAAATCAGTGGAGATTATACTGAGAACGGCTGGGGATTCAATAATTGTGCTTTGGCTGATTTCTCTTTCCACTAGTCTGTAAAAGTGTGCACTAACAGAATCTGGGAATCAGTCACAGCTGGGAGAGTATATGGTTTCATGGTTACGGAGGTGGCTGTCTGGTTTGTAGATCATGAGTGGACATATTCAAGTTGAACAAATACCTTTTGATGACAAAGAACTTCAGTGAAATATGTGTCACACTGTCTTGAATGCAGAATGCAGAATGCAAAATCTTGGAGAGTTATGCTACTCTTTGGCCTGATTTTAACTGATGTGATGACTCAAAACACTTGGGCAGATTTTATTATTTGTCTATCAACTACTGATAATCAAGTAGTCATAGTGACAGACTTTCAACCAGAAGAATGGATTAAGTTCACAGATAGGCCTAGATAATAACATCATCAGTTTACAAATCAGCTCTATTTTGCTTTGAGTGTGCATTTTTTCACGAAAAGGATAAAAGACTGCCATGCAGAGGAGATTCCAAGATAAGAGGAGAAAGAATGCAAACCATGTGTTCAAATGTTGGAACAGGCAGATATTTTCATACAGTGACCTGTCACAACTGAGAAGATTTAACCTCACTATGGAGGGTCTTCATGTAATACTGTGATGCACAATCAAATTAAGGCATTAAGGAAAGCTACTTTAAGAGTCGAGAGATGCAGAAGCACATTCAGGCACTGGAAATGAGAGTTACTATCCATCTGTGCATTTAACAACCACTTTTACCGAGCAGCAGCCAAGAACCTTATTAAAGACATGTGTAAACCTGAGTCTCACTTGAATGAGTAATAGCTAACCTACTGAAGCAATGTGCACAATGCCTACTGTATGACTGTATACTGCTCTTCTCACATTGACCACTATGTATTGTCCTATTTCGCATCAGCTTCTATAAAAGCGGTAATTTAAGCCGTGTTGCATGAATAGTGAAAGCTGCAGTGTTGGTGATGTTTTTTTCCCCCATAGGTTGCTTTGTTGGTGATTTTGTTTTGATGTTTATTAGGCTTGGTTGTTGATTGGTTGTTGTGGGAAATCCCTTACATATAGCACAAGGAATTGAACATCAAAGAAAAGTTCGCTTTGTATGATACAGTACCTGGAGGGATCCATAAACTTGTATATCGTTCCAAAAGGAGACATAGCACTTGGATATGAGGTGGCCAGGAAATACAGTTCACCTACACAAGCACAGCAGATAAGAGGTTTTAAAAGAGAAAACTCCTCTACTGTATACATTTCTTAAAAGGTTCCAAAAATCACCTGCTTCATCTTCAGCAAAAGAGATAATGAACTTATGATGGTGGTTGATGAGTCCTGGAAACGAGCAGGTGGCTGTGTCTCCCATACATATGCTCTTCTCCTTCCAGGTCCCAGTGACCTTATCCTCTTGTAAGGCCATCAACCGACTAAGGGACAACAGCCAATGCACATGGCACGAGTCAAGCATTTTGGCCCCTCTTAAAAATCATTCATCCCAGGTCACAGCTTTTTCAGTTGTGGGAATAGAATCACCCTAAACTCGTATGTTCCTTCCCTTGTCCTTGCAGTTGTATTTAAATGAGTGTCTGGAATGGCCTACACCAAACCAAAAGTCTTTCAAAACAGAGTCAGATAGAGCACAATTTTAAAAGCTTGCTTTGTTTGATTGCTCTTACCAGACTAGTATTCAATCAAATTCATAGCAGATCATAAAAACACATACCCACTCATGAAGTCTCCAAAGATATAAAGGCCATTGAGATTGGGCCACTCACATCCCCTGTACACATAACCCCCTGTTATGGATTTTCCAATGTGGTGCCCATAAGCAAATATTGGAGGGATATCCTCTGTCAATTAAAATGGAAAGGTTAATTGTGTGTCATGCAATGCTGAATGTGGTTAAAAAGGGAAATAGATTTTTAAAAAGGGCATATGCCATAAAGTTGCTCTCAGCATCATTGATACTGTACTCACTCATCGAGGAGTTATAACACTGCTTAATATCAAAGCACTCAAAGCCTTCCTTGGCCCTCCATCCGTAGTTGCCTCCCTTCACGATGATGTCCACCTCTTCATAACGGTTTTGGCCCACGTCGCCACAGATGATTCTGCCCCTGCCATAGTGGGTGACGGGGTCGCCTCGGTCCACTGAGCAGCGCCACATGTTCCTGACACCGTAGGCATACACCTCTGGCCGCGCGTCCTTCTCTCCGATGAAAGGGTTATCAGGCGGGATCCTATATGGAGTTCTGTCGAGGCTGCTGCCATCTATGTCTATGCGCAAAACTTTCCCAAGCAGAGCGCTCCTGGAAGCAGTGAAAAGAAGAGGAAAATCAATTTAGAAATGATGTGTAGTAAGGATTCTATTGTGATATATCTTAAGAAGAGTTAAAGGAGTAATGTTACTGATGAAACGGTACCTGTCATTTTTTGGAATTAGTTAGCTTTACGTTCTGGTCAAAAAAAAGATTATCTGAGTAAAAAAAACAAAGTCTCACTAATGCAACGAAGGGGGATATTTTTTTGTGAATGATTGAAACCATATTCATAATGTTACGTCATGCAGGGTTTTTCTCATGAGTACTGAAACATCTAGCTTTGTATTCAGTAGATGCTCTAGCCAGCATTGTGTCATTTTTAGTGACACAATACTCACTTATTTTGAGCATTTCCAAATTTCCCGAAAGGATCCCCTGCCTTTCCGCCATCTCCTGTGAAAATGTACAGGTATCCATCAAGGCCAAACATCAGCTGCCCACCATTGTGGTTAGCAGCTGGCTCCTCTATCTCCAGAATGACCCTGCAAAAGAGATTAAGAACCTTAAAAGCATGCCCCTTATCCAGGCTACAGATACCAAGACTCCCCACTTCGGCGTCGCAGCGAACCTCTCAGAGTTGTGGTCGGCTCTGTTCATGTCGTGGGCGGACGTCTTCATCTCGCTGATGCGGACCTTCTCCAGGCTGCCCTGCACCAGGATGGAATAGTAGATGAAGAAGCGTCCGTTGGCACGGTAACGTGGATGGAGAGCTAGGCCCAGGAAGCCTCTCTCGTCCCCGAGCCGGGGGGTGGTCAGCACCTCGCCGCTCAGGTCCAGGAAGGGCTGTTCCATGCGACTGCCGTCCCTCAGGTACACCCACACGAAGCCCACCTGTTCAGCCACGAACATGCGGTGGGTGTCATCTCCACTGTGGAGCATCAGCACCTGCAACAGTCCAAACAATGAGCTGCATCTTAGGACATACTTCTGCACTGCAAACCTAAAGGTGACATTTCATCTGAGACTGCAAAGGTTGACACTCTGCAGGTGCTATGCTATAGATAAATGTTTATCATGGCATTTGCCCATCAAAAGCCATTGCTCTCGTGCCATTTCTTATAGATGTTTTTAGAGCTTTCTTTACCATCACCATCCTAATCTACTCTACCATGCAATCTGTATAGACTGATAGCTGGTACAAATGCCTGTTAATTGACATTACATAATACACACCGGGTTTCGCAGTCCATTGGCCACCTCTGTCAGGCACAGCTGGACACAGCCCATGGGATCCTCCTTCACTTTGCCAAGTTTGTTGGAGAGGTAGTTGTTTTGGAGCACATTGGGATAACAGTAATCCCTGTCAGATAGTTCAGTAAGACTGCAGAAGGTGATGCTGCCCTTGTCCGATGCCTCCTGAAGAACACTGTTGTCTGTCATGTACTTCACGAAGAAGCCACACTTGGTGTGGAAATCATGGCAATAGGAGAAGCAAAGGCCTGGAAACTCCCGCACTGGGGTGTAGGGGTCCTCTGCATCAAACAGGTGGGCTGCATAAGGGGAACATTCCTGGGTAAACAAATGGTCGCATTAGCAATATTCATGATAGCAATTCATATTCACGGCTGTGCTAAATGTTCTTTTCATTAATTTTCATGGGCAAGCGCCATGATACATGTGTAATGTTTTGGCGCTCTATAAGCACAATAAATTAATTAAATTAATTAAGCCAGTGGGGTTTACACAACATCATAAATATAAGCAAAAGAATAGACTTTTGACAGCTCATAAGTTCTGTAATTAGCAGCAAAGACTTGAACATGGTTTGAAGTCTATCTGACTGCCATCATAATTGCAACCCTGCTTCCAAAAATGTTGCGACATTTTGTAAAATGTGAATACAATGTGCAAATCTCATAAGCCAACATTTAGCTGCAAAAGGAACACAGACCACATATCAAATGTTGAACCCAACAATTTATTCTACTTTATGAAAATATCCGACTTGTGAAGAATTTGGGGATTTCATCATCTTTAGTATATAATATCATTCAATAATCAGAGAATTCAGAGGAATCTTTGTATACAGGAAACAGGGCTAAAAAAACAGTATTGGCTGCGATATTCAGGACATTGCATTAAAAACAGATATGTTTTTGTCATGGAAATCATTGTATGGGCTTGAGAAAACCTTCGATAACCATTGTCTGTGAACACAATTTGATGTTCCATCTACAAATTCTGGTTAAAACACCATAAAAAGAAGAATATTTAGACATGACCCAGAAATGCTGCCTGTTGTGTGGTTAGACCAATCAAAATGTGTTATTCTTTTAGGAAATAATGGATGCCAATGCCAAACTGCATTCTGCACTTGTTATAACAGTATGGCACATAGTAGAAGAGTTCAGGTGCTAAAATGTATGTATTAAATGTATTTTTAAATTTTAACAAAAATTTTAAGTGTATCAAAACAAATGACAAAATACAGTAGCCATGCCATGTATTAAATGAAATACTGTATTTTTTTGTTGTTGAAAATACTAAACACTATTAAAAGGGAACATGAAATCACTTTTTAAACCTTCCATATCTGTCTATTTAATCTATTCCTTCATCACTACACTGACTCTGTTGATAAAGTGGGCAGTGTTTAAGAACAACAGCTTTTCTCTGCCTACGGGACATGCCATACCTCTGCAAACAGTCAACAGATCAACTATGCAGACCTGCCTGTAACATATCATAGCCTATTGTATCAGAGATGTACTCAAGAAGTCACAACTGAACTTGTCAAGTGGCACAAACTAACCACCGAACCTACTGAGAGCCACAGAATGTGGGCTTAAAGCAACGCAGTTCTATTACCTTAAAATAACGACTTCAACCTCATGGTACACTGCCATAAAATGCTGAGAATGAAGTCTCTGACATTGTCAATACATGCCCAGAATTATATTGCATTGTGTAAAGCTGTTGATCAGGTAGGATACCCTTTCAGTT
This sequence comes from Alosa alosa, assembly GCF_017589495.1. NCBI lineage: Eukaryota > Metazoa > Chordata > Actinopteri > Clupeiformes > Clupeidae > Alosa > Alosa alosa. Next base: position 23,263,564 of record NC_063207.1, read on the forward strand.
GGTTTTTAACTAAGCGCTAAATGGGGTTCTATTGACACCAGTGGGCATAGATATGGATGACACGTGAGCCAACTTTTTGAACAATGTTGCAGAGGAACCACATAACGGGTTTCTTGCGTTCTGATGATTAAAGTTCAACTGATGGTTGGTGTGTGAGAGGGGTGTGTACGAGCAACCTAGACGTTATTCATCTTGCACTGGATCATCTTCCTGAATCTCAATATTACTAAGTCAGCACCAATCAGAGGCTACATTCATTGTTTTGCACTTTTATGATCACATTTGCCAATATTTTATATACAAAAATACACACCTATAGTATTTTGATACAAAATATGAAGCCATTTTCTTCAACACAATAAAATGCAAATTAAGTTATGGTGACAACGGATGGATATTGCAGCTCCTGACTTTTAAGAATTGATATGGTTAAAGCAACATAGTTTTCAACCTAATGATCCAAATAACAGTTCTTTGTTTTGAGTACAGTTGGCACAGTAATGCATTTCACAAGCTGCCATACATCTGAATGAATACCATATAAGGTCATTCAGTCTGGCCTCAGGGAAATCTACCCTAACAGTGATCAGAGTCAGACTGAGACAGAGACAAGTGTAGAGGGATGAGCACAGCCATGTGTTTTCAGTGCAGCTCTCCATCAAATCCTTTAGCTGTTTCAGCATATAAAAGACGTTAAAAGTGAAGAGACCTTGATGTGACAAGACAAACATTAAAGAAGCGCATGTGATGCTCTTTGTGCTGCCATAGCTACAAGATGGCGTTTGAGGCTCCTCTTAATCACTATCACATCTGTCACATATTACACATAGCACAATAAAATTAATATACAACATCTGTAAAACATTCCAATTCATTGCCAATTCATGCCTTTCACTGCCCAAAGGTGAATTCGTTCATTTTAAAGTAATATTTTATTTATATTTATTTTGTAATTAAGCTATACCGTTTTTGTAACAGCAATGAAGCATACGCCTTATTTTGTAGAGATTTTGTGAAGTAGGCTAGCTAGTGAAAAAGTTAAGTAGAGGGAATAATAACAATATAGATGAGCTCCATGTAATTGCACATGGTTTTAATAAATCATCACTCTGCCTATTGTATCATAACAATAGCTAAATGCTAAACACTTACCGTCCCATGGGTCCTTGCGCAACCACTGTGGTAACCGTGGGTTACGCATCCCAGATTTAAACCTCGTCGCGACTTTTTCCACTTACATTAACTAAAATACAGCAGGCTCAAAATTGAATTCGGGGATGAGCCTTCCACCATTAAGGTGCTTTTATGTTATGATAAAAAAGTATTAATGATGGTATTAATTAGTTAGAGTTAGAGTAATTAATTAGAGTTCACATAAACACAATGCATGACTAAACATCAAATATGAAGTCCAACATGAAACCCAAGTTGACCACTTGGCGCATAAAAAAAATTACCTGACACATAATGTCTTTCAATAAATCACCACAACGTTCATAGTCTTCAGGATTCAAGTCAATCAGATCCCAATACCTCTCCGCAATGGTACTGTCAGCATCTTGATCACAGCATCCGAATGTATCGTAATGGCTGCAAAACTCTAGGTGTGTCGTTGGCTTGAATGGTGGCTGAAAGTCTAAACACTGTGGATGCGAAGACGTTTGTCGCACCAAACTGAGCAATGTGAGTTCAGTAAGAATAATCCTTAAAGTTGTTCTCCTGATGTGGATCCGCTGGTTACGGAGTCTTCCATAAGTCTTCCATAAACCCGCACCTTGGGTTCCATGACATTCCCGCTCCCTCATTTTGCTGTGTGGAAACACACACAGGTAGGTAGAGACCAAGTGTTTGCATATGTAGCCTACAGATGTATGTGTGCGTGCGTGTGTGTGTGTGTGTACAGTATGTGTGTGCGCGCGCGCGCGTGCGTGGGGGTGTGTGTAGGCTTTAGTGAGTGCTGAGTGGTGCGGGTGTATGTGTGCGTACAGTACGTGCGTGAGTGGCTTGAGCAGGCAGAGGTAGAGACCGAGCAAACACCTCTAATAACTTCAGCATGATATCATTAATAGCCCGGTAAAGAGCATACCATGAAATCCATATTTCCCTCATTGAGGCAATGTTTAAAATGACAGCCCGGTAAAGAGCATGCCATGGAATCTATATTTTATTAATTGAGGCAATGTTTAAAAATGACAAATTCCTGCCAACAGGCCTACGTTTCTAGAAACATATTGATCCATCCATTGGTCAATCGTGAAGTTAAACTCTACATTGGTCTTTCTACACGCAGTGTAGTGTTGCTGAGAGAGAATTTTTTTCCTTTTTTTTTAGATAAATAGAACAAAAGAAAACCTACAAATATGGATGCATTTCAAATGACTCAATATTATTGGCAGATACAAACTGCGCATGTATTGCCGTTTATTTGTCCCACACCACCAGATGGCGCATGTAGATATCGTGCAATTCGGTGTAGACGCTGCAGATATTACAGTTTTTTCTGATTGCTTAAAGGAATTATCCGGAGTAAAATGCACTTTAGAACAATTAAACAAAAATAAAACAATGGGGGCGCCAATTTGTTGTTGCATACCCCTCAAAAAAATGGGTAGCTGCGCCCCTGTGTAGAAGAGGTATAAAAATAGCGTTTTGTATCGGTGAAATTACATGCCCGGGTCACTTCCAGGCTAAAGAGTTTTGACTGAAAACGGCCAATCGAACTTTCTCAAAACAAATCCGAATGACATGATTTTGATGTCAACTCAACGTATGTAGTCCCAATCATCCGTAAATTGATCTAAAGTGCATTTTACTCCGGATAATTCCTTTAAGCACATTTTTTGTAACTATGGCTTTTTTTGCAAAACTCTACACACAAATAGGAAAACCTTTCACCCAATCAGCAAAACATTGTAGTTCTCTTGCAAAAGCTAACACACCTTGCTTAACTCTTCACACCTTCGTAAAAATGATGTTTTCTTATCAAACAGTAAACACAAGCAATCACAATAGTAAGCACACAATGTGCCAACTACACACTGATGGTCTGAATAAAAAACACATCTGGCTTTTGCTTTCTCTGTGCACAAGGTAGACTATGTCAGTTTAAGGTCATACTTTTGTCATAGTTCTGTTAACATGGATCCAAACTTCAAGTATTGGTATTTATTCACACACATCAAAACAAACACAAGTGTGTTTTTCCAAGTCAAAACACAAAATAGCAATTTCACAGACAAAACAAATCAGTCTACATCGGTCGTCTCTCTCAAAATTCTGTCTACATCACATGCAATGTCCTAGTCCAAGGCACCGGGAAAAAATATTTTCTGGAATGACGTATCCAGGCCTGACATGACAATATCCCCACATGTAGACTGATTTTTTGTCTGTAGAAGGGTTATTTCTTTCTCTTATCACTCTTCCTGATCACTCCATTGTACCCATTGTACATTACCTGTGGCTTATTTATAGTGCTTAGGCTGATTTCAAAGTGAACTAATTATCTAAAAAGGTTTTCACATGAGAAAGTGTGCCAGAGAGTTGGCAAAATAGTGTAAATAATAGCAATTCATGTGTATGATTTGCCAGGAGTGTGTTGATCATTTAGAAATTGAGTGTAAAGCAGTGAGTTGTGTTTACAGCTCTGCAAAAAGAGTGCTGTGCAGTGAATTGTGCCTACAGTTGTGCAAAGTGTGTGTTACAAAATTGCAAACTGAGTGCAAAGCAGTGTTTGTGTTTGTAGTTTTGCGAACTCAGTGAGTGGTTTTGTATTAATAATTTTATTTTAGAAATTGTGCTATAAGAATCACAGTTGTGTTTAAGCATTCAGAAAAAACTCTAAACCAGCATGTATGACCAGGGACGGGCAGTAGTTACATACATATATTTAAAATAAGTATTTCAAATACAAAATAGTATTTTGTAATTTGTACTTTATTGGGTTGAAGAAAATGGCTTTGTATTTTGTATCAAAATACTTTACAGGTGTGCATTTTTGTAGTTTAAAAATATTGTCAAATATTTTTGGTAAAACCAATATTTTTGGTGATGTGATGACATCATAAAAGTGCAAAACAATGAATGTAGCCTCTGACTGCATCGCAACATCGCTTAGAGCGCCTTTAACATGATCATCCAATTGGAGCACATGCTGGTTATGTGGTTCCGCAACATTGCTGAAAAAGTTGTCCCATGTATCACCTAAAGAAACACAAAGATGTGATGACATCATAAATGTGCAAAACAATGAATGTAGCCTCTGACTGGTGCTGACTTTTTGCCTAGACACACAATATTGAGATGCAGTAACGTGTAGGTTGCTCGCTCTCTCTCTCTCTCTCTCTCTTACACACACACACACACACACACACACACACACACACACACACATGCATGCTTCAAAGCCGCCACCATCATACCTGTGCCAAAGAAACCTGCTCCATCCTGCTTCAATGATACCGCCATGTGGCACTGACACCCATCATCAGGAAGTGTGAATGGCTTGTCATGTCACACATCAAATCCATCATCACCAACACTGAAACCCCCAAGGTTGCGTACTCAGTCCCTTCCTGTACACACTTTACACAAATGACTGCCAGAGTTCACTACCCAACACCACTTACTACAAATATGCAGATGACACAGCCATAGTAGGACTACTTACAGACAACAGTTCCATCACAGCCTACCACCAGTCCATCACAGATTTTGCACTGTGGTGCTCTGATAACTACCTCCAACTCAACATTGACAAGACAAAAGAACTGCATCAAAATCACCCCCTGGACTCACTCACATCACCATCCATGGCCAACCAGTTGCACAGGTCAGCACTTTCAAATATCTTGGTCTTACCATTGACAATAAGCTTAACTTCAATGAACATGTCAACATTACACAGAAACGTGCACAACAGAGACTGTATGCAATACGCAAACTAAGATCACTGTATGTTGCCCCCCATCTCCTTCTGCTACTCTACAAAAGCATCATCCAACCCCTTCTACTCTACTGCTCCCCCTGTTTCTTCACCTTACTAAATGTCACCAGCAAGAACAAACTCAAATGACACAGCCACCACACGCCTTGCACGCACCATAGTAAGCAGCCCTGACCATCCCCTGAACCGGTTCTTCACCCTACTCCCATCTGGCCGCAGATACAGAGCCCTGGACTGGAAAAAAGCGCACTTTAAGAAAAGTTTTATACCCTCAGCAATCACTGCACTAAACAAACTCCTGTGACAATTACCCATTCCCCCTATTCTTTTGTGTTTTATGTTGTCTCCACTGTCCACCTTTTTGCTTGTATGGTGTTGAGGAGGGAGGGAATTGGGGTGTTATATGTTATATGTATGAGGCTGTGTACATCCTGCATGGAATGTAACAATGATATGTGTGAAAAAGAATATCCTTATAGGACAATAAAGACTCTATACTATACTATACTATACTATACTATACCCCCCCCCCACCAGTTTGCATACCGAGCAAAACAATCTACAGAGGATGCAATCTGCTCTGCCCTTCATCCAGCTTTTACCCATCTGGACAAAAAAGACACATATGTGAGAATGCTGTTCATAGACTTCAGTTCAGCATTCAACACAATAATACCGCAACAACTCATCTGCAAACTTGACAAACTAAGATTAAGTACTTCACTCTACAACTGGCTATTAAACTTCGTCAGTCAGAAGCCTCAAGTAGTGCTTGTTGGCAACAACATTTCAAGCAGCATCACACTGAGCACAGGGGCCCCTTAAGGCTGTGTGCTCAGTCCGCTGCTCTTCACACTGCTGACACACGACTGCACAACAACTCAAAGCACAAATCACATTATCAAGTTTGCGGACGACACAACTCTGGTGGGTCTCATCACCAAGGGAGACGAGACTCATTACAGGAAGGAGGTTGACCTTCTGACCACGTGGTGCAGGAACAACAACCTCCTGCTGAACGTCAGCAAGACCAAAGAGATCATTGTTGACTCCCGGAGTGGTCACACCCAACACCTGCCACTGTCCATCAACGGTGTTGATGTGGAGAGAGTGAACAACACCAAAATCCTGGGGGTGCACATCACTGAAGACCTCTCCTGGACCACCAACACTGCATCACTGGTGAAAAAAGCCCAGCGGCGTCTCTACTTCCTGCGCAGACTCAAGCGGGAAAGTGCTCCACCACCCATCATGAGCACTTTCTACAGAGGCACCATTAAGAGCATCCTTTCCAGCTGCATCACTGTGTGGGGCGGGAGTTGCACTGACTACAACAGGAAAGCTCTGCAGCGCATAGTAAACACAGCCGGAAGGATCATTGGTACCCCACTCCCCTCCCAGAAAGACCTAATACACCACCTGCCTCAGCCGCAAAGCAACCACAATTGTGAGCGATACAAGTCATCCAGCTCACAATTTGTTCAGCCTCCTGCCATCTGGGAAGAGGTACAGGGGCCTCCACTCCCGCACCACCAGACTCAGCAACAGCTTCATCCACCAGGCTGTTAGGACGTTGAACTCTCTCCCCTCAGTCACCAGGCCATCAAGAAGATGACCCCCACACACACACCAATGTCTGTCTTTGCACTATCATGCCACTTGCACACTTCAGGAAACAAAAAACTGTTACTGATGCTGCTATGACTGAACTGTCTTTGCACTACCATGCCACTTGCAAACTTAATTTAAATGTCTATTTATTGGTGTGATATGTCTTAATGTTTTTAGCTATGTCTAGTTTTTAATTCTATTCTAGTTTTTAACTACATGTCTTTGTCTTCACCGTGGGATAGAGGAAAACATAATTTCGATTGCTTTGTATGTCTGGAACATGTGACGAATCGACAATAAAGCTGACTTTGACTTTGACACACACACACAAACACACACACAAAGTACACTTCTTCTCTCATACCCTCACTCAACACACTCACTCAACCACACTTTGGTTGATGTGTATGTGTTCTCCAAAGCTGATGATACACAAGGCACCTTTCTGCGCAATGTTGCTGTGCAATGTTCTGGCATGTTCCCATTTGATATTTGCCAACTTATTCTTGAGAATTTGATGCAATTCAGTAGGTACATTAAAGGTGCCCTAAGTGATGTAGCGCAGTTTCTAATAATAAAAAAAAAATGTCAGATACAGCAAACATCACCTCACCATCAGCTGCTTGTGCCCTGAATACACTGTGAGAGAAAGTGGAATAGAACATTATGCCCAATATTCCAATATGTGGTTTAATGTTCTGAATTTCTCATTAGTGGGTCACTTTGATACTAAAAGTATGATTCTATGTAATGACTGTATGATATCTGTACTGTCCCTGTGTATATCTGTGTGTGACTGTGTTTAGAGATAAGCAAGAATATTATGACTTTGCAGTGTTTCACTGTTCTGCATGGCTGCGTCAGTAGCTATCTGCTCCGGATTGCCAGGCTGCCACTAATCAGGGTCTGATTCAGTGTAGTCCACATGACCAACGCCATCTCCCGTCAGCCTGGAAGGATACTTAAACCCTAACTATTTCCTTGTCGTTAGAGCAGCTGATGGATCTTTAGGTGAAGTCATGCTGTCTCTCCCTTGATGCGCATCATTGTAAATAAACTCTATTCCTGATTCCTGAGTCAGAATGGTCTGACTGGGTCTCTATTAAATCTATGGTATCAAAATTACCATCAGTTTATGGAGGTTCTACCGAGATTGATAAGGATTGTATTGATCTATTGAATTAAGGATTATTCTTTTACCAGGCTTACTGTGTGTGATCCCTCAGCCCGCTGGAAAGACGCGCTCTCGGTAAGTAGTACGTTTTGTTCCTTTAAAGTGCTACAGTCCAGGCTGAGTGGTACGCTGCAGCAACGCTGGTCGGTCAGCTGTACGCTATCAGGCTCGCTGGACAACAAGGGAGAGGGAGTTGAGCAAGATTACTGTTGTATGGGTGGTACGCTGCAGCAACACTGGTCGTTCAGCTGTAAGCTATCAGGCCCTTGACAGAATTGGGCATTTGGCCCCGAAAGAAGGAACAGATTTTGTGCGCACACGAAACCGATCTAAGTCAACGAATCTCCTGAGAGTTACAGATGTTTTGAGTACAGGTCTGGGCGAGAGATCACATTCACTGGGTTTGCTAAATTGGACAATCTGTCATATTTTGAGACCAGTCACTTTACGGTAACCAATCAGAACATGAGTCAGTTTTTGTCTCAACATGTATGTCTATGTATGTTTCTGACCTATGGGTTATGTGTAAGTGTGCTTTGCAAATGTCTGCTAAAGGTCCTCTCTGATACTAACATGTCTGAGTGTCAACCTGTCTCTGCTTGAACTACTATTTGGCATAGTTTGTTCGGAGCTGCAAAGCTATTTGAATCTAAGAAAACATCCGCCTCATCTGCGTTGTTAAGGGAAAGTTAACTTACTTGGCAGCTTTGTCTGTCTGTGGCAGCCACACATGGTCAGCAGCATTAGTTGGGCCAAACTAAGATAAAGGTGGGGACGCCTATTCAAAACATCCCAGTGCTGCTAACATTGTGTGTCAGCCAATCAAAAATACCACAAAATAATTAGGAGAAAGAATCCGTCTAAAAGTATAGGCTACATGTATGTGTTGCAACTAAAGACTGAGTTCGTTTTGTCTTTGTCTTCTCTCCTGTCAGTCGACACGAGGCCTGAGTGAGAGTGTGTGTGTGTTGGCCAGCTGATATGCATGAAGGTCACATATCTGTTACAGACTGTAACTGAGAATACACATAAGAAAGATGCATCTGACTGTTAACTGTATTGAATTGTTTTTTCTTTTTCTTCCTCTCAATAAGAGAATTATTTTTGAGTTTTTGCCTGGGATTCAAACTTGTTTGATTTACTGAACTATTCTCAACTAAACTAAAGCCAAGATTTTGTTAAGTGTTTGAAGTCTAATTCCTTTTCTCCTGTTGAGTTGTTCCTTTTCACAAAGGTAAAGGATATTCTGTGGTCACCATTGAGGGCACTCTTGCTGGTACTGTAAACACTAACACACTTAACCATAAGGTACAGATCTTCTCTGACTTAGCTGTGTGTGTGTGGTTGTTATCTCTGTACTTGAAGGTCAGGGAGCCAGTGTAAAGAGAGAGAGAGAGTGGAGAAGAGAAAATACATTTATTACACTTGAATTATAAAGTTAAAGATTTTGTATCTAAGTTCGACCAATTTGAAGGTGTTTCTTGTCAGAGGAGTCTCAAATTCTCTTTTAAAATGATGTTTTGATGTTGATAGCATAACATATTAATTCAGTTACTTCTCTTAAGAGTGGCACACATTTTGTTTTGGCTTGTGTTTGGTCGACATGCCTTAATTATTTTATTTTTGTTTGTTTTACTGTCAGTGCTAAAAGAGACATGTAATGCCCTTGGTTGATATTCTTTTTTAGATTTGCCAGTTTTGGAAAATTATATGCCATTGAATTACGATTGTCATTGAATAATCTCTACCGTCCTAAGTGTTTTTGTTTGTTTTTCCTCTGGAACAAAATGGAGGGGGGTGATCTTACAGTCCTGGTTTTGGGGATGGGCCTCTGGAAACACCCGTAAGGGAGCTGAACACGCAGCAACGGGTAAACCAGAGACTTACAAGCAGACCAGGGCTGTTAGGTTGCTACAGCCCATCATATCTTTTTTTTCCCTGGTGATTCAGGCCCTAGCCCTAGAATAAGATATGCTCAGAGATCAAACCAACATTTGATTAAGTGACTACCCATTGAGAGTAGTCACGCTTGAGTTTGACTATGGGTGTAGTTACGCTTGACTTATGTAGCCACTTAAGTATATAAGCACTCTTAGAATGTTAAACTCTTTGCTTCAACCAGCTGTGCTGGTTTGCAAAGATTCAATATAATTGGATGATTTCGATCACTGGCTCCAGTCTCATCTTCTTGATTCCGAATTGATTTACCTAACAGAATTGCGAGAGGTCCCGGGATCCCAACATCTGGGGTCAGAACCAGCTTCCTGAAAAACCGTACACGGTGAGGTCTGGGACCTTGGATTTGGAATCCTGAAAGCCCTTGGTTGTCTGAGACAGCAAGGCGAGATGGCTGACCTTCTGACCCCCGGTGACGGGATCCTACTGAAAGGGAATTCTCCTGAGACGTCGGAGCGAGAACCAGTGATCAACCAAAAGGCAAACGTTCTGTGAGTAAATAAATAAATAAATAATCTCCTCCATAGGGAGTCAAGACAATTTTGTAGTAGTAGTCTTTGGATGAAAGGAAAACCAGAGCGAGCAGGCTCAGGGTTGACTCATCCTAAATAGAAAAACTACAAGGGGGGCTATTTGGTAGAAGTAGTCCTAAGATGACATGAAACCCAAAGCGAAGAGGCTCAGGGGTGATTCATCCTAAATAGAAAAACCTAGGTTTATGAGATCCTTTTATATTTATAAGGACCTCTACAGTTTTGCATGTTATTTGTGATGATCTAAAATGTATATTTACACGGTTAGCCTCAAATTACATTGATTGAATCAATGACTAAAATGTCATAGGGTCGCAACCTCCTACATCATCCTCCAGCTTTTTATATACATTTTGATATCTGATATCTCCGCATAGGAATATCTGTTGTTTTAACTAAATTTAGTGAAGCTTTGCAGGGAAAATGAAATGCTGTGTGCTGTGCTATAAAGAGTGTTGGATGCCTGGATCAAAGCATCAAGGCCATCCTTGCTCTCCCCAATCCACTACAAGTCACAGGAGCACATATGCAAGGTGATGGGTATGTGAATTATATCAGATTACATATTCCAGTTTTAGTTTAAATTTTCGATTTGTAAATTTAATAAAGGCCCCATAGAAAGTATGACCATTTTGCTTAAATACAGGCTAATTGTTTCCCCAAGCTTCCTGCTCCCCATGCTAATAGAACCTGACCCAAGTTATCCTGTTCCAGGTGTAGGCCGCAAAACACTGGAAGCCATCTTAATTGGGGCGCTTATATTCCTGCTTCAAGGTAGACACAGATGTGTTTTGACTGTTGATTGGCTAGGTGTGTAGGCCTTGAGCCCTGCCAGGTCCTGCTTTGAGTGAGGCCACCATACACTATGGTGAGCGACTGGCTGAATGGGCCACAGTGGAAGAAATATGGGTTCTGAGGGCAGAGAAGGTTCTGGATGAAAAAGGGGGAGAGGGGCACAAGTGGCAGAACTTTTAGCTTGGACATATGTATTAAGCATTGCTCCACAATCTCGTGCTTCTGGCAGTGACAACACTGACAAGAGTTGAAGCATATCAGTTAAATTCATACTTGGGGGCCAGTTTAGCAAAGTTGTAATCTTACCAACAGCAGTGAATTTATCCAATTGTTGATGCTCTGACGCACTTAGCTCTAGGACACAGTGTTATAGGCGACAACATTTTAGCTAAGGGAATAATCTTGCAGCCTTGCTGCAGATCATAAGGGGGAGTCTGATTAAGAGTAGTCTGATAACATAGACAGCTAGCTCTTGCAGTGTGTCAAGTTATGATTAAAGATAGCTTTTTCTTTCATGGAGGATGAGAGGTTGTTGATATTGACTTCACTACACTGAACTAATATTGAACTAATAGGTTCATATGTTTATTAACAACACACCCACTGCAGTTGTTATATTGGTATTATTATTATTATTATTTTTCTCATCATTGACATGAAAAAGGTTTTACAACTGTTTTACAGCTATGCAAACCAGTGTCAAGATGATAATGTGGTATGATGACATACATACTAGACCATATTGTTTACAATTATTTTGGATACAGCAATGCAAAAAAAATAAAATACAACTTTTCATTTGTTTAAGAATAAAGTTCTAACCAAGTTCTTTAAAACATTCCTTTAGACCTGCTTTAAACAATGTGGAAAAAGGTTGAGATAATTTAGCTTTGCTGTATGATAAACAATTCTTGATATGAGGCACACACACAAAAAAAAGTATCCATGAAGATCATGATCGTGTGAATTTATATTTCATTGCTAATTACTAATTTAGTGACTAATCATAGCAGTATTGCAATTGAAATCTTTTTAATAATGTTAGCTGAAACTTAGGAAGCACTACTGGGGCCTTGGGCCCAGATTTGTATATCTCTGTGTTTTGTTTCAGGTGCAATCAGTGGTCAAAAGGGGGGAGCCTTACACTTTTCCTTTTGTCTATTGTTTCTTTTTCCCCATAGAACTGTTTGGTTATTGTTTTTATCACTGGCACTTTTATACATGTAACCATGTTGTTTCATTTGATTCATTTCCTTTATTGGGTTCTATTTGAGAATTGTTGAGAGACATTTCTTAGGTGTTTTGGTTTTATATTCAGCTTTGCCTAAGTATAACACATGGTAAAGAGACACAATTACTGCATTACTCTCAGTTAAATAGTAGGCTCATCCTGATTCAATCAGAATGTGTGCTATTGTTTGGTGTCAAAGGCTTCAAGTATTTTAAAGGGGGACTTGAGAGTATTGGATTCAGAACTTATTATTATTTTTCATGACTTATGAAGAAATCAGTTAAATCATATATCTAATCATGTACCTGCTTATTTTGATCTGACTTACTTTAATGAACCAATTGTATAATCATTTATATTTTATATAGTGATCTGTTCTGAATTTCTCATTAGTGGGTCACTTTGATACTAAAAGTATGATTCTATGTAATGACTGTATGATATCTGTACTGTCCCTGTGTATATCTGTGTGTGACTGTGTTTAGAGATAAGCAAGAATATTTTGACTTTGCAGTGTTTCACTGTTCTGCATGGCTGCGTCAGTAGCTATCTGCTCCGGATTGCCAGGCTGCCACTAATCAGGGTCTGATTCAGTATAGTCCACGTGACCAACGCCATCTCCCGTCAGCCTGGAAGGATACTTAAACCCTAACTATTTCCTTGTCGTTAGAGCAGCTGATGGATCTTTAGGTGAAGTCATGCTGTCTCTCCCTTGATGCGCATCATTGTAAATAAACTCTATTCCTGATTTTTCATACTAATGGTCTGACTGGGTCTCTATTAAATCTATGGTATCAAAATTACTATCAACTGTAAAAAATGCAGTTTCTGTAGACAGCCCAGGCTCCAAAAACTGCAACAAAAAGAACCTGGTCCAACCTGGACCATAAAAGCGTGAGATGATATGCACGTTTAGGAGAGTTTCGGGAGGGAGGGGGAGGGAGTAGCAAACTAGCTCTCTCTTTTGTTTAATCGTCAACAGAAGTGAGAACAGAAAACAGTAGTAAAGCAGTAGTGGGCAGTCAATACTCAAACATGGAGAGGGTGGAGAGGCAGACAGACTATGCAGAGAAGTCTATCTCTCCTCTTCCCTTTAGTGAGGCATTGAACAGTTCAATGGCCCTGGGGACAAATGATTTCCTCAGCCTGTCAGTTGTGCATGGCAGTGAGCGAAGTCTCCAGCTGATCAAGCTCTTTTGCTTTTTAATAGTGCTGTAGAGTGGATGACATTCATTGTCCAAGATGTTGATCAGTTTGTTCAGGGTCCTTTTGTCAGATATTGAAGTGATGCAATCCAGTTCAGCTCCCATTACAGAGCCAGCCTTCCTTACCAGCCAGCTGCTGTTTATGCAATTGGGAACTGCTGGGTAAGCTATAATGGTGTGGGTACACACATGGCATGACAGTGTTAATCAAATGGTAATGCTGTTAATTAAACGTGTTCAGAACAGTTGAATTCCTCTGAATTTTGAGATGGTACCAAGTTTCAGGCTTACATCTTGCCAGTTCATCTCTCAGCGGAAGACAGATGAGATACAGATACAGGTTCTATCGTTAGAGAGAGCTGTTTGATGTTGAGTGCCATTTCACCTGCAATTCACAGAAGTATAATATCCCCTTAATTTTCTCTTTATCCCTTTTATGGGTGCAGAGGTACCACACCCTTTAGGTATAGGACATTAGGGTCAATACAGATGTGGCAGATGTACTAAATGCAGTCTTTAACAGTAATCATCAACAGTAGGTTTTTTTTTTTTTTTTTTTTTTTTTTGCCGACCACATTTTGTTTGTTTTTTGTAAATTTGTAAATTCTATTGTATTGTTATACTGTATACTTAACACTATTTTTTATATTTCTTACTGTCTGTTTATATTCTTTATATGTTAAGTTAGTGTTGTACTTTAAGAGCAAAGATTAACTGGAGTCAAATTCCTTGTTCGTTTATGCAAACCTGGCCAATAAAGCTGATTCTGATTCTGATGTTGACAGATTAATAAATGGGTTGGAAGCAGTGACGCTGGCACCATATTAGCCTAGAAATCTAGACGCACCCTAGAGGCAGCAAATAGGTCTGGCTTGTCATCATTCAAAATAGTGGCACATTGCTGCATGGTTTAAGTACCTCCCACCCCCTACTCTTGTAATTCCTTGCAAAGGTCCTCAAGCCTTATATCCTTCAGAAGGTACTGCTCCACTCCCAATAAAAATGCAGCCACCACATCCACAAGCCATGGTTCACTGAATTATTGTTTATTCTATCAATTCTTTTATTCTATTCTTCAGAAGCAAACATCTATTTCAAATAACGGCTGAGCTCTTTCCAATGTTCCCCTCACCAGTCCACAATAGTGTAGTAAAAGCTGTCATGCAGTTGCTACACACAGTTGCTTTCACCCATTTACCAGCCACATTAAAGTTCCCTTGGCCTTTGGAATTAATAGTCCCATCATCACATACCCTTCACCATATCTCACGATTGGCATGGGGTACTTTCCATAAGATCATCTCTTAATGCAAAACAGCTATTAGGCTAACTGAAATAAAACCATGCCAATCTCTAGATATATGTGAAGGGTATGTGATGATGTGGGGCTATTTTAATTCCATAGGCCAAAGGAACTTTATCAGGATGCATAGTATCTTGGATCCATGACACTGGCCTTTAAAAATAAAAATCTGCCTGCCTCTGCCTGGCTCCACCTGTCTACATACTTCCGCTCGATTTCTTTTCCCTACTCTGCGAAGTCAGAGAGTCTGGTATATGGGAATTTAACATAGGAAGAACATTCATTTATTTATTTATAATACATTATTCATTCACAAAGAAAATTGGTGTCCTTAAAGATTGGATATTTCCTCATTTTTTTTACTTAATTAAGATCTACTTCCAAAAGATGATTTTGCATCCCTCATTTTAGTCAACTTTAGCATGGGTTCGAAAACGTATGAGCTTCACTGTATATATATTAAAAATCCATAGCCCAGAAGATGACGATGCAGTCATGTCTGTGCATAGACATTCAGTCACCTTAGTGGCCCAAATGTTGTATTTTTGGATCCATGTGCTCTCCAGTGTTTCTTAACAGTACTGCAGTGCCTTTACAGCCTTTTCTGCTGTAGGATTGGTACAATTGACCACTAACTCTTCAGAGTGACCCAAGAATTAAGAAAACAAGAATTAAGAAATCTTAAAAAATAATCTTAGAAACAAATGACAGACCCTGACTTGTGACTTATCGGACAAATTAATAGATTGTACATCAGTATTTGTGATGAATGAAAAGCAAATTCTGCAGGAAAGCAGAAAGTGATCATGCATGCATTTTCCTGTCATCTTCTTGCTTTGTGCCTGTATTTTCTTTTTTTCTTCACTTAATGTGGGCACATAAAATTCAGTGATTGGTTTCAGGAATACAACAACTTTTTTCTATTTGTAGATGCCCTCATTTGCTTGCACGCAGAGGCGGACAATACTAGTAATAATAATAATAGTAATAATAATAATATAATAATAGTACATTAAAAGTAAATGTACTCAAGTACTGTACTTAAGTACGTTTTTCAAGTAGCTGTACTTTACTTACAGTAAGTATTCATTTTTTTTGGAAACTTGTGACTTTCACTTCACTACATTTTGAGGACAAATGTTGTACTTTTGACTCCACTAAAAGGAAAATAAGTATTTTTCAGTAAGTATACTTCCAATGAGGCTATTTGCATGAAATTGTCACCAGACATTAGTATCAACTCAGATAATCCACCCATATGACAAAATCCAAACATTAATGCCCATAAGTGGAGTTATGTTTAATAAAGAATGTGAAAAAAATGTTGACGTGTTCAATACTTATTTTCCCTGCTGTAAGTTATAGTGACTTACAGCAGGGAAAATAAGTATTGAACACGTCAACATTTTTTCAGAGCTACAACCCCAACCCCACGCATGTTTGTTTACAAGCCAAAGGATAGGACCCAGAAATTATATTTTTGTTAATAAGTCATATTGATTGACTAGGTAATAAACTTGATTCAATAAGGCTGGCATCTCAAATGGTAATTCTTCCAAGGATGTAATTTACGAACTTCAGAGCAATTTAAAAAATACATTAGCCTATTATGCTTATGAACAGAAAAAAAACCCCTGTTCATTCCACCTGTTGTTTGAGGTCAATAAGTCTATCAATAGGAAAAAGCAAGAAAATTTGCTACAAAAATGGTCAATATTGTACCAAATTGTCTTGCTCTTTTTCCTACCAACAGCACGGTGGCCTTGAACAACAGGGCTATGGGTTGAAAATGGGCAGTTTTGCTTGTAGCAAAATAGTGGCCAACCAAAGAACGTGCATTTTTCATTTCAGCATAAGTCTGTGGCCACCGCATCATTGACAAAATAAACATTATACAACACATCACTAGAGTAGAGAAATACTTTGTACTCTGAATACTTAAGTATTTTTAAGAACAAGTACTTGCATACTTTCACTTAACCATTTGACTTGACAACTTTCACTTGCAGTGGAGTAATTTTTGACTAGGAATATCTAGGCCTGTACTTTGACTTAAGTAAAGAAATTAAATAGGCTACTTCGTCCACCTCTGCTTGCATGAACAATAAGACCCAATTCCCACTGACGGTAAGATTTAGAAAGATTCTGTGTTGAAAGTTGTCATAACATTGGCAACTAACTTTTCACATTTAATGTCCAAAACCATATTAAGAGAAAACATGAGATAGTTTAAATAGCTATTTATGGTGGAAATGCCTCTTTGAAGTTCTGACATGCCTCATTTCAGTGCACTGTTTTTTCTTTTCAGATTGAATGACAATGAAATTCACTGGCTGTTAAACACGAGACCATTTACAATATGCCTCCCGCCCTCCAGGTGTCAGCAGAGTGTTGTCTTCCCAAATTCTAACCTTCATTTTTACCAACAGAAGAAACATAGCTTCCGCAAGCTTCAGTGTACGTAAAATAGCAAGTGTTTGTTTTCGTTATTTGAAAACGAACATAATTTAAACCTTTGTGCTTTTGTTATGGAGGAAAGACTGATTTACGCGGTGTCTGTGTATCCGGAGCTTTACAATTCAACTCTAAGTTCTTACAAAGATTTTAGCAAGAAAGCTGACGCATGGAGGTCTGTAAGTCTACAAACGGAGCTTCCAGGTAACGTTAACCGTTAATGTTAGCCCTGTCCAGAACGTCGTTAGCTTCTAACTAACTGCAGCAGATCCAGATCTATTGCATGTTTGTTTGTTAGTCACTGCAGTCAAACAATTTGTTTTACAATAACCTTCATATGTGTAGGAGCTCTTCACAGGCCCTTGTGTTGTAACGTGAATGCAGTTGTAGCTCTCGTCCAGATCCAACGTCAAGCTAGGGTAGCCTAGGTGTTTGTTTTCTTGAAATGTCTTCTTGCTGCTCTGTTGACCCATAAAGAATGTAGCCTACATGATGATGAGCCTTTTGCGTGTCTTTCAGTCTTTTAGGCGAACTCTCCTGTTGCTATATTTTTATGTCCTGTTCCTAATCATTACAGAGGAAGACTGTCGGAGGAAATGGAAAAGCCTGCGGGACCAGTTTATCAAAGAGCAGAGACGCCACGCCATGGGCAACAGCAGTCGGAAATGGAAATACACTGACCAGATGGCTTTCCTCACCCCTTTCATACAGTCCCGCTCCTCCATGTCCAATTTTTCAGTTGTGGAACCCGACGATGACAGAGATGACGACAAAGAAATGAATAATAACACCGGGCATGTTAGTCAAAAGATGAGGGGAGACCTGAGGGATGCAGAAACACCTCCTAACTTTCCAGTCAGCAGTGCGCTGTGGTCTGGTCAGAAGAGGTGGGAACTCAATGGACAAGAAGGCAATGAGGACGAGATGTTTCTCTTGAGCCTCCTTCCCCACCTGAAGAAGCTACCCTATGAAAAGAAGTGTGCGGTCAAATTGAAGTTCCACCAACTTCTTTATGAAGCAGAATTCCAGTAGCAAGACAACCCAACATTATCTTTTGTATCAGAAGTTTGAAATTTAATTTTTTTAACAATTGTATAAAGACTGCTGGGTATTCGTTCCAAGATACTGTGTATGGAAATGCTTGGAACATTTGGAAGAGGGGCAAAACAAATGGCAGTGTCCATCCACATCCATGATGCCAGGGCTGCGGCCTAGTTTTAGCTTCATATCTTCAGTTGATGGCCCATCGTTTTTTCTTGTTTGAAAGTGTTACACCCAACTGTTATTGTGTTCATAAACCTTAAAGATTGAAGCATGTTTTTTTTTGTAGAACAAACCTCTTATACGGTGAGGTTTTTTTTTATGCCATTGTAAGTAGCTTTGTCTGCAATGCAATTAGTTGTTTGAAACCATTTCTGACATTCAGGTGTTTTTCCTCTGGAATTTTTTTAAAAAACTATTTAAGACACTTTTGTAACAGTGCATTGAGTAATTGCACAAATTATAATACCTTTTTTTTATTTTTACATTGTTAATGTAGAAAACAAAAATCTGCTTTTTAAATTATATTTGTTAGCCAGACCCACTTGGATCAGAACATGTTCAGTCTTGTGTGGACTCATGCATTGTCTCAAGTGACTGCTAGGATTGATCAATATGTAGCCACATTACAACAGCCTGTCCGCATTGCTTAGTGGTCTTTTCAGTTACGCATGCAGTTAATGATGACTGCCATGCCATTTCCCATCCATCATTTAAATTTACATAATGAGTCATATTTTTTTGCACCTGATGTCTTGTTCAATCCAGAATTATTTGAAACGAGAATGTAGAAGAAATTCTGTCCATTATAAGTTTAAATGTAATAAAGTTATATATTACACTGATTTAAAGGCAATCTTTCAGTGACAAGATGTTGCATACATTACAAGAAAGTTAAAGGCTGATTACACAGTAAGTAATGGATCCATGGCCATCAACAAGTCAAGATTTGAACTTGAGGTTGTTTTATTGCTAATTTCTCTTTGATATATAACTTTTTACTTTGCGTTCCATTATGCACTTTTGTGATAACGCCACAAAATGTATTGCCAGAAAGAGGGAACAGTCTTGTGTGGTAAACCAATACATTTGCCGTGTGAGTCCTGTAATAACTGCATTAGAAATGTAACAATTAAAAGTCTGTTTAGAGTCATCTGGGCATCAGCTCTCATCGGTTCCATCTTCTACCAGAGGAATTTCTGGAAAGAGGAAAACTGGTAAGAACAAACATCATAGAATGTAGGTAGTCACTCTGTAAAGCTTGGAAAAACCTGTAAATGCTTTTTTTATAATAAATTATATATAATATTTCTCCAAATTATGCAAATTGTCATCTGAATGCAACACATACAATTTCAGAACATTAGATTCAAGAAGAGTCAGTGAGATATTACACATTTACATGTAAATTAGTTTGGTTTAATGTAAGTACTTTAACCTTGCATTTCTTTATGGCAGGCATGATATACAGATGCACTGTGAAATCCATATTTTATGGTGAATTAATTTGAGTTGCCATGGGATGGGGAGATAACAGAGAACTTACCATCCGCAATATCGACGCTGGGGCTAGTGGAGGCTGTCTCCTCTATGGAGGAGACCATGTTGGTTCTCTCTGAGGGGTTATTCATTCCACCTGCATTGGAAGATGACGCCTGGGTGCTCTGGACACATTCTGAGTTGTCTGAAAAGCTCTCATAGGTCTCACATTCACTGGTGTCTATGGGAGCTCTGCTCGGAGTCTCGCTGTGTCCTGGGTACTCAGGAGGCTGTGGCTCCTCCGCCTGCAGTATGTCCTCTAGGCTGACTGGAGGTGCAATCCTCTGGGGAGGAAGGGCTGCGCTACCCACTGCTTCCTCATAGGTAGGAAGCAGCACTGGGACACCATCCACTACAACAATGTTCTGGTCTCTGAGATCCTGGTCTTGATCCCTATTCAGATCGGAGTATAAGGCCAGTCTTAATGATTTTACGCTTGTCAATGGAGCACAAAACATAGTGGAAGTACCGTAAGGAAGTACCTTACCGTAAGCTCCACTGAGGCTTGCACTGGAACTGCGTCACCTTTACTATCATGACCAGGAGCAAAGCCAGCAGAACACCAGAGGCAGTGAACGCCCCCACTCGCCACTTGGTCAGGAGGCTGTCCTGAAAACCAGGCCAGGTGGGTTCTACAGCGAAAAAAAAAAAAAAAAACAGTTGTACTTTCTAAAACAGGTTACAGTAGTACACAGTAATGTCTTGCATAAATGAAATATCAATGTATGATATTAATGAGATATTAATTAATGGAAATGTCACTAATATCTTGTTGCCTTTTCCAACAGGAGAAGTGTACAGTGTTCACCTACCTGTTTTAATGCAATGGACGTGCAGGTGAGGAAACCACTCCCCATATTGACAAGTTATGTACTTGTAATCATTTGCCAGGGAGTAGCCAGGGTCACAGTAGAACTCTACCACTGTCCCATGGATGTACCGATCACAAGGTTGTGGGTGACACATGTAATCTCCGTGCTCTAACATTGGGGGCAGGGGACACACTGCCACAGAAGAGAAGAATTCAACACATTTATAAAGTGTAGAACAAATATTATTTTGACATATGTTGCATTAGTTGTGTATGATATTTTGTGGTGTATTTATTTAAATACTTTAATGTTATCCAATATCAGCTTAACCCTACACATTTTGACAACAGATCAGAAATGTTATGTGCTATAGTCTAGGCTATCATTGTTTTTGTTAGTATGTTTTTATTGATTCAAGTTTGAACAAGGTAGACAACAATGCTTTAAAACTAAACAAAAACAAACAAAAAATGAACAAACAACACACACACACACACACATACACACTTAAACTTACCCTCCACGTCAAGGCATCTGGGTGGTGTACTCGACCAGATAAGGTTATACATGCATTCCATCATCTCTGCACCCTCTAGTTTGTAACCAGGGAAACAGTGGTATTGCACCACAGTTCCAACTGGAACAGAAAACTGTGTTTCTGACAGGTTCATGTAGCTATGTGGGTTGATCAGTGGACGCAAGCAGCCTGCAAGGAAGAAAGATTGAGATGGTAAGATGTAAAATCCTCTGCCTGATGTCACCTCTTAGATGCTGAATATGTAGAGTGTACAGATTCTTCAGGGATGAAATGGATTTGCCGAAATAGAAACACCTTGACAAGTAGGTTGATTATCCCACGTCCCATCATCCTGACAGATAGAAACCATGTTGTCCATATCAGGGTAGCGAATCTGAAAGCCCTCATGGCAGCTAACACTTAGGATATCTCCAGGTCTGTAGGTGTGATTGGACACATTTGCATCTTCTATATAGGGAGGAAGACAATCTATGGAAGAAAAAGGACAGTCAGGAACCAATACCTCTTAAAACAGCTAACCTCATTTAAATTGTGTTAGTACTAGAGGGGAAAGATAGAGAATCATATGATATGTACCGACCTTCTTGTAGACACACTGGTCTGTGGCTCGGTCTCCAGCCAACTGATCCATTATTGAATCGGACGCAAACAACCTTAGCTGGTCCCTTGAGTCTGAACCCGTCCATACAGCGGTATCTGGCCACTGCATTAACAAAGAATACACCTGAGCTTGGTGTCCGGCTGCCATGCTCAAGGAAGCCAGGGTCCCCACAGATTTGTTGACCTACAAAACACAAAAAAATACACTTCAGGTAACGTGTTAATTAAAACTACAGTAAATATAAAAATCTAATATTTAAAGGTGCCCTGCCACATTAAACCGTTTTTACTTGTATTTTTAAAATATCCATATGTGTTTGTGTTACATCCTGAATGTGAAAATGAACTGCTGCCTCCTCTCTCAGCTCTAGCCACTGAAAAGAAATAAGCGGAGAAATCAGGCCAAAGACAAAAGCTGCTCAGTCTGACGTGGAATTGAATGAGCTCATTACTATTCATGAACTCGTCTAGTTAAGACCGCACCCACAGTTGTCTAGCTCAGTGACAGTTTTCGTATGCAAGGATTTGTATTGTCAACTTAAGGAAGTGAAATGTTATACAGGTTTAATGCACTCGCTAGCCTAGCAGGTTTTATGCCCATTTGGACAATGCTAGCACTCGCTAGCCAAGCTAAGTTCATGCCTCGAAGCTAAAATTAGTTGATAACAGCTGTCATGTTATGGATGAAACCGACTAGCTGTTAGCCAATCAGAGTCAAGCAGCTTAGCTCGTTGAATATTAATGAGAACTGGCGCAAATCTTCCTGCAGGCTTTCTATACCATGCTAAAATGGCTTGAAACACGGTAACCAAGGCATTTTTTCCACAAAAAATGTTACAGAGTTCATGGTAGAACTTCAGACATTACCACAAAGTAATGAAATACGTGTGGCAGGGCACCGCTATCATGAATGGTACATGCTTTTCAGTTAAATGGTTGGTGCACTTGTTACAAACTGGAAGTATGCTAAATGGTTAAATATCTGACAGAGAAATGGAGTGCAGAGTACAGAAAATTGGCAGGAAAACACTGACTTGACTTTCACAATAATCCTCTCTTGATATGAGCCATCGCTTACCGTATGTGAAAGTTGTAGAATACCATGGAATTATGAAATATCAACTGATAAAGCAGATTAATGGTTATTATTTCTGAGAAATGACACACTACTCTCTGCCCTTTCTCTCCTGTAGCATTTGATCAGTGGTCTTTTTAAGTTGAACTAGGGTAGTGCTTAACTAACGAGGCTACAAACTATTGTTAAATATACATTCTATACAAAGCCATAGCCATGGAGTTAACATTGGCATAAGATAGAATGGCACACGAAAATGAAAAAAAAAAAAAAAAAACAATATTATTAGGCATTATTTTTTAAAGGAAAACATATCACCTCATGTGTTTGTGAATTTGTTCCCCCCAATGTTGACTCTACATACGGCCTTGAATTATTCACATGAATTCAGTGCCAAATACATTTGAATGAATTTTAAGGCAGTGCTGGTCAAGTGGATTATTTGATTTTATACTCAAGGTACACATATAGCTGGCCTTCTCACTATGCTATAAACTCAAGGTGATGCACCTGCTGTGTTTGTGCTCTGAAGCAGGTCTTCCTCCTGACATCAGAATACTGCTATTTCACCTCTGAAAATGAGCTTTTATTGCCAGTCTTTTATTGTTTAAAACGGTTCAAAATTCAGCCATACTCTTCTTCAGTTGGCCAGGGAGTGCTCTTTCCTGCACCCTATCATTGGAACAGCCTTTTATTACACACGGATGCAGCCACTATTGAGATTTCAAAATGAGGATTCAAAACATATATTTTTTCAATTTCAAAACAGTATGGCCTGGAGTCAAATCCACCACCTGTATAATACCTCTTTAAGCATTTTTGATGTGATTATTTTCAAGGAAATGTTTGTTTTATTTCAAGTCATTTTTAAATTATATTGTATTTGGTTTAAACACCTTCTTATCATTACTCTTTACATGGCATTGTTTTATTGTTCATTGTTTATTTGTCTTTCTTTTGTTCACTCATTCATTCTCTTTTATTTTCTTTTGTCTCATTTTCTTCTAAATTTCTAAAGTGTAATTAGATCATTTTGCATGATGATAAGGCACTATAAACAAGAAATTGATTGATAGATTCTTTTTGGTGTTTATATTTTCCCATCCCATTTTCTTTTCATTTTATTCAACAATGTTCACCTTCTTGTGTATGATAAAGGGGTGCTTTCAGTCTGTTTTCACAGTATCAAAGGACAGGGAAAAAGTTCATTAAGTCTGAAGTCTTGAAAACCTTCTCACCCCATTTACCATCATATGCTTTCTTTTACAGGTAAAGCAATACACACTCAGTCCAAAGGTTGGCTCACTGTCAGATGTCTGTCATGGGATTTTCAAGTGACTAGCCCATTCATTTATCACAAATGTATTGAGCTAAGCATTTTTTCTGCGAAATGTTGAATCTGCAGCACACTGTTTGAGGCGGTAAATTTATCAAATGAGAGAAGAGAAAGACTCCCCAGGGCCCAACAGCCTTTTCTTACACCTGAGCCTTTGGACCTTAGCCCATAATTAATTAATTAATTAATTAATTACGGCATATACTTCAAAGCGAAATCTCACTATATAACAGGTCTCAGAAATGGCCTATTTTATGCTGTACTTAAATTTTATTTAACCATGTCCCTTTGCAATTCCTTGTCTGCTTTGCCACTGTGGTAAGACTACTGTAATTATGCTGACCTACATATAGGTAATAAAAATTCAGCTGACGCTGGTCAATGCAGTTAGGTTAATCTGTGTATTTGTTCATGGTTACATTTAGAGTTATCTTATAGAAAGGACACTTAATAAATGTTACTTTTATCAGATTGTCTGAACTAGCAGGCCTATTTCTGCTATTGTGGTTAAGCTCCTGTTTGAGACCATTGAAAGTGCCAGTGCAAGACCTTCCAGCCCTTCAAACAACACTCTACAGCACTGTGTCTTGATTTGCAAATCATTCATCATTCACCACAATCAATGTCCCAGGTAAATCACACGAATAACAACGTAATGCAATGGCATAGGCTGCAGCATGCATATTTTGCTTATAGTCAAGCACTCCATCGATTATCGTCGTCAATCTGTAACCTGCCTACCCTACACCCTGAAATAGCACAGCCAAAGAGCCTTACCTACTACGGTTACGTCTGAAGCTGTCAACACTTCATGTAGAAGAATAGCTGCGAACAAACAAAACTGTATTCGGGGAAGGTTGCATCGAAATAAAAATGATTCTTTTAGCATACTGACATGATGATACATATTTCACCATGTATAGAATCCGCCTAAATTCAAGTTAAAACATAACAAAGGCGGTGATATCTGGCAGATGAGCTCGGAATTCCGTAAGCTTGGAGCTCCCATAGACGCGACGGAGTGATCCTGGGCATATTTACAGCTCTGTTTTTATAGTAATTCAAGTTTGAACGCGAAACATCTACAAGACCTTTGGAACCAGTATACGGGAAGCAGTGATATAATTTCATACTCTATCGGCCGAAGGAAAATGCGTCATCCAAACGATACTGCATCCGTGCTCCACCCCTCACCAAAGCAAGGTTGAACCACAGAAATCAACGACTAGGCTGCAGATGGGTGCTTATCACACATTGTACCGCTATTCAGCTAAAAGTAGCTAAAATCCTCCTAGCCTTTGTAGTTTAGCACGAGCACAGGCGCGCGCACACACACACACACACGGTGTCTTGAGTGCTACTTTATGGGAACATCAGCCAGTGTGACTAAGAGCCTCTGACATGTTTCACCTACTAGACATAGGCTTATAACATTTCTGCTTTTCTGTAAATTAATGGAATGGAATTCCATAGGCAATAACAACTGACAAGTTAATGTGATCTTATTTATGTAGCCTAATGGCTCAATCAGGTCTCTCATTTTTATTTTACATGTCTTATTTATTGCAATACATTACTGCAGTACATAACATGATTTTTTTAACTCAATGTTTTTGTGACTCAGGTCTGTCTGGTAGAGCATTACTCTCACACTCAGGTCTGTGTGTGAAAGAGAGAGAAAGGTGTGATGTGAGTGCATGACTGTTTTTGCACGTGTGTGTGTGTGTGTGTGCGCGTGTGTCTGTTGCTCAGAGAATAGGAATGTCGTTGGGATTCTGGAAGGGCATGGTGTGGGCTTCCTGTGCTCCATGGAGAAAAGGCTCCAGCTCTTCATCAGGAAGGCCCTGCCCCTGTGTATGTATACAGGCCAAGGTTGTCTGCTCTCCTCTGAAGTTTCTAACCTGAAGATTGTGACTCTCTGACATCCTTTTCAAGTGCGGATGTAGCCGACAGGGATGCTGGAAAGGGAGTGCAGCCGGAGAACTGAACCTGAAGCCTGGAACAAGTGCTGTGCTGAACGCACCAGCTTTTCTATAGTCTTTAAAGCAATGGCATCTTCATCATCAGCGTTGATAGCTCTGAATTAATAAGATAGAGATTGTTCCATGTAATGGATAGTAATTTTAGACGATGGATCAAGTTAACCAAATAATTTGTAATCAAAGTAACCAACAGGGGGACAAGAAGGAAATGAAAAAGAACAATCAAGATAACATCAGTATACCGTATCATAATAATGATTTGTCTTATAATAAAATTGGGTTGAAGTATTGAACTCAAACTGTAGTTAATACACAAACTCAAGCTCACAACTCCTGGAGATAGTTTTAAACCCAGCTTGTTAGGTAGATAAAATAACAAACTGAGTAAAATCAAGTCTGTTTCTCTCTCCTCTGAAAAAATGTTTCAAAACCCTCCATCAGTGCTTTCAAATCAATCCACATGAACAAGGTCTCCTCTGTTAGCAGGGCTGATGCATAGGTTGGATTTTTTTTTTCTTAACCCAAAAACATGCAGAGGCTTTATTAAGGCTATACGTATGATTTGACATTCAGTAAACACAACATCAAGTTCTACTGCACTGTCTATTGACCTCCACATACTTGCAAGTCTGAGTAATTGTTCATCAAAATGTCTTCAATACATTACTATTCAGTTAAATTCAGTTCATGTGTTCATTAACCTTTACTCAATGTATCAAATAACAACAAAAACGTCTGCAAACCAGTAGCTCCCGAGCAAATATTTAATTACATGACCAATGTATCATAATTATATGGTCATCTATCATATGTTTTAAACAGATCAAAATACATAATTTCTCTGAAAAATAACCATTAAAAAATTCTGAAATGTGTCAATCCAGAATTTGAAGCTCATGCCGTGTCTGTTCATTTGTCTACTTTCTGCGTTTGCAATTGAACACATTTTGCATTATGGTGCATATACTGTAGTCAGACATTGAACACTTCTCTGACTTGTTAAGGCACTGCCCTTCGTGCATGTACCAATGTTCAAGAAGGACACTAATTGCAGTTATGTGAGCTTAGAGTAATGCTCTATGGCAAGGTTGTCTTCTTGATTGGATATATAAAATACATTAAATACAACATAAATGTATTCAGTAATTGATGCTAAATACCCTAAACTGATGGATATTTATGTTGGTATCCGAGCTCAATGCAAATCCTGAAGAGATCTTCTGAGCCTCTACCCAGGCCTGCTGATAAACAGGTGTATGCTTGTTACTCTGACAGAACAATTCTCTACCAATGCACTGAAATCCAGCAATGCAAGTCAATTCTATTTTGGAAAATAAATATGGACCAACTTATCAAAGGCTCTAGTGAATAAAATGAGATATAAAGAAAAATAAAAGAGAAATGAAATAAACATGAAAAATATAAGAATGAGCTCAAATTAATGACAGACAGTAGCCCAGACAGATGAGTTGGCAGTGTTACACAGCTGTTATAGAACCATTACATGTTCATGTGCTTTTAAGCAAAGATGCCAACAAGGCTCTTCAGCTATAACTACTTTGCATACAGTCTCTATCAGATGTTGAACTGATGTTGGGCTCATCCATTTTTTGTTTCCAGTAACGTACAAAAAACATAACTGCGACAATGCCCACCAAGATCAAAAGTATGATACCAATGAACTTGCCTGAGGCTCCTGCAGATGCATGGCCCGTAGTGTAATTTACAGACGGTGTGTGAATGACACTATTAGTTAACAAGTCAATATTAGGTAACAAGTCACTCTCATCAGACTTGACGCATCTATCCTTGCCCACAAGTCTGAAACCATTTCTGCATGAACACTCGTAATCACCGAGTGTATTAAAACAATGGGCATCATGACAACTGCCTTGTTCACATTCATCGATATCCAGACAAACATTTTCTTGATCCAATATGTAACCATCCGGGCAAGAGCAGGACGTGCCCACACAATCCGCAGCGCAGCTTTCTGAAGTACATTTAATTACACATCGCCTTTGATCTTTCCTGTTGATTACAAAGTTCGGAAAACACGAACACTTAAACCCATGATCTACCCCAGTGCAACGATGTTCACACGCGCCTGATAGACAGCCATTGGTGTCATAGTAGAAGATACTGTACTCCGGTTCCTCCAATTTAAAGTCAAAGCAAACGTCTTCCGGGACATTTTCACACAATAACCCATCGCTTTGGACCTTACACAGTTTCTCAGTCCATGTTAGGTCAGCAGAGATAGATACGCAACTTGGAGCGCACACCGTCTCTTTGCTTCCCCAATTAGTAAACTCCGTGGTTTGCGAGCCAGATGTCCAGATGTACCCTTTCAAGGGCGACATATCATTTGTACATTGCAAGTCGGGAAGACGCAGACCTATCCAGAAATCCCCGTGCATATCCATGAGCAAGTCTCTAACAAGATCACTCGCAGCCTTCGATGGCACTGTTATTAGTTGGCCTCCCATATCTTGGCATAGTTGTTTAGATGTCTGGAAATCTGAAGAAAACTTAAAAGCAGCTTTGCACACCTTATTGTTACAAGTGCAATTTCGTGGTACACCATCACTCGAAAGAAACAACGCAATGAAAAAAGTCAGCCTAACTGAAAAACGAAATAATTCCATTATTCGTGGATTGCGCCCCAGACTTTTTCTGCTTGGTATAGTCGATCCCGACTTGCCAGTAACATGCAACTACGAATTGAGCAAGAGCTCTGTGTGAACCATCCCTGCCACTTCCTGAGATAAGACTTGTAGTGGAAGGAAATAAGTTTGTATTCGTCAGAACAGAACGGGATATGAAGATTTCCCAATGACGAAAGGATTGAACTGTTCTTAGACCATGAAATTAATCATTAATAATAATTTATAGTGACTTGATCACCACGTTCCGCTGAAATAGTAATTCCTATCAACATATTTAATGGCAGAACATGACTTGGATCATAATTAAACCCTTGTATATTTTTTTGTTACACAGCCAATGTCCCCGGGTCTGGTGGGCCCACCACATTGGCTGTTAAATCAATACAGCCATAACAATTTATGTAAAATAACAGATGTTTACTTTAGCTGAATTACCAATCATAGACATAATTTATGGTTCATATTTGCCATTTACCCCTGTGAGATCACATTTATGATCATATGATCATTTTCGTTTAGATGAGAAAATTCCATTATAAAAAAGGTTAAAAAAAAATATAAACAAGATTTTTGATCATTGGTGCTTATTTCTAGAACTTAATCAGGGGGTCGTTTCTAGAAAGCATCGTTTGCTAACTTGCGTCGCAACCTTGGTAGTTCGCTCCATCGTTCTTGGATTTGGTGTTTCTAGAAAGGGTAGTTCGAACTGTCAATCGCAAACAAGGACGCAAAGTTTGGTCGTTTGAACTACTGCCCCTAGGCAGTCGCACTTGTGTCGTTCCTTGGTAGTTCCTGTTGGTGTCCGGAGCGCCTAACCAAAAATCACAACCGCCTAACCAAAATTTGTGGATTTTAGTGGATGTTTATCTCGTGACTCAATGATTGATCTATCCTGTAGCTTAATTTTGATTAAGACACTGCTCCCCTACTTGGCTCATTCTTGCTATTTATGTTAATTAAAGTATTGCCTTGCTTTTAGTATTATAATCTTCACAGTCCCTAACAACAGCAGTGTTAAATGGTGTAGTGGCTAAAGCAGATGACTTATTATCCCAACGTTGTAGGTTCGATTTTCTTATGATGTGAGATTGTCCTCTTGCTTCTCGCTGCAGGTGAACTAGTGTGACACGTAGATTCAATTGTTTTTGACTGATGTATTGTACCTATGGTCTCTCGATGTAGAGTAACTATATACATAAATATGTATGGTCAAAACCTATTGTTGTGTCTCGTAGGCCTACTCTTACTCAGAGATGAGTAGAACTGACAGAACATTTCTAGGGGGTGAGGTATTACACGTTGCCACTGTTTCCACCAATGATATGTATCTCTGCATCATCAACAACGTTGTTGGAACTATGGTGTTCGAACGTCGGAGGTAGCTTAATTGCGACACAGGTACGATGCTTTCTGGAAACAGGTGTAACAGTGTCGTTGTTTAGTCGCAAGTTGCGTTGTACCATGGTGGTTGAGCAATGTCGTTGCTAACTTTTCTAGAAACGACCCCCAGAACAGGTGAAAGTGCTTGAAATGTAACAATGCAGGTGCAGAAAGACTACATTTTCGCACACAGACTCCTACACTCAGACACGCACACATACAGGCGCACAGACAAACACACACACATACAGTAGGCCCAGTTAGGAAGAGGACACAGTTAAGATACATAGCACCTTATTACAAGGGTTAATTAGGCTAGATTATCGGTTTTATTCAGTGTTTATGTCAACGATACACCATATACGAATTCCAGAATATCATCAACATGTTTGTGGTATAAATAAGTACAACAATGTTGCACAACAATGAAGCTCTAGTTTTAATTCAAAGCGCAATTCTGTTTTGAATGTTTCATGTTTTGAGTGCAGGTGCATAGCCACATCAAAGATTCAAGACTAAACAATGTCACACTTAAATGACCATACACATGTACACAGTACACTGTCCCTTAAATCAACGTGTTGCTGTTGAACATTCATGTCATGTCATGTATTTTCTCTGGCATTGGTCCAAGACCAGAGGACACCCAACAATAACTGTCCGCCGTTGGGCTTGGCTTCTTCTTATGGCTCTTAGAACGATTACAGCGGCAAATGACGATAACAACAGTCAGAAAAATTAAAATAATGAGCGGTATGACTGATGCTAAAACACAGACCAGCACCCACGAATTAATGACTGGTGCTTTATATACAGTGTCACTGGTGTTGCTAAGATCTCCAAATGGTGCGTGCGTAATGGAGTGGTTGGATGGATTTTTGGAAGTAGAGGTTGGTGAATAAGTAACCACTGGGTCAGCTGTAACCTGTGGTACTTGAAATGGACTCTGTGTGACCTTGGGGTCTTGTGTATGCTCACTGGAAACTCCAGACTTTTCGGCGATGCAAGATATTCCATTGCCCGCCAATTTAAAATTGGGTCTGCAAGAGCACATATAACTCCCCACGGTATTTCTACATTTATCTTCACAACGATTTGTCTTCAGATCGAGACATTCGTCAATGTCAACACATGACAAACCCCCGTCCAATGACTTGAACCCTGCGGAACAGTAACAGGAGAAGGACCCTAAAGAATTCAGGCAACCTTGATGACATATTGACTGGGTACACTCGTCGACATCTTGACACTGCCCATCGGCTGAAGTAAAGCCCTCTCTACACTGACAGGTGTAACTTCCATTGGTATTACGGCATATGTGCTCACCGCATGGAGGTGACACAGTACACTCATCGATATCAACACAGCTGATCTGATCTGCTGCCAACTGGAATCCATCTGGACAGACACACACGAATCCCGAGGTGTTAGTGAGGCAGTTGTATTTACATGGTGCAGACAGGCAATAATTTTTAAGGATGCATGAGATTCCATCATCACCCAGTTGATACCCGTCATTGCACCCACAGTGAACTCCTGCTTCTTCTGCAACACAAAAATGTTCACATCCTCTTTTCACGTTCTCACAGCTTGTTTTCCGATCATTGCAGAACGGACCCGGAGATGTCCATGCAAAAACACCGTCATTTTCTTTACAAATCGTATAATTTAACTGACCAGAATCACATAATATCTCAGCAAATGTCCCATGCGGCCAACGAGCAAAGCCACTGTCTTGATTAAGAGGAGAGGCCGAAAAGGGGACAGTGTAACTTACAGTTGAGGGTCCCATCACCGAAAGGGTTGGACACGTTCCTTTGAAATAAAAGCGACACAAGTAAAAATGTTTTGTTTTGCAAGACGTGTCAATCCACTTGAGGTCAAGGCTGGATGATCTCTGAACTACAACGCAACGTTCTGCAGTGCACGTGTTCTCTGGATCTTTTTCCCAGTTAGAATACTGGGAATCCTCTGCTCCAGAAATCCATTTAAAACCTTTTAAATTTAAGATGGGCAGGGTGCAGTGACTTTTTGGTAGCCGAAGTCCGATCCAAAACTTGATGTCTTTTTCGCTGAGCTGTGAGACAACGAATTCCACTTCACTTAATTCAGATTGATCTCGAATAGTGGCTATGTCGCCTCCGAGGTCCTTACACTTGTCTGCAGTCTCATGAAACGAAAGTCCCTCACTATACCAAGTGAAGCAAGCCTTTGGAGTGCAAACGGTTGCCGTTGGAGGAGAGTGTACTTTACACGCAACAAAAATGGGGCACAGTAAAAGCAACGACAACATTTTACCCTACCTAAAATAATACATAAATAAATGGTTTATCAAAATAGCATATAGTTCAGTTAAGTTGGCAGCGCAATGCTGAGAACCCAATAGTTAGCCTACACGCCCCAAGACACAGTGATTGAATCGTACACAAAGTGCGACATCCTGTTTTGTGGATTACTTAAAACGGAAATAATATCTTGCAGGTTTCTTTTGTCTCCTCTTCCCTCTAGTTCCTTTCTGGAAACAAAGAAGCTGCTTCCTTATTTCCCCAGATGTCTTCGACATTATAACAGTCTGAAAACGTTTACGCAACTCACCACAGATTGGTAAAACATACAATATTTAATTTCACTCATTAATTTGTGCTTTTTCACAGCGCACATATATAGCATATGTGCTGTTAAGTTGTCAGCGGTAGCCTACTTGGTGGCTTTGCAGCCTTCCATGACTGAAAGGACTTTATCGATCAGTATCTATTTCTCAAACAACTTAGTATAAATTACCTCCGGAATATAACCCTAGTCCCATGTATAGACTAACTTTAGGTAGGCCATGAAGTGTGGACAGGCCCATGCCTCACAAAATGAGGTTCCAAAGACAACAGAAAATCATTAGTCCCAAGGAAAATAATAAAAGACAGGTATACAACCTTGACCATTGACCTCAGTTAAATTGAGGAAGGATGGGTGGCACCCTTATTTACGGTATGAACATCCCATAACATTTGCTATTTCAAGGGATTTAAACAGGCTACAGAAAGATAGGATTATAAAAAAAACGAATGTTCAGATAGAAATAAATGATTTAGTCAATGTATATGTACATTTCACTTGTCCACTCAAAAGTTCCTCTTCTCTGGCTGACATCTGCAGTGGCGCCAGGTTATTGTTCCAACAGCCTGCAATGTGTAGATAAATCTAGCTGTGCATCCTGTGTTTGTTTAAAAAGGCGGGGTCACCATTTCAATGGGAGGAAATACCCAAAGAGCCCAGTCTACTGTTTTCTTGCATGAATTGGTCTCTCTTGCTCTCTCTCACCTTTACACACGTACACACACACACACACAATCATCTGAAAGTAATTTTATGTAGTCTGAAATGTGTAACTTACAACTTATCTCAGTGGAGGCATACATGCACAATTTTACCTGATATTCTTAATAAAAAAAACTAAACTTGAAAGGAGGCAAACGTAATTTCGTGAGACCTGATTTCAGACAGTGCTGACTGAAATTGAGGAGATTTTAAGTTCCAAGCCTTACTGGACTACATCTCAACAGATGTGGCTGACATAGATCCAGTAACTGATCTGGTCCTCACAGGGTGGCTGGAACCCAGTGTTTGTTAAGTGTTTTGTGTTCTGTGTGTGTGTGTGTTTTTATTTTACTTTATTTTATTTTCTCATCCATATGTTCTCTCTGCTCACCATCGTGGTGCTGGACCCTCAGCTGTCAAGAGCCCCGTCGCCATATGGTCATGTTACTGGAGTCATCCTAGGGACAGACGGAAGAGTCTGCACTGCAGTGGTCAGGGTCTAAGACAAGATCATACACCCGACTTTTAGCTTGCCTCTCCGCTCTCTCTGACAGACATGGATGCGGTCAGCCCTTATTAGTCACTCTCTTCAATGCATCCTGTCTTGAGACCTTAGACTGTGTTGCCCCACTAAAACAAAAGCGTGTCAAAACTATCACCACTCCATGGTTAAATGCCACTACCCGTTCTGTCAGAAAATCTTGCAGGAAAGCAGAGCGCAAATGGAAAAAAGAGAAGCTTCAGGTCTTCTATGACCTTTTCAGAGATTCTCTAAAGATCTACCAAAACTCTGTTAAGGCAGCAAAGGTAGAGTATTATGCTCAGCATATAAACAATAATGCTCATAGGCCAAAAGTTTTATTTAATACCATTAATTCTATTATAAATCCTGCCTCTGCATCATCTACTTTTGCCCCTTTAACAGAAATTTGTGAGAAGTTCCTCAACTTCTTCATCGATAAAATTGACAAAATAAAATCTCAAATCTCACCTCACATTCTTTTAGCAGTTGACTCTGGATCTTGCGCCCTCTTGGTGCTTCTTGATCTGAGTGCAGCATTCGACACCATCGACCATAACATCCTATTAAAACGCTTGGAGGATGAAGTTGGTCTCCAGGGTTCTGTTTTGCAATGGTTCTCTTCTTATCTTAGTGATAGATCATTTTCAGTTAGTTCAGGCAATTTCTCCTCTTCCTCTGCCTCTATAAAGTGTGGTGTTCCTCAGGGTTCCATTTTGGGCCCTCTTTTATTCTCTCTCTCTTTATATGCTACCCCTTGGCTCAATTTCTAATAAGTATAACATTCAGTATCACTGCTATGCAGATGACACTCAGTTTTACCTGCTTGTTAACACTGATGGCATTTGTTCATTGGAGAATATTTTTAACTGTCTCAGTGACGTCAAACGCTGGATGGCAAGAAATGTTCTTCAACTGAACGAAAGTAAAACTGATATAATTATTTTTGGCCCTCCAAGTGATGTTTCTATCTTGAAAAATTCACTAGGACCTCTCTCTGCAAACTGCCACAGTGAAGTCAAGAATCTCAGGGTTTTCTTTGACTCCTCTTTAAATTTTAATAAGCAAGTAAATAGTGTGGTCAAAGGCAGCTTTTTCCAGTTAAGAACCATTGCAAAACTGAAGCCCTTTCTGTCCTTCTCCTATCTTGAAACTCTTATACATGCTTTCATAACATCTAGACTAGATTATTGCAATTCATTATATGCAGGCCTGACCCACTCCACTCTCAACAGACTTCAGCTAGATCAAAATGCAGCAGATAGATTATTAAGTGGCTCTAAGAAACGTGAGCATATAACTCCTGTGTTGGCTAATCTGCACTGGTTACCTGTGCACTGGTTACCTGAGTTAATTTTAAAATTTTACTTTTTGTCTTCAAAGCCCTTAGTGGTTTGGCACCTAGTTACATAGGTGACCTACTAATACGTACAGCGCTCCACAAGATCACTTAGGTCTTCATCTCAGAATCTTCTCTGTATCCCCAAAACACGCCTTAAAACCAAGGGTGATAGAGCCTTCTCTGTTGTTGCCCCCCAACTCTGGAATAGTCTACCTGTACATATTAAGTCCTCTCCAACCATTGACTGCTTTAAGTCCAACTTAAAGACTTTCATTTTCTCCCAAGCTTTTAATCTACCTTAATACGGATAATACCCCCCACACACACACTCTTTATTCTTTATTTTATTTTTGACTAATTTGTGTATTATTTTTATTATTTATTTATTTATTTTCCCCACATGTTATATTATTATTGTTGTTGTACCATTGTCATTGTTTTATGTTTGTTTGTAAGCACTTTGGTTCAACTCAGTTGTTTTTAAATGTGCTATAGAAATAAAGTTGACTTGACTTATGGTGACACATGTTGATTGCGATTGCCATAGCAGTTTGGTTAGTTACTGTAGAAGCAGCCAATCAAAATGCTCTTTACCAAAGCCCTTTTAGGCAAGTCCCTCCACTCGGTGGCCATATTGTAATGCTTTTTGGGCACTTATCGGACATCTATTTCAGCAGAAATGTGCAAGCGCAAGGCTTCACGACACCAACCCTGCTCCAATGACATCACAACACATGATTGACACGATGTAGTCACATGTTGACTTTTTTGCCGCGGAATGGGGGTGTATGTGTAGACAACTGCCATATTGGTGTTACAAACTAACCCCATGCATTTCTATGGACAATTTTTTGATTGCTGTGTCTCCTCATTAGAAAGTCTCTGACTTTACTCCCATCAGTACAGTCAGCATTTTAGTAGGTGAAAAAGTTGTGAGAAGACAGCTGGTCTACAGTAGCCTGGAAACCAGACTCTCTGACTTCGCAGAGAGTCTGGCCTAGATCCATAGGCAAACGTTTATTTCCGGGTGGGAGGGTACAGTTTTAGGTTTAAAATCATTGGAGTTCCTTTGAACCGCTTTGAACCAATCACTAACAACCGGCGTTTCGTCATACAGAGAAGTTTCTCTGCATCACGCCCATAACAAGCAAGCGTGCCATGCATCTTATCAGCAAACAGTCACACGTTTCATCTCTGTAACTCTCACCAAAATGCATCATATGGTGTTTTGTGAATGTAGTACCCAAGTCAAACTTTCATATAAATGCATAAGTACGTCCAAAGCGCCACTTTTAAGCTTGTATGCATTGTCGTCTTCGGGTGAAATGACCTTTTGAATGGGAATCCTATAGGGCCACTACTTTTTTGATACAATCGCGTCAAAATCGTTATTTTTCAAACACTAAGAAGGCTCGACACAACATGAAACTTTGATCGAAGTATCATCAGTGTCTCTACACATGAACAACTCGCTTGTTTTTTCTGCTCGCTGCCATCTTGCAAGGAGTGAGTTTTTAGTAAACTATGTGTACAAGAACAATGTTCTCAATGCTTGAGTTCATGTGTAGAGACACTGTTGATGCTTCGATCAAAGATTCATGTTATGTCGAGCCTTCTTAGTGTTAAAAATAGTGATTTTGACGCGACCATGTAGCCTACTAAACTAAAGTTTGACTTGGGTACGTTCGTATTTCAAGTGACAAAGCTGACGATATAACATCCTACTCGACTGTGACTTCGTTCGTGACACTCCTGTTAATAGGCTAAACTAGAAAGAGCTAAAATAACTCACACCAACCTTATTTGCGCCTTTTATTCAAATTTGCTCAAAGATTTCATAAGACCCTTTCACTCCCTACATTGATGTATTCCAAGCGGTCTGCTTCGGGGGCGGGGACATAGTAATTGAAAGACCATGTCTGTGTAACGTAATCGCTCTCAGGGACGCCCTCTGTTCGCTGGTTGGGTCGGCTGCCCAACTACCGAAGTAAACGAGGGTGAATCAACCTATTCCAGATGGAGTACTGTAGGGAAAAGAAATCGAGTGGAAGTACGTAGGCAAGCAGAGGCCAGGCTAGGTCTACAGACTGCTGTGGAATTTTCAATTTGTATATATATTTTTGTGTGTTTTTGTGTTTGTTTGTCCGATGTTGTGTGTGTCCAACCATATCATCCATCTGTTTTATATTTCGCTTTTTATTTTTATAAGAATAATAAATATTTGTATAAACCTCCTGAAAGGAAGCATCTTCGTTTTGTGCATCCTTAAGGTAGCATTAGTTAAATCAGTGTCATCATACTTCATCACGTCCAGGAATGCTTGGTATCGCAGGAACCTTGGCTGCCCTCTCAAAGTCTCAGAATATCAGAAATTGTGAGAATTACTGGCACAGAGTAACACAGGTTAGAATAGAAATGTTTATTACACGGCTCTTCATAATGCTGAAGAATGCTCCATTCACTTGAATGGGCCTTCTCAACGTTCTGTGGTCTGCTATTTCTCAATAACAGACTGTTGCTAAGTATAACAGACCGCTGTCAAGGAAAATGGGTTTTGTGCTTCTAATTCATGTCTTTTAAATCACTATGCAAGGACTGGAACTTCATTCAAAAGTGAAAGCAGACGGTTGATCAGCTGTGTTCTAAAGAATGTTTGATTCAAGTTCAGCGTGTATTGTTGCGAACTATTTGTTTCTCAGCAAAAGCTAAGATAAAACAGTAACAAATAGGCTATAGTCTAGGCTATGTAGGCTAAAGAGTCATATCGTGGCGAGTTTATTGTTTCGTTTTGGAAAGTAGCCGTGTAATAAGAGGGATAATGCATACAACACCGGTCATTATCGGGAAATAGGTCCCTTCAGGGCGGAACAAGACCCCTCCGCTGCACGTTGGGGTCCGATTCGCCCTGTTGGGATCTATTTGCCGATAATGACCGGCGTTCTATACATTATCCCTTACTTATTTCCATTGGAATCCTTATGTGGTATAGCAGAATCACAGCAGAACATCACTCACAAATTACTAAGCTAATTTCAGTCTGCACAGTTGTATGATGCACTTAGTCAAGTAACTGAAGTAAAAGTTTGATTAGCTCATTTGTTTTCCAATGGTGCACTCTACAGTTCTCTGAAATCCTCTGCAAAAGTAAAAATTGTCCTGAGCAGGCTACTCAAGGTAAATTTCAGGCCGAATGAAATATGTTTTCACAAACACATCAGAGACCAGGGAGATTCCCATACGAACAACTGAGCTTTGGGTTGACTTGGGTAGACCAGAGCTATGAGACCTTGGGGGAGGTCTGCGGTCTGATATTTGCCCTGCACATTTCTGTGACATCACCAGGGTTGGGTCAGGCTCAGGGATGGGTCCATTACTGACTACAGATTACATGGCATTTTTTGTAATCAGTAACATAATCAGTAGGATTACCCAAAACATGTAACGGAATCTGATTACTTTAGGATTACTTTTTACACAACTTGCACACATTCTTATTTTCCACGGTCTTTAATTCAGATGTGTTCAGTACTTGGCTATATTGCCAAGTACTGAATGCATTTTTCCTGACTGGAACGGGTGTATCGGTTGACATCGACAGCTCTTCCAAGTTAGGTTAGGTTTTTTTTTAATTTTTCTTGTCAAGAAACTACACAGGCAATTGGATGATAGTGACATCTAGTGGACAAACGAATGGGCTGCTTGTCAAATTACAGTTTTTCTCAGTCGCTTTGGTGCAAATGCTTTTGTACATGTATCAGTTGCTTTCATACAATTGATTGATTCATACTCTGCTGTTTGATTGATTTTCGATTGATTCATACTCTGCTGTTTTATAACATTTTCATTTGCTTATGTCAGTCAAAATTAACTATACTTATGGATGCTGAATAGTCGTTCCCAATAAAACTAATAGTCTTCATTTCATTGCTTGAGTCATTACATACAAAATTGTTGAACTAGTTATCAAATTCTGTCAAGCAAATTTTATACCTTTCTTCATCATTTTTTCCTGGAAATATCTCCGAAATTGAACAATTGCTCTCAGGTGAACTTCAGCTTTCACTCACGAGGAGGTGTGTGAAGTATTAGTTGTAACCAATAACCTCTCAGGGATGAATCCCATGAACCCTTACTTGGCAAGCATATATAAACCGAGCAGGACATAGTGTGTACCATTCCTACAATTCTGTGACACAGAAATGGAAGGTCAGCATCGTGGAAGAGGGGTGAGGATGCGGGGAGGAAAAGGAAGGGGACAAAACAGGGGAAGAGGGAGAAGAGGCCAAATACATAGGCATATTCCTAATGAAATTAGGGCTACTCTTGTGGACCATGTTGTCAATCACGGCCTCACAATGGCTGAGGCTGGTTGGAGGGTGCAACCAAATGTTGGAAGAACCACTCTGAGTTTAATCATCCAAACATTTCGTAGGGAGAACAGGTATGTATAGTATTGGACAGTAATCCAACATCTCATACTGTAATACTGTATCTCATGTTTACTGTGCATTACTGTAATTTTACTCTGCACCACACAGGATTGAAAGACAAGACACAGCAAGAGGAAGCCATTTGTGCAATGGTGATTGCAAACAATGCAATAAGGTTGAGAAAAATTCAAACCGCTGTCAGAGAGGATAACAATGTATTTTGCAATATTGAATCTGTGTCAATTGCAACAATTGACAGAGTGCTCAAGAGAAATGAAATGCGCATGAAACAAATGTACAATGTGGCATTTCAACGGAACAGTGAAAGAGTGAAGGAGATCCGTCACCAGTATGTAAAGGTAAAACATGTCTTCTACTTTATGTATACTGTAATGTTCAGCACTGTAAATGTTGTGTAGTTTCATGCAGTACACTAGCAATTCTGTATATGTATTCACAGAACATCCTATACAATATGTTTTCCAAAATGCATTACAGTATGTTACACAGGAAAAGTTGTTACATTTCTCCCTCTCTCTCTCTCTCGCTCTCTCTCAATAAAGCGTGTACTGGAGCGGGAAGCCAGGGAACCACTTCATACATTGATGAGGCGTGTTTCAATCTGGCCAAAGGTAGAAGGCGTGGAAGAAATCACATTGGACAGAGAGCAACCACTGATGTCCCAGGCCAACGCAGAGGGAATGTTACAATGTGTGCAGCCATCTCAGACAATGGCATCCTCACCCATATCCCCCTTCTTGGTCCATATAATACACGACATCTGCTGACTTCTTTAGACACTCTTTACAGGGAGATAATCCCTGAGAATGAGAGGGGTGGAGGCCAACTCAACAAGTATGTTGTTGTGTGGGATAATGTCCGTTTTCACCACTCACATCTGATCAGACAGTGGTTTGCAGCACATGACAGGATGCTGGTCGAATATCTCCCTCCCTACTCCCCATTCCTTAATCCAATAGATGAGTTTTTCTCTGCCTGGAGGTGGAAGGTTTATGACCGGCGTCCACATGTGCAAATGGCCCCGATAGCAGCCATGGATGCAGCATGTGACGACATCACAGCAGAGTCATGCAGAGGGTGGATTCGCCACTCCAGGAGATACTTTTCAGGTAGTGTCACCTAGTTCTGACCTTTTTTTGCATGGGAAAACACTGAGGGCCAGATGTTCATTTGCGAACGTAGCGTTATCAGCGTCATGGACAAACCGCACATTGCGAACGCTGTCAGACCCAAGTTTCCGTCGTATTTATCGATCGTTCAATCCTTAGTGTTAACTGCGCTTTTCTCTGCCTTTCTCCACCCATTAACGCAATTTACGAACGTCCACAACTGAATGGCTGCGCCTACATACAAGCGCAGTTGAATGAAGTTAACTGATGACAACATTAGAAAGAATCAAACGTTTAGCGATCATGAAATAATACCATACATGATAAGATGTCAACAAGCAAGGAGATAATGAAGATCAGTAGTTCTACTCAAACTACTTGTGCACGTAGGCTATGGAAGATTGGTCAAATCTAGCAAGTAGGAAAGTTTAAGTGAATGACGTGAAAGTGGCATTCGAAAGGCCAACGAAAGTTAATGTTGCTTTTGATAGTACAAACTGGTGCTCTAAATAGCGATTCTGTTGTCTTTGAAAGGTACTCCTATTGATGCATTGAACTGCAATTTGGATTAACACTTGCTTTTACAAGGCGGAAGTATTTAGGCGCAGAATAGACGTGCGCTTTCAGGAGCAGTCTTTGTAGCGGAATACATAATTAGGCGCTCTTTACTCTTCCCCTCCCATGTTTTTATGCTAAACTCCCACTTTCCCCTGGATCCTCCCATGAATGCATATGCATGACATTACAGTAAAAACGCAATCTGCCACTTTCAGCTCCCGCGACAGGCAGTTTGCATTTTTGCGCATCATTGCGGCCTGTACATACCTCGCAATGATTTTACACGCACGTTGCGAAACAAATACGCCTGAAGTGGGCGCAAAAGCGTTAGTATCTGGCCCTGAGAGTATAAACTGTCATAATGAAAACATGACAAAGCCATTTGACTATCTTGTTCATAAACTATGGTGTCAAGACTTCTCATTTTGATGACACTGGCAGTTTCATTGACATAAATACTTGCTTTTGAGGAATGGACTATCCATTTTGAGCAAGTGACGTGCTTTTGCAGGTTATCCACTAGGTTTTGCAGTTTGCACTAATTGTTTTGAGAAATGCACTAACTGCTGTGCAAATGTTAAAGGGACACCAGGCAAGCCTGATGCTTTTTCTCTACGAAACTCCCCCTCACTCGGTCTGAAGCTCTTTTCCTTTTCTTTGCGTCTTCCATTCACTGCTTCTTCGCCGGCTCTGCCATTATACACACGTTTGCAACAATCTCTAGCGTTTCGTTAGCCTGCCTCTGTGCTGTAAACTGATCCTGCTTCGGTCGGCGGGTAGGATACACCGAACTTGCAAGCGGGATATTCATCCTACAGGCAGTAGAATTTGGAGAGAGTCTTCATTAAGCCCAGAATGAGTCATTTAACCATATACCGACTTACGAAGATGATTAACACGAAAACATTGCCTGGTGTCCCTTTAATACGGATGTGAGAAAAGCACCAAAGCGACTGAGAAAAACTGTATGAAAATGTTATCATAAAAAACAAAACTGTATAAAAAATGTTATCATAAAAAAAGTTGCATTGTTTGTATGATAAATTGTAATCAAGTAATCCCAATCAATGAACTAATTTGATTACACATTTTTTTATTGTAATCTGGGATGATTATAGTTACTTGATTTTTGTAATATTATTATGTAATCCATTACTACCTAACCCTGGACTAGGGTTACTACTATGCTGTCATGCAATTTCAGTCACATGACGTATAGTCAACTTTAGTAAGAGTCTTGATGACTACATTTTATTAGAACAGGAATTAAATACGCCGGAATTTAAGTGTCCCACATTACCAAATGTCCCAGATTAAAATTCACCCCTATTAATATTGAGGGACTTGTCCCTTTCCATTTAGATAGATAGATAGATAGATAGATAGATAGATAGATAGATAGATAGATAGATAGATAGATAGATAGATAGATACTTTACTGATCCTCAAGGGGAAATTCGAGGTCCCAGTAGCTTAAGACATCACACAACATACACCATAAACAGAATGATAAAATAACAAATCCACGTGACTAATAAGGACAGTAAAATATACTAAATCAAAGATCCACATGAATGTATTAAGGATCAGGACTCCAGACTAACTTTTTGCACTGGTTGCACTGGTGCGCCTAACTTTTTTTTAGGTGCACCAGCACAAAAGTTAGGTGCACCCAAATTTTCAACCACATCGCATTTAACACCGCAGCAGGTTCACTTTTTTTCTTTAATTACTGTCCTATATAGGTTGTCCTATGACTTATGATTTACAATTCTACAAGAAAAGTAACTTAATGAAGTGTTGGTGCTTTAAGTGATCCACTGAGCTGAAATTTAAACTAAAAACATCTCAAGATGAATTAAATAAAAATAACAGTGAGTAAATTAACAGTGCGCGTCTTTTAAGGGCTTCAAACTGCACATCTCATGGCTCAGTGTCTTACATACTATCCTTCATGATCTTTAGGCCTTGGCTAAACCAGCTCGCCATGCTAGCATCTTCCATAGAAATGTATTTGAGCACAATTTAAAGAGATGTTCCAAGTAGCCTGGGGGATTTTTATGTGTTTTTGCAATGATGATTGTAATAATCATTTGACAGCCCCACAATGCAATTTACTTTTTAATTTTATTATTTTTAAATGTTCAATAAGAACGTCACTATGGTTAATGCAGTAACGAAATGGTAGGCCTATTATTATAGGCTATTGCAATGACTTGCCATGCTCGATCTAAATGTGTCCATTCAATTCACCGTACACAATGACCACAGTTATACATGCAGGGCAGGGACGTGCACAGGAACTTTGAGGGGCAGTTGCTCTGACCTGAAAAAAGGGCACCCCCAAAAAAAAAAAAAAAAATATATATATATATATATATATATATATATATATATATATATATATATATATATATATATATATGTAAAACACTGAAATACAGCACTCAATCACCTTAACTAATAACACAGAAAAACATGACTTCAGTCATGAAAATCACCAACATCAATATCCCTATCAATATCCTATTAAGTCA
Source organism: Alosa alosa (assembly GCF_017589495.1). NCBI lineage: Eukaryota > Metazoa > Chordata > Actinopteri > Clupeiformes > Clupeidae > Alosa > Alosa alosa. Next base: position 23,307,572 of record NC_063207.1, read on the forward strand.
CTGACAGGTTTCTCCAAATGTGGGCTCATCATCTGACCAATTACATATTATTGTTATTGCCATTATCATTATTATTTTAATGCCCACTAGTGGTATTTATGTTCTGCTCAGGCAAGAACTTTGAAATGATAGCCTATGTTTTTTTAGATTATAATTATTTAGCATGCAGCTCTTTATTCTAGCATGGTCCTCTCATCTCATATTTGGTGATCATAACTAAGGCCTACCTGACCTATGTGCCTCCTCCTGGTCCACATTTTCCTCACATGTTCTGGAGGCTTGTGACTGCTCCTCATTAGCTCCTCATCTTAAATGTAATGTAATTATGAAACATTGCCATTAGTAGGCTAAAATATGAGTCTGATTAATTAATCAATTTGCTTACACAGTGTCATGTCATCTTTAGCACAGAAACGAATATTGCTGTTGAAAACCGGGTTACTCCCTGCATGTAACTGCGGTCAATGACACACTCCTTTTCGGCGATATCTGTATCTCTGTCGTTCGGGAAGGCCTTATATGCATTGCTCGCAATTTTAAGACGTCTTTTCATCTGACTCCTATACATTTGGCGCAAGTGGCATTCCTGTAGGCCTACGTCGGGGTTATCAAACTATTTTTCTGGTGAATAATTATTTTGGACTGAACTTGGTGAAGGGAAGTTTCACTAGGCCTATCGTAGGCAACGATAAACTTGATCATCATCTCCGGCTCGTCTGATCGGTTTGCTGCTGCCAGCCGCCGAAAGGCAGTGGGGAGAGGGGACATTTATCTCGGCCTATGTGACCACACTGTAATGCAACTGCATCCACTCTGTTTATCTGACGGGTCTCTGACCTCTCTCTCTCTCTCTCTCTCTCTCTCTCTCTCTCTCTCTCTCTCTACAGCACACGCATTTTCAAATTTACACACAGGCACTGGGCCACGGCTAATCAGAGGGGAGGTCCCGCCCTTCACTATCTGTGATTTGTTTAAACCACGATATTGCTTTAATATGTGTCTGTTATTCTGTTATTGAACCAAAGGTAGAGTTTCAATGCGGACACTTTATCCTCTCTCGAATAGCTGGTCGCACCGGTGCGACCTCCAATTTTTTTTAGTCGCACTTTTGAAAAATTAGGTATTGGAAATTGAATTAGAAATTGGTCGCTCTCTGGAGCCCTGAGGATGTAAGCATGAGGCGCTTGCAGTGAAAGGGCAGGGACTGATCCTGACTAGGATAGGGTGGAGAAGCAGACAGACTATGCATGCAGAGAAGTCTATCTCTCCTCTTCCCTTTAGTGAAGCATTGAAGAGTTGTATGGCCCTGGGGACAAATGACTTCCTCAGTCTGTCTGCAGTGAGCGTACTCTCCAGCTGGTCAAGCTCTTCTGCTTTGTGATAGTGCTGTGGAGTGGATGCCATTTATGACCCATTGATGGGTGAAATAGGCTTAAATAGGCTTATCACATAAAAAAAAGTTTGTAAAAAAAACGTGTGTTGCTTGTTTAATACATTCGCCAGGTGCCAGGTGGCAATAACCTATTATCCTAGGATGCTTCCTTTGGGAAAGCAGAGTAGGCTAGTTAGTAGGCTAAGTAAATCAACTGCTCGTCACTGCCAGAATTAGGGTGGCCATTTCCATAACACCAAAAAGGAGGACACTTTGCGGTATTTAGTAAGGCAAGAATAATTAGGACTCTGGTTTAGGCCTACTCCAAACTACAATACTTTATACATTTATACATACTACAATACAAAATTTGGGCAGCCGTGGCCTACTGGACTCTGGACTTGTAACCGGAGGGTTGCCGGTTCGAGCCCCGACCAGTGCTGAAGTGCCCTTGAGCAAGGCACCTAACCCCTCACTGCTCCCCGAGCGCCGCCATTGTAGCAGGCAGCTCACTGCGCCGGGATTAGTGTGTGCTTCACCTCACTGTATCATGATATAGTGATTCTGAAATAGGCCTACTCTTCATTGCAACTATTCACTGCAAGACAATTTGATCTACGATATTATCATGATGTATGTGTAATAATAAAAAAATATTCCTGGAAAGGCTAAAAGTGTTTGTTCACAGTATTTGTATTTATTCAGTACATTGTGGTGTCTGTTTCAAAAACTGACCAGATGAACCTGCCTTGCAAAGTGCCACAAATCATAGGTCTAACATTTCTGGACTGAAAATGTGCAAATGAAGTTCACATAAAAATAAACGAATGCCAAAAATACACATTTCAGTTCTTAAAGGACAATTCCGGCGCAAAATGAACCTAGGGGTTAATAACACATGTATACCGAGTTTGACCGTTCGCTGTGATTTATTTTTTGCCTGTATGTGAACCAGACGTGAACGGTAATGTGTTTCTTTTTAATAAACTGCCTATACACTTACAAAGTTCTCAATGCTTCGGTTTACGTGTAGAGACCCTCATTATGCTACAGTGTAAGTGTGGTGCTATTTTGAGCCTTGTTAGTGGTATAGAAATAGCGATTACTTTTTACTGTACGTCTGCCCCGAAGGCTAGCGTTAAACGCTAATTAGGGACTGTACGATATTTACCGGGGGGGTCGTCAGGGGGGGGAGGGCCTAAGAGAATTTTTTAAGCCTTAGGGGAAGGCCCAGGAAAAAAAATTTGGCCTAGGGGGAGGGCCGAGGAAAATAATTTTTTCCTGATCCATGATATTTTTTTTCCCTGATCAATGATCCATTTTCGATATTTTAAAAGGTTTGTAGGCCAAAACATGATTCACGTCTCTTTGACAGAGTGGTTGAGTCCAAAAAGTCGCAACACTACCTGAATCTCCCACAACCCCCCTTAAAGGAGAATTCCGGTGTGATATTTACCTAAAGTGTATTGAAACATGATACCGAGTGTGGACGTATGTCTCATAGCCCATCTCGGTTTGTCCCCTGCACTCCAAAATCTGGCGCTAGTTAGCCGATGCTACCAACAGCTTTTTCAATGGTGGTGCTTCGGCATCGGGCTAGCCATGCACATAAATCACTGTTTTACGCCATTTACGAGGCTCAATGTATCTCCACACTTCATTGGTAGACTTCCGAGGGCCCTGAAAAATAATTCAGTGGAAATGCATGGATTCCATTCTATAAAATTATGAAGTCAGCCATTGGCATGACAACGGTGTCCCAGCAACAAAAAAACAGTGTTCTGTGCAAAGATTTTAGAATCTTTGGTTCTGTGTTGCTAACTAACAAAGGATACAAGGATACAAGGAAGTTTATTGTCACATGCATATAGTTACTGGAAGTAAGAAATGCAGTGAAATTATGTCTGGTGTCAGCCTATTTGTGCATTAATGGGGGTAAAGAGTGCAGTAGAAGAGGGGTTTAGTAGATTAAGTGGCAAGGGCTGCATAAAAAAGGTGGGGGAGGATTGGGATTGGGTGGGGGCACCAACAAGGAGCACCCAAGAGCAACAGGGCAAGGAAAACTCCCTTACCAAGGAAGAAACCTTGGGCAGATCCACGGCTCAAAGGGCTAACCCAACTGCCAGGGTCTTGGTGTGTGTGTTGGGGGATGACAGGGAGATGGGATAGTGTGCTGTGTATGTGGGGGGAGAGGGCAGTGTGCAATATGTGTGTTGGGGAAGCTTCCTCATGAGACAATGTGCTGTGTATTGGGGGCAGTGTGCTGTAAGTATGTTGGGGATGTGTGTTGGAGAAGCTTCCTGATGAAATAATGTGCTGTGTATGTAGGGGGGCAGGGACTTACTATTGCAAGCAGAGTACTGTATGTATGATGTATGTGAGTGATGACGGTGAAGATGTGTGTGTGGGCGGGAGGGGAGTGGAGCAGTGACTGTGTGTGTGTGTGTGTAGTGTGTGTGTGTGGGCAGTGTGCTGTAAGTATGTTGGGGATGTGTGTTGGAGAAGCTTCCTGATGAAATAATGTGCTGTGTATGTAGGGGGGCAGGGACTTACTATTGCAAGCAGAGTACTGTATGTATGATGTATGTGAGTGATGACAGTGAAGATGTGTGTGTGGGCGGGAGGGGAGTGGAGCAGTGACTGTGTGTGTGTGTGTGTAGTGTGTAGGTGGGGGCAGTGTGCTGTAAGTATGTAGAGGATGTGTGTTGGAGAAGATCCTGAAGACAATGTGCTGGCCTACCTGGTACATTGATGTCTGCACAGAGTGACTCATTAGACAGCGAATTGTTTATTGTTTATAGGATTCCCAATAGCTGGGGCATGAGTCAGAGCTATTCTTCCTGGGGTCCGACACTAGACAGACAGAAGGCAGCTGGCGGCTGCTCCCATTTGGGACAGACCCATGGTTGCATAGATTATTCCTAAATAGACCACAATTTGTAAATAAAGTGCAGAATGCTCCCTTATTGGTCACCCCATGCTTCAGAAATGTGCTGATTTCCATTTTAGCAATACTGGTATTTGTGGGATAATATTTATGTTTCTCATTGAATGAAATATTTTAGTATAACTTATAGTGAAATCTGGTTACCATCCTTGGACTTAGGAATGTTAAGATAACCCCTGTGTCATCTGAAACCCCCTCTGTAGGAATGTAAGGTAGGGGGATACCAACATAAACATCCTTATCTCTGGTAAATACCAGCTGGTTAGATGATCACTGGTTGGGTGTGTGTGTTAAGGGTAGCCTATAAGAACTGGTTTCACCTACAGATATGGGGGCTTGTTACTTTGACATTTCATGTGGGTAACATGCTCCCGGTACAGTGAATAAAGCTGCAGTCTCACACCAGTTGTCTTGGAGTAATTTTGACCACATATCACTGCAGGTTGATTGTGGATCTGGTTCTATTTTATTATACTCAATACGATACTCAACTTTACTTATCTTTCCCCCCGGATGAGCGTTTCCCATCTGATTTCTGCATGCCTTAAGGATATATTTCAGTCTGGATGAAAGATCGACACCTTCAGCTTAATCTCTCAAAAATGGCGCTTTAGGTGTTTCCAGCTAAAACATCTATTCCCTAACAGATTAACATCCAGCTTGACTCATCTTCACTGACCCCAACTAGATCGGCACGTAACCTAGGCTCGTAATTGATGACCGACTTAACTTCTCTGAACATGTAGGCCTAGCCTCAATTGCAAAATCATGTTGGTTTATCCTTTAGGCCTACAACATTATAGGAACATCAGACCTTATATGACACAAGATTCCTCACAACTTCTTGTTCAGCCTATGGTCATCTCCAAGATGGACTTTTGTAATTCACTATTAGCTAGCCTACCTGCTTGTGTAGCCTATGTAGCACCCCAACCCTCAGGCGCCGGTTTAGGGAATGAGGGGGACAGAGATCGGCCTAATGGCGTGTCACAGGGTTCGATATCCTACTTAACTATTAAATAAACAGACCAGACCATGAAAAGATACTAAAAACTTTTGAGGCACTCCTTACTAAAGTTAAAAAGCCTTTATTAAACTCTGGCTACATGCCTACGCCAAAGATGGTTGATTACGAAGATACTTCATGAGAGGCCATTTCCTGTCCCTGGAAATTTATGCAAATAGGGTAGCATTCTACACTCCAAACCCTCCTCCCTATTTCAGTAGAATGTCGTGATAGTATGACCCTCCAGTCGAAAGAAAATCAACATTAATGAAGGTGTACACCAAGTTTATTTTGTACTCCGGCTTGTCTGGCGTGGAACCGAGGCGTTCAAACATAAGTCATACGTCAGTGACACGCCCCTGTGCAGGCGGGAACTGAACCAGAGCCCGTCTCTGACTGAACTCCACTTTGCCCTCATAGACATGAACTAGGACGACCCATCTTGCTACGCATTCATTATCTTTGCCTACGAGTTTCGACACATTGTCTTCATCAAGGCATGTATCAGACCAGACCATGGTTTAAAACTATTAGAAAAGGCTGATAATTTACTTTTTAAAAATGTAAGTGGAGGAAGATACAGATGATAATCACAATATTTACAGAATGAATGTAGGCTATTTAAATGACCGTTTACACTATCGTAGTCAAGACTATGATTAGAAAATAATGTTTGGAGTGACCAAAGCCACATAAGGAGACACTGAAGGTGGAAGGGCACCAAAACTTAATCTGGAACTGTGACATGCTTAGCCACAGAATTTGTTTTTGTAGATCCATCAGGTGAACAACATAGCCTGCAGCTGTTTTCCACTCATGTCATTAGAGAAGGCAAACTCAAGGGGGCATTTGCTCTGCCTTTAGCTTAGCTCCCATGCTGCAGAAGAATTTATGTAGCTTCTTAAAACTCCATCAGTTTCCACAGTTTCTTTACAAAATCTCACAAATGCCACTAGAGGTCGCTTTTTGAGCATTTTAACTTAAGCCTGGTGTGATAGTGTGTACATGGACATCTGAAAGGGCCTCTCTGAAAGCCAATGATTTGGTTGATCATTGTCATCTGTGGAAACATTGTGGTGAAACATGGTGGACTCTGTATGGCGAGGACCTGACTATTCAGATGTTCTTTTTTTTAAGGTAGGTTCTTAATGAAGTGAATGACTAGGAAAAATATCTTTTTTTTGGAGGGGTCTTTCTTGCCTTTATTTAGATTGAAAAGGCTTTTTGTTCATTATAGCAGCCATGTATAATCCATGCTGTGCTTAAGATACATGCATAGGAGAAACTGAAAGAATGATGAAATTCAATGATGAAAGATTCAGATGGAAAGGTTAATACCTGCAGTAATCTTATCTTTGAGAATACTCATGAGCAATGAGTCGTTTTATATGAGTTATATATGGGCTCTGCATATCTCACATTTTGGATGCCACGGCTGCGCCTTGCATTTTTGCAGGAGCACTCTGAATGGGAAAAACGTTCAGTTTAGAGCAGAAAAGCCCTTGCTGCACTTTTAAAATTATTATTTGTATGTATTGTATGTGATCACATGACCAATACGAACAAAAGTTTTTTAAAAAATCTGAGTAGACATAAAAATGTGTTTTAATAACATTTCTAGAGAGGAATATGGAATATTTCTATGAAGGTATAGATTCTCCAGTTTGTTCATTATCAGCAAAATCACAGTTACACTAAAGACAAGCAAGAACAACAGGGAACACAGTAAACTGGCTCTCTTTAAGTAGGCTTCGGCAAAAAAGGCACGTCAAAAGTGGTGTGGTGTTCTTTACATATTATATAACCTGCAGAACACACAGATTGTGCCCCTAAGGCTCTTTTTGTAGAGTTTCCAATGCCAGACTTTGACAGGACTTCAGACAGGATGGCTGCCTTCTGGTCACAGAAACAACCAAACAAGCCCCAGCCCAGGTGACATTTTAATAAGCCGTGGGGCCAGAAAATATTTGAAGGCAGTGTACAGATAGAAGTAGAAGTATAGAAGTAGCCACTACTGACAAAGATGCCACTACTGACAAAGATGCCTTCATCGTTTCTCTACACCACCATTTAAGGACCATGTTCGTCAAGTATTGAAAAAACAATATAAAATGTCACTATCTATGAATAACATAACATCAGCACTTCAACAGAAACAGGGGCCAGAGGAGAGGCATTTTACAAAGGACATGCTAAGAAGCGTATATCTACAGAGCTAAATGCTTCAATGTCCACACAAAATGTCTCCATGTCACCTGAGACTCCAAGGCCCTTCTCAGCACCTGAAGATGACACGCACCAACTGCTTAATGCAGTTGCATTAGAACTTATCAATAGAGTTTATGGCCACACTGTAAACAATGGCTGTGAAATCTACAGTTATTTACTGTGGATTTCACAGTACCATTACTGTATATGATTTTTACAGTAGACTGTTGTAAAATTTACAGTAAACCCGTGTCCACATGACAAAATCACAGTAGTCTGAGTGTTACCGTAGAAATCACAGTAGTCAAAGCATTACTGTAAAAAAAATCACAAGATAGCCACTGTAGTACTGTAAATACTAAAGTAAACTACTGTATTTTCCTTCTTTATCTTATCTTTTCCTTATCTTTATTTACCTTACACTCTTAAAAACATATTGGTTAAAAATAACTTTAGCCCCAAACATAGCAACATGTAGGCTTACCCTTTATGTAGGCCTACCTTTTATAAATAATTCACAAAAAGGCCTAAACAGTAATGTGTCACTCAAATGTTGTTGGGGGAGGGGATTTTGGAGCAACCATTACTTTTTTCTTCAAGTCAACTTCAGTCCTCACTCACTCACCAAGTGATGCAGCAACTTTCAACAGAGGAGCTTCTGGAGTGTGAGAGAAAACACGTTTGTAGGATGGAATAATCTTTGTGGAAGAGGAGGCACAGCTATTCAGAGGTAAGGTTTAGTTTAAATGTAAGGAAATTCGGGTGGTAAATACTGTTAACTGAGCCAAATTATTAGCTAAAAGGTCAACGCTAACGTTAGCAACCTAGCCTAAGCTACCCACAAATTCTGATACTTCTGTACTCTTTAACATGCCTTCAATAATGCATGACTGTCATGATAGAGATAGAAATTAAGGAGGAGGAATCAGTTGTGTGTACCTATCTGTTCCCGTGTTATTTTTAAGTTTGTAGAACCCAACTAGCTAACGCTAACGTTAGCCTATTATTTAGCTTCTAACTATTCACCTTATTCCGCGCGCCAACAAGGGGGCGCCATATAGTTCTAGATTGTCTTCGAACTTCCGGTTGAGCAAATCTGTCCAGTTCTGTCCGTTGCGTTACATTGGCACATCAGCTACTTTTTTAAGATGTCCAGCATTACGTGTTCGGTGCGGGGCTGTCACAACAATTGGGTTAAAAGACGGGCATCCCTACAACAGTACTGTGTGGTCCACGGGAAAACTAGAGCAGAATGTTGTGGGGCAGCTTTTAATCTTTACCCCCCGCCATCCAGCGACAAGGACCGGCGTATGTGGCTGAAGGCGGTAAACTTGAAGAAACCTCCAAAAAAGCCCTACGTCTGTTCTTTTCATTTTGTGGACGGCAAACCATCAGACCAACACCCATACCCCGAGAAATGGTTGGGATATGTTACTCCTCCGACAAAAAAGGCTCGTTGTATACTTGTGAGGCTCCCAGGTAAGATACAATTTTGCTAGCACTAACAGCAATCATTATCGCCAGCTAGCGTCTAATGTGTAAGATCAACATTATCACATCAGTACCTTTTTTCAAAATTATGTACAGTTATGCCGTCTAACTTTTTTGTTTGGTGAGGGCTTGTTAAGACCTATGTCTCGAAACTTCCTGGTTAAACCGAGCTGAAACCATATCAGCATGTTCGCAAACAGCGATAGCAAATGCTATCGTCTGTTAGCAGTATGTTAGTGATTGCTACGAGATTTAGTGATGCAAATTCCTAGTTACATTTCCTCCCTGTTAGTCCCGACGACACACGAAATTGCACAGCGCATTGATGTGGGCAGACTGACAGTTTCTCCTGTTGCTTGTTTTTAGCCTTTAGAATGCTGCAATGGGGAAAATATGCAGAATAAAACTCATTCATTATTCAGATATGTAGACCTCATAGGCTACACCCCTAACTATGCCTTGATTTGACCTCAATAAATGAACAGCATTACAACATGGGATCAGGTCGAGGATTTATAATTTGATGTCCAGGACTGGTTATATTGGAAGGCAGCACAATGATTAACCTTATCTTTGAGTACTTACTGATGCTGTGTTATTTAGAGATAGATAGATAGATAGATAGATAGATACTTTATTGATCTCCAGGGGAAATTCAAGGTCTCAGCAGCATACATACAAGACAAACACATTCTTTAACAGCAGAAGAGTAATAAAGTATATAATATAAAAACACAACTAAGCAGTAAGGACAGTAGAAGATAAAGAATATGCTAAATATACTAAAATACAAATTATACTAACACTTAATACAATATATAAAAATATACTAAAATACAAATAACAAAATTACAAATTATACTAACACTTAATCTAAATCAATTCTAAAAACAGTATCCACATAGTGGTGATTAATAAATCAGAGGCGCTTGCAATGACTGAGGCAGGGACTGAGCCTGTGATTCTCTGTGCATAGTAAGGTATGATAAGGTGCTCTAAGGTGCTCTGTGTGAATTAGTGTCATGGTGGTAGTGCAATGGTGATAGTGGTCATGGTGATAGTGCAAATGAGTAAGTCAACAGTGCAACAATGCAGAAATAAAGTAAAGGAAAGTCTATATATCTATATATTTAACTATTTAAGAAAATGTATAAGTGTGGCCACAGTTTGGCTGTGGCATGGAGGGGGGTTATGCATATGTGCTAATGTGCTAATATAGCACGCAAAACAGTGAGGCATAAAGACAGTGGTACAAGTGGCTAGTGGACAGGCAGTACCAAACATGGAGGGGATGAAGAGGCAGACAGACTATGCAGAGAAGTCTATCTCTCCTCTTCCCTTAAGTGAGGCATTGAACAGTTCAATGGCCCTGGGGACAAATTACTTTCTCAGTCTGTCAGTTGTGCAAGGCAGTGAGCGAAGTCTCCAGCTGATCAGGCTCTTCTGTTTAACAATAGTGCTGTGGAGTGGGTGACACTCATTGTCCAAGATGTTGATCAGTCTGTTCAGGGTCCTTTTGTCAGATAGTGAAGTGATACACTCCAGTTCAGCTCCCACTACAGAGCCAGCTTTCCTTACCAGCCTGTCAATTCGCCCCACATCCTTCTTCCTTGTGCTTCCACCCCAGCATACTACTGCATAGAAGAGGACGCTGGCAACAACAGACTGGTAGAACATCCTGAGGAGCTTACTGCACACATTGAAGGACTGCAGCCTCCTCAGGAAGTACAGCCTGCTCTGCCCTTTCTTGTAGAGTGCATCAGTGTTGGCTGACCAGTCCAGTTTATTGTCCAGGTGGAGACCCAGATACTTGTAGGTGCTAACCACCTCCACATTGACCCCATCAATGTGAACTGGTAGCAGAGTGGGCTTAGACCTGCGGAAATCCACCACCATCTCCTTGGTCTTTGAAGTGTTAAGTTGAAGATGATTGAGTTTGCACCATTGCACAAAGTCCTCCACCAGGCTCCTGTACTCCTCCTCCTGCCCGTTCCTGATACACCCCACAATTGCAGTATCATCAGAAAACTTCTGCATGTGGCATGACTCGGTGTTGTAGCAGAAGTCAGATGTGTACAGGGTGAACAGGACTGGAGAGAGCACAGTTCCCTGTGGCGCTCCGGTGCTGCAGATCACAGTGTCAGAGAGACAGTTCTTCAGTCTGACGAACTGTGGTCGCTCAGTCAGGTAATCTGTAATCCAGGTTACCAGGTGAGCGTCCACACCCATCTGCAAGAGCTTGTCTCCCAATCTGAGGGGCTGGATGGTGTTAAAAGCACTTGAGAAATCAAAGAACATGATTCTCACAGCACTTTTCCCCTTGTCCAGGTGGGAATGTGTCCTGTGTAGAAGATAAGTGATGGCATCGTCCACGCCCACTTTCTCCTGGTAAGCAAACTGTAACGGGTCTAGTGCATGGCGTACCTGGGGTCTGAGCATGCCTAAGACCAATCGCTCCATTGTCTTCATCACATGTGATGTAAGAGCGACAGGTCTGTAGTCATTAAGCTCACTAGGGTGTGGCTTCTTAGGGACAGGGGTGAGACATGATGTCTTCCACAGTGTTGGAACTTGTCCAAGGCGTAGGCTCAAATTGAAGATGTGCTTCAGTGGTTCCCCCAGTTCAGCATTATTTCTACAGAAACACCCTCAACCAGTTCTGCAAGCCAGGAGACTGATGGGATAACTGAGATGACTGATAGGATGACACACTGTGATGCTTCTACACAGTGGGAATATCTACACATGGAAGATCACACTTATGCTGTCAGTGACCCACTCCATTGTCCTCACCTCCACGACCAGACAACACCGTGTCCTGAACAAAATCTGGTACACGCCGAACTTCTCCGGAATGATCGGCTGTCTCTACTGTACACTGGGTTGTCACTGGATGCATTTGAGGCTTTGGCCGACGAGCTGACAGCAGGATGCAGCATCTCTCAGTTACACCCCAAAGATCAACTGTTGATGACCCTGATGAAGCTCCGGCTGAACTTATTACAGGACGACATCGCAAAGAGATTCAGAGAGTCTCAGACTATGGTCAGTAGGATAATCTCTCAGTGGCTGGACATTATGGAGGAGAAGATGAGGTGCTATGTTCTATGGCTGCCCAGGGAGACAATCCAGGCAACGATGCCACAGTGCTTCAAGGAACATTATCCATTAACTACATGCATCATCGACTGTTCTGAGACCCCTCTTCAGAAGGCTCACAATCTGGACTCAAGAGGCGAGTCTTACAGTCATTACTATGGACAAAATACAATCAAGTTCCTCATAGCTATTGCACCATGTGGTTTGATAATGTTCATCTCGCCAGCATATGGTGGGAGATCCAGTGACAAGTTCATCACAGCCAACTCAGGGTTTCTGGAGTATCTGCGTCCAGGTGATGAGGTGATGGCTGACAGAGGTTTTGTTATCCAAGATCTTCTGTCTGAACGTAAAGTCAAGCTGGTCCTGCCAGCTTTCACCAAAAGAGGCCTGCCTTTGTCTGAAGAAGACACTACCAACACGAGACGCATAGCTAACGTCCGAGTGCACGTTGAGAGGGTCATATGCCGTCTGAAGAACTACAGAATAGTCTCCGAAACTGTGCCCATTAACATCACCCCGAAATTGTGCAGGTCTATGTAATCTTCGTGGGGACATTATACAAGAAAATGAGGAATAAGATGATTAATGTTTATAATGTATAGATGTTTAAGTTTAATCAGTTCTAATGGTTAAAATGTTGTTTCTATTTTTTTCTATTGTTCAATTTTACAAATCTATACAAAACTTAAATTTAGATTTAGTGTTCAAGTACAATGTTGTTTCTATTGTTCATTTTTACAAATCTATACAAAACTTGAACATATTAAGTTATAAGGTACAAAGACAATGTTGTTTCTGTTGTCCATTTTTACAACTATACAATTTTCAAACAATTGTAAGCATCCCACATAACTTTGTCTGCTCTTTCTACTAGTGTTTTTAGGAGTTTTTCCATGTTTACAACTCTATACAAAACTTGAACTGATACTTGTATATTGTAATACACAAACATGATGTCTTTGTCAGACGGGGTCAATAAACTAGACACATTTTCAGCATTTGTTATTTTATTTCATGTTTGATAGACTACATAAATATTACATTAAAACAACAGGCATTAATAATTACAAGCAGTTTTATGTAGTTGATAAGTAAGCATAAATTAATGTGACTACTTGCGTAACTGCATATAACGCTCACAGAGCAACAGGCGACCTTCACTGTACTGGTCTGAAACAAAAGGAAGCATGTCTCAGAAATAGAATTCCCTTAGTCTAGCCACATTCTTTGCACAAAAAGCCTCATCAAAGGGGATGTGAAGCATCACCTGCTTTGAATGAGACCAAATCAATAATGTGCACGCCTTTAATTTTGTACAGAACAAGCCAATTTGAATTTGCATGTAGAAGCCGCGGGGGCCATTAGGCTGTAACTTAGGAACACCCTCTACAATCTTAACATCATATTTCTGATTTTTCATTAATTCATCCAGTGTTTCGTTAGCTTTTAGGAAAGGACATTTAATCTCAAGCAGCTCCCCTGAACTCAGAACCCCATCGGGGCTGGCTGACAGTCAGGGCTCTCCAGGACACAAAACTGTGCCATGGCGTGTTACCCTATAGCCACTGTCTTCAAGCCATTTCAGGGCCAACACCTCACCTTCCACACCATGTCTGGTAGCAGCATTCCCATGAAACCGCGGGAAGACATGTTGATGTAAGAATACTTGGGGGCTGCTTCTGACCGGCACCTTCTTGGCAGAGCTAGCTGTTATTCTCAGTCTGCGAGAGTCGTGCCAGAGGTGAGACGCACTCTGCTCCTGAGTCTGCAGCTCCAGTCTTCCCGAGTCTATTGCCACAAAAGCCTCATAGAAAGCAGAGCAGCGAGGGCAGATGTTGGCACCATCATGCTCTGTGTGGCGCTGCTGGAGGCTCCGGAAGGTTCATGGCAGGTGCTTCAGCATTTACACACTTGTGTAACAGACTTGACATGGGCAGCTTCAGATGTTTCAGTCCATTACGAAGAGCCTCTTGGGTGAGGAAAAGAGGGGTGGGAGGCAGGGGTAGATGGTGAGGCCCTACATCACGTGCTTGGAAAGCATCACTGGCCCTATGGTGGGTAAAGGAGATGTCTGTCAGCAGCTTTGGTGTGATGTTCCTTTGGGTCCCGCTATTCCATCGCCGTTGCTCATCAGTGCTGGCAACTCCTGTCAGGCCATTGGACACTGCATTTTCCACCTAAAAACATGAATTTGTAATTACAATGCATAGTTATAGCTATAACTATACCCAAATTATTTTACCTTTAACTGGTTATCAATATTATTCATGACCTTACCTTGTTCCGAGCAAGACAAGTGATTAGACTGGACGTTTCAGGGTTGTCAACTTTCATTTTTTTCAGTATGGGATTAGCAGTAAGCATACCAACAGGTTTGCACACATTTCTATGATGTCCAGTTTGTTTGGTTATGCTGTTCATCCCAGATAAAAAGTGACAAATAGATAGATAGATACTTTATTGATCCCAAAGAGGAAATTCAAGACTGCTAATGCTAGAAAATATATTAATTCCATACCACATTCTATGAATATTGACAACCCATGCTGGACCCTCCATTGGGAGTGAACAGCTAACCTACCTTTTAGATGTAGTCAGAGGCTGTACTACATACACATATATTGTTCGTATGCCAAGTAAAATAAATACTTACCAGAATTCAATTCAATGCTTCTCCATACCAAATAAAAGGTTACTTACCTGTAGCCCTTACTTACCTTAATTCTTGTAACCATGACGGGATTAGACTACTTACAAATGGTCACCAGTTCAGCAACTGTTTGTCCAAAGACAAAATATGTTAATATCATCAAATACAATCAACAAACTATGTACATTGACGGACAGAAATCCATTGGATGGGCGTACCAGCTACCATAACATGTACAAGAAAGTACTGCGATAACTCCGAGTAAAATGCGAGAAACTCGGTCTGACCAACATAGCATAGCATTATATAATATACAATACAAACAATTGTTATCCTCGTTAAGGGGAAAGAAATACCGGAGAATCGCAATGATTTAAACTTTCTGCAGCAACAGCAACGCGCACATCTTTGCATAACGCTAACGTTAATGTTAGCTAACGTTACATTAGATTCAGATTTCATTAGCCTAGTTACAGTTCTTGCAAGTTTACAGTTTCACGTCTTCTCTACTAAGTCGTCAAAATACAACTGATAATGTAATCAAATAGATGTCGGAGACATTAAATCATGCTCGCTAAAAGATACTTACCTTCCACAAAATTGCTGTTTGCAGCCAAAATTGCTGGCTACAAGACCTCCCCATGCCGGCTATACAGGTGCACCCAGTTGTCTCCACGGCTCCATCGGTCCTGGTTAACACCCATGCACTGTGGCTTGGTGTGCTTGCTTGACTGGGGTTGACTGCAGCTTTCAAAAATATGACATTGTGTTCCTTCATCTCGCAATGCACAACACGACCGACCTTCCCACTGTGTAGGTACTGATAAGCCTCTGTGCTCTTGAAGTTCTTCATGGCCGCCCCATCGACGCCCATCGATACTACGACATAATTAAAAATATCTCCATATGACACTTGAGGCCACCGCCGCATGTCATCTACCCAATCTGTGGAGATAATTAGCCTCGGGTGGCGAAGTACAATCCCTCCATCCGACCTCTTGATGCTGTTTTTTGTCTCTTCCCACGTTAGCCTCTCCATCCTAATTCGGCGGGTTTTTCAACTTAGCTATTAGCAGTAGCTAGCAGACCGGAAGTTTAAAGACAATGCAGAAGAAAAGAACGTTTAAAAATGGGCGGGGCTGCATAAGGCCAGAGACAGTTGATAAAGCTAAAGGATCTTTGCCATAGCCTAGCACTTTTAGCCATAACTAGTTAGCTCTGTGTCCTAATTGAAAGTCCCTTTAGTGCAGATTAAAGAATCCTGTAAGCATTAACGTTAATATCAAAAAAAAAAAAAAAAAATAGTTGAGCTGCCTATGTTGACCAGTTTGTCATGCAGAGAAACTTAGCTTGTCAGAGGTCTGTTTGTATAATACAGCTGTATTCATAAATCCAGTGGTGGACATTACTTGAGTACATTTACTCAATTACTGTACTTTCTGTCGCTTTTTCATGTATCTGTACTTGATTTGAGTATTTCAATTTTGTTAAACTTTTTACTTTTACTCCAGTACATTTCAGGGCCAAATATCTTACTTTTTACTCCACTACATTTTGTGACAGCTGAAGTACAGCTGAAGTTCCTTTTGGAAAAATACATGTGTACTGTACTTACATGTATATTTTCTATTAAGCGAGCTAGGCTTTAAATAATGGTGTTGCCTAACCTATGTTATGGTCATATCCACTATTTACTGTACCTTGTTGACCCCAATAATAATTCACAATATTGATGTTAATATAACAAACCTCTTGACGCCATTGAGCAAATGATAGACAATGATGGACAATCTGACATTATCAAACACAAAATAGTACAGCGGCTAAGCACCGGAATTGTTCAGTTTTTGCAGAAAGCATGAAACTTGGCACAGTTATACTACTACTACCCCTAGTGATCAAAAATTGAAATGGACCCCAACACATAGCGCCCCCTAGTGGAATCTTGAATTCAAATATGGCTACCATTCTTAATAGAATTGTTGATACAACTTCAAAATTAAACAAGATAAAAAAGTGTTTTAAGTTCTAACACTCAATTGTTAGGGTCAAGGGTCAAGCTATTGACATAATTTCCAAACAAACTTGATGTTGGCCATTTTGAAATCCAATATGGAGGATACCAAATGTGAAAATATAGACCAACTATTGTTATTCATGATAGAAATATCATTCAAAAACAATTTAAAAGTTTGAACAGTCATTTTATCACATGACAACCTCAATAATATACAAGGCATCAATTGTTGCTCAACAATTCTAGAACAATTTAAAACAATTCAAAAAGAGTAGAGTACAATAGGGAAGAGTGCATAAGTGAGTACTGTTTTTATACGGTCAAGTCAGGTGGTAAGTGCTAGAATTAGCTAGTTGTAAGTAGTGCTACTAGAGAAGATATTCTCTGAAGAGCTGGGTCTTCAGGAGTTTTTTGAAGATGGAGAGGGATGTCCCTGCTCTAGTAGGAACTGGTAGTGCGTTCTACCAACGAGGAACAACAGATGGAAAAGTTTGATTGACCTGAGCCGCATCGGGTGGCAGAGCTAGACGATGTTTGTCTGAAGAGCGCAACGGTCGGGGGGTAGCATATAATGCCTGTATGAGGGCATTCAAGTAGGTGGGAGCAGTAGGTTTAGTTGGGAGGACCAGCAGTTTGTTTTTCGAGAGGTTTAGCTGGAGGTGGTGTGCCTTCATCCATGAAGATATGTCTGAGAGGCAATCCGAGGTCCGTGTAGAGACCAAGGGGTCATCAGGTGGAAAGAACAGATAAAGCTATGTGTCATCTGCATAGCAGTGGTATGAGAAGCTGTGCGAATGTATAATCTGTCCCAAAGAAGTGGTGTGGATAGCAAAGAGAAGGGGGCCCAGTACTGAGCCCTGGGGGACCCCTGTGGTGGGATGATGAGGTGCGGACAGATGTCCAAGCCATGATACGTTAAATGAGCATCCTGTGAGGTAGGATTCAAACTGATATGGACTGGGTAATATGTTAGGAACAAAAGGATGCCACTCCGTTATTTGGGAATGAAAATTATCAATCCACAGAGGACTGAATTCAAAGACCCCCCGAAAATCTAAGTGGAAAAAATGACATGACAAGCTAGTCCATTTTGCTTGAATTTCAGCGCAGCAACTCATGATGGTACTCAGTAGTTCGTATGGCCCCGACATGCTTGATGGCATCGGGGCATGCTCCTAATGAAATGGCGGGTGGTGTCCTGGCGAATCTGCTCCCAGATGTGGACATGGCCATCACTGAGCTCCTTGACAGTCGGTGTTGCAACCTGGCGGTGTTGGATGGACCAAAATATAATGTCCCAGAGGTGTTCAATCGGATTTAAGTCAGGGGAGTGTGGGGGGGGGGGGCAGTCAATGGTATCAATGCCTTCATCCCCCAGGAACTGCCTGCACATTCTCGCTACATGTGTCCAGCCATTGTTGTGCACCAGGAGGAACCCAGGGTCCACTGCACCAATACAGGGTCAGACAATGGGTCTGAAGTTTTCATCCTGATGCCTAAGAGTAGTGAGGGTGCAGTTGTCTTGCCCGTAAAGGTGTGTGCATCCTTCCAAGGATATCCCTCCCCAGACCATCACTGGCCCACCACCAAACCAGTCATGCTGAATGATGTTGCAGGCAGCATTACATTCTCCAAGACATCTTTAAACGTCACATGTGCTCAGGGTGAACCTGGTCTCATTTGTGAAAAGCACAGGGTGTCAATG
Source organism: Alosa alosa (assembly GCF_017589495.1). NCBI lineage: Eukaryota > Metazoa > Chordata > Actinopteri > Clupeiformes > Clupeidae > Alosa > Alosa alosa. Next base: position 23,326,070 of record NC_063207.1, read on the forward strand.
GCGAACCTGCGAATTTTGTAATCTATGGCAGATGCCAATTGAGCTGCACAGTGCTGGGCAGTGAGCATAGGTCCTTCCAGAGGCCATCGGGCCCTCAGGCCACCTTCATGAAGTCTGACAGTGTGGTCAGAGACATTCACACCAGCGGCCTGGAGGAGGTCATTTTGTAGGGCTCTGGCAGGGCTCCTACTGTTTGTTGTTGCACAAAGGAGCAGATACTGGTCCTGCTGCTGGGTTAAGGACCCTCTACCATCCTTCCCAGCTCTCCTTGAGCAACTGTTTCCTGGAATCTCCTACATGCTCTTGAGACTGCGCTGGGAGACACAGCAATCCTTCTGGCAATGGAACTTACAGTATTGGCGTGCCATTCTGGAGGAGTTGGACTACCTGTGCAACGTTTGTAGGCTCCAGGTACTGGCTTATGCTACCAGTAGTGACACTGACCCTAGCCAAATGTGAAACTAGTGAAAAATCAGTCAAGGAGGATAAAGATGGAAAATGTATCATTTGCCACCACCTCTAACATTCCTGTTTTTACAGACCTATCTCCCTTCTTCCTTTCTTGTCAAAGTGTTTGGAGAAAATGGTCTTCAAGCAAGTCTTGGACTTACTATATCAGAACAACCTGCTAGACCTTATGCAGTCTGTTTTCAAGAGTCATTCTACTGAAACTGCTTTTCTGTCTGTGACCGAAGCATTGACAGTAGCTAAGTCCTTATCTAAGTTGCTAAGTCATTAGTATTCATTCTACTAGACTTATCTGCAGCCTTCGATACTGTTAACCATGACATTCTCCTTTCTAAACTATCTGAACTGGAATGTCTAGGAAAGCCCTTGACTGGTTTAAATCCTACCTTAAAGGGCACATGACCTCACCACAGGTGTGCATCAGGGATCAGTATTAGGGCCCCTACTTTTCTCTATTTACACACTTCCTTGGGTGAGACCATTCGCTCCCATGAATTTGATTATCACTGCTATGCGGACGATACTCAACTTTACCTGTCTTGAGCTTTTAGTGTTTCCACCAGACTTGGCGCTGAACGCACTAGCAAGTGTCCTAAAAGTGCTGGTTCACTGACTGGCATGAGCCCTAATGTGTCAGGAGGGAGCTAAACTCATAAGGTATTACATATTTAAATTAGCTTCATTGACAGGCATAATCATTTTATGGGATGCAAAATATTAAACTACAATAAAACAAAATAGACCTTTTCAAACAATCACTATAAGCCTTAAAAGAAACGTTAGCATATGCTAATTGGCCCCACCCACCTCAATTGAATTAGGCTAACAGTAGGATGTGTTGGACTGGGTTATGTACTAATTTATCTAACTATGACTGGGTGTATGTACTAATTATGACCGCCGCGCAGCGAAGCGGTCATATAGGTTTAGTCAGATTTTTTTTTGTGTTTTTTTTCCTTCTTTTCGTGATGCCCAAATTTCCGTCAATGATTCGCGGGACACTGAAAGACCGGGGTACACGAAACTTGGTGGGCATGTAACCCCACATGGATAGCATGGAACCATCATTTTTTGTTTTGATCTGTAGCCCCCCCACTGGACTGGACCCCCCGAAAGGAGGGTAGGGCAGACACAGTTTTCTGTGAATATCTCGAAAACCGTAGGGTTTAGGAGGACCTTTTTTTTTTTGTATGTTGATCTCAACGGGCCATGTCAACCCATTCCATAACCACTCATTTCATGTATAGCGCCACCTAGTTAAACACAAAAAAGTAAAAATGAGGTGTTGTAATTGAAGGTATCTGTGACCTAACATAGTCAAAACTGCACGGAATTGGAAGTGTAGGATCATTATGACACCCTCTGTATGCACGCCAAGTTTTGTGGAATTCCGTTCATGGGGGGCCACACAATAAATTAATTTATGTTACTATACACCAACTGGCCTGTAGGTGGCCGGAGACAGTTTTCTGTGAATATCTCGAGAACCGTAGGGCCTAGGAGGTCCACCTTTTTTATGTATGTTGGTCTTAAGGGGGCATGTCAACCCATTCCATTACCACTTATTTCATGTATAGCGCCACCTAGTTAAAAATTAAAAAGCAAAAAATTAGGTGTTTTCATCACAATATCTCTGGCTGACAAGGTCAAAACTGCACAAAATTAAAAGTGTAGGATCATTATGACACCCTCCGAATGCATGCCAAGTTTTGTGTACTTTTGTTCATGGGGGGCCTAACAATAAAATAATTTATGTGTACATTTAGTGACGTACACCAACAAGGATTCCCGGGACACTGAAAGACCGGGGTACACAAAACTTGGTGGGCATTTTTCGTTTTGATCTGTAGCCCCCCCGCTGGACTGGACCCCCCGAAAGGAGGGTAGGGCAGACACAGTTCTCTGTGAATATCTTGAGAACTGTAGGGCCTAGGATGACCAATTTTTTTCTTATGTTTGCCTCCAGGGGTCATGTTAACCCATTCCATGTGCACACATGTGCATAAACAGATACACACTCACACACATATATTTACAGTAATCATACATATGACACATACTCACACAGTAGACATATGTACGCATGTACTGTATGCACATGCACAAACACACATACGCAGGCAAACACACAAGCACGCACACACACACCCACACCCACACCCACACACATAAACATAAACATGTACACGCACACATGCACACAATTCTAGCCTGGCGAGCCAGACCCACATTAAAATGTAGGGTCTGGGCACTCACCGTTCACAGTGCTCAGTCCGAGGGGCGGGATAATCAGTTGTCGCTGCACGCAATAGGACGCAATAGGATATTTGTTTTCAAGTAGCAGGGAATTCAAGCCAAACCGTTTCAACTCTGCCATCAATCATTATGTTAAGCCCACCAAACGACTCTATACACGATTTCAATGTCCTGATTAAGTTTCGATTTCTGGAGCTCACAAGCCAACGGAGAGTTGCTAGACTAGCCCTGGCAGCAAATGTAATTTGCTGCCGCTAGGGGTGCGTCTAGATTTCTAGGCTAACACAATTCAAGAATTTATCAGAATTATGAACAGGCAAGATGGGGGTGGGGTTGTATAAAATGAATTTTACATGTGAAATCTATGAACTAATCATGTTTTGGTACTTGTTGTCTAGCAGATACCAGTGAGAATTGAGTGTGGATAATGCAATTTAGTGAGACAGTTAGAATCATATAGTCAAAGTCAGAGTCAAAGTCAAAGTCAAAGTCTGCTTTATTGTCAATTTCTTCACATGTCAAGACATACAAAGAGATCGAAATTGTGTTTCCTACTATCCCACGGTGGAGACAAGACATATTTTACCAATTAGGTCCACAGACAAACATAACATTCAAGTAAACAATATAAAAAGTAAAAATAAGAAGGCACATACAATGAAGAAATAAGAGCAGCAAAATTTGGTAGAAATTGTGCAATTGTGCATACAGTAGACAGTCAATATAATACACAAGTGGAGTAGTGCAAGTGGAGTAGTTCAAGGCAGCCATTTTGGGTCTAAAAGTCCAGGATGTTATGTAGCTGAGGGTGGAGGGGGAGAGGGGAGAGAGTTCAGGATCCCAACAGCCTGGGTGTATGAAGCTGTTGGTGAGTCTGGTGGTGCGGGAGCGCAGGCTTCTGTACCTCTTCCCAGAGGGCAGTAGATCAAACAAATTGTGAGCGGGGTGACTTGCATCACTCACAATTTTGGTCGCCTTGCGGGTGAGGTGGGCGGTGTAAATGTCCTTCAGGGAGGGGAGAGAAGCACCAATAATCCTTCCAGCTGTGTTCACTATGCGCTGCAGGGCTTTCCTGTTGTATTCAGTGCAGCTTCCGCCCCACACAGCGATACAGCTGGAGAGGATGCTCTCAATGGTGCCTCGGTAGAATGTGGTCATGATGGCTGGTGGAGCACTTGCTCGCCTGAGTTTCCGCAGGAAGTACAGGCGGCGCTGAGCTTTCTTCGCCAGTGATGCAGTGTTGGTGGGACAGGAGAGGTCTTCACTGATGTGCACCCCCAGGAATTTGGTGCTGCTCACTCTCTCCACCACAGCACCGTCAATGGTCAGTGGCAGGTGTTGGGTGTGACCTCTACGGAAGTCAACAACAATCTCCTTGGTCTTGCTGACGTTCAGCAGGAGGTTGTTGTCCCTGCAACACGTGCTCAGAAGGTCGACCTCCAACCTGTATTGAGTCTCGTCGCCCTTGGTGATGAGACCCACCAGAGTTGTGTCATCAGCAAATTTCACTATGTGGTTGTTGCTGTAGGTTGCAGTGCAGTCATGCGTCAGCAGGGTGAAGAGCAGCGGACTTAGCAAGCAGCCTTGGGGGGCCCCCGTGCTCAGTGTGATGCTGCTTGAGATATTGTTGCCAACACGTACTACTTGAGTAACCTGGCTCGCCTAGCTCCACTCATCCATCTGGAACCGATCCATTGAAGTGTTGCTTCAGAAGGCTGGGCCTAATCAAAAAATGCTTGCATATGATTGAATAAGCCACTTGTCCGTCATCTATTGACGTGCTACTTCAACCACTCACATCGAAGCCAACCCGCGGACGCTTAATAACAGACTCACAGTCGCTTCTACGCTTATGTCACATCTATGAAACTCCCGCCCAAGGCCCTGATTGGCTAAACCATAAAGTTGGTTGGAGAAATCACTCTCAATGGAAGAGGTCCCAGATGGATGTGAGTGAAGCTAGGCGGAGCTAAGCGGAACGACATTCATCTGGCTAGGGTCAGGTTACTACTTGAGGCCTCTGACAGAGGAAGTCCAGTAGCCAGTTGCAGAGGTAGGTACTGAGTCCCAGTTTGTTAAGTTTGCAGATGAGTTGTTGTGGTATTATGGTGTTGAATGCAGAACTGAAGTCTATAAACAGCAATCTCACATATGAGTCTCTTTTTTCCAGGTGGGTGAGGGCTGGGTGGAGGGCAGAGCAGATTGCATCCTCTGTGGACCGTTTGGCTCGGTATGCAAACTGGAAGGGGTCCAGGGTGGGGGGAGAATGGATTTGATGTGTGACATGACAAGCCGCCAAAGCACTTCATGATGATGGGTGTCAGTGCCACGGGCGTAGTCATTGAAGCAGGATGGAGCAGTTTTCTTCGGCACAGGTATGATGGTAGCAGCTTTGAAACATGATGGGACGATGGCTTGCTTCAGGGAAGTGTTAAAGATGTCTGTGAAGACATCCTTAAGCTCCTCAGCGCAGTCCTTCAGCCATCTAACCTGAGATGTTGTCTGGGCCTGCTGCCTCCACGGTGTTGATAGCAGCAAGTGTCCTCTTCACGCTGTCGGCAGAGAGGCACAGGGGCTGCTCGTGTGGAGGGGGAGGGGTCTTCTGTGGGCAAGTGCTGCTTTGTGCTTCAAAGCAGCAAAGAAACGGTTCAGATTGTTGAGCAGAGGGATGTTGCTCTCACAGCTCTGTGGCTGGGCTTGTAGTCCGTGATGGCCTGAATGCCCTGCCATAGGCTTTGTGCGTTCCTGCTGTCTTTGAAGTGGGTGGTTATCTTGTGAGTGTATTCCTTTTTGCTTCCTTGATGCCACGGGACAGGTTGGCTCGCTGTTCTCATGCCAGCTTCATCCCCAGCTCTGTAGGCTTTGTCTCTGGCCCTCAGCAGCCTGAGGACATCCCCCTGTTAGCCATGGCTTCCAGTTAGCCCGAGTGATGATGATGTCTTTTGTGTGGGTCACATCATCAATGCACTTGGTGATGTAAGAGGTTACAGTGTCTGTGTACTCCTCTATGTCTGTCTGATTGTTGTAAGTGGCTGCCTGCTTAAACATGTCCCAGTCTGTTGTGTCAAAGCAGAGCATCAGAGGCTCCCTCAGACCACACTTTTACCTGCTTGCGAACCCGGTTTGTTTGCTTTCACTCTTTGCCTGTGGCGCGGCATTAGCATAACAGTGACAAGTCCAATGTGGGGGAGGGGTGGCTTTGTATGCTCCTTTGTGTGTAGTGTAGACCAGGTCCAGGATGTTGTCTCCTCTTGTTGGAAAATCAACATGCTGGTGTAGCTTTGAAAAAAAAACAGTTTTAAGGTCTGCATGGTTAAAATCTCCAGCCGAAGATGGTGAAACCGCCTGGGTGTGCCGCTTGTTGTTCACTGATAGCCTGGTACAGTTCACTAAGAGCCGCGGTTCCTATCGCTGTTATTGTTGGTAGGCGGGATGTATACCGCTACTAGCAGAATCGCAGTAATTTCCCTTGGCAGGTAAAAAGGACGGCACTTTATGATCATAAACTCCGCCAGTGGTGAGCAGTGTTTGCATACTACTACAGTGTCCCGGCACCATTCGTCACGGATGTAAACACAGATTCCTCCTCCTTGTGATTTTCCACCCTTTACAATGGCCCGGTCTGCTCGATAGCATGCTAGCTGCTCCAGTTGTACAGCAGAGTCCGGAATGTTGTCATTTAACCAAGTCTCAGTGAATACGAGCACACAGCAGTTACTCACTGTTCGGTTCGTTGATCGTTGATATAGGCCTTTCAGCGTGATTTATTTTTGTGGAAAAAATGTGCTGGACTGGGCGGCGGTCATATTTTGTATCGCTCTGCGGTACATCTAGTTAGTATACTGATTAGTTTACAAATGTATCTTTTATGTTATATTAACTTGTCATTTACTTATTGGAGATCACATGTGCCCTAAAACCCCTCTGTAAAACAACTGAAGTGGCATTCACTGAGGTGTTGAAGGAGCCATCATGCCGTCCACACAACTGGATAACCTGCCTTAATAAGAAACAGAATAACTGTTCTCCATTACCATAGTTGCCAAAGGAATAATTAAGTAGACTTGCGCATATTATTTGTTGATGCAGGAATTAAAAAAAGGTGTGTGTATGAGTAGATGTTGAGCATGGCCTCATGCTCTCTTTAGGTTTCGCTCTGAAGATGAGATTTACACACTCTACTCCCAGAATTTTGTTTCACATTCTTTTTGTTAAGGTTGTGTTTTGTAGTTTGATATTAATACATGTGCTTATTTTACAATTAATTTATATTAGAAGTATATTCCATTAACTTCGGTTATGGTTTGCTTTATGGCCTGTTGCCTTTTCAGTGTGTAAAAGCATTTGAAAATGCTACGAGTGCAGTTAAGAATAAACAGATACAATAAAATAAAAACAAAGAAAATAGAGATGAATAGACATGATTACCAACCAAAAGTGCATTGAGGTATTCAGTAAAATCCCAGATGTGGGGTAGGAACAAAAGTGCAAGTCATGGCAAGATTGACATTTAGACTGGAACAAAAGCCAAATTGTTCAAGATGTTTATTGCCAAATTCCATGTCAGTGGCATTTCACAAAAAACAACTACATTTAATCACAAAGTTATGTAAGTATTTTCAAGTGGGTTATGCATTTGCAAACATGTGAATTCTTGAATTATTCATTTGCAGGTCCAATCAAATTAAGAAAATAAAATTTTGGGTTATTGTTTATATATCCTCCTACCCCTGTAGGTAAGCAATAGTGAACTAGATGTACCGCATAGCGGTACAAAATATGACTGAGAGTAAAGAGATTCTGTCTTTTTTCTCTTTGGGGAGAGATGAAGAGAATTCTTCGGTATCTAAAATGATGCCGAGGAATTCGAGTCTGGATAAGGGACCGCACGTCTTCTCTTCTGAGAGTGGGACTCCCAGTTTGTTGAATACGTCAATTAGCGTAGAGATGCCTAGGGCCGGTGGGTAGGAATGGGGGATAACTACTAGAAAGTCATCCAGAAGATGAACGAGAAATGGGAGCTTATAGTTATTTAGGAGAATCCAGCACAGGGCTTCTGATAGCGTATCAAAAATCAAAAAAGGTGAGGCGAACTGCAAAATAGTATCTCCTATGCCATTTGACTCCGAAGAGGTGCCAGAATTCGAGATCAATGGGCATGACTTTGAAGGCTGAGGTGATGTCCGCTTTAGTTAGCCAGCAACGTCTACCTGCCTTTTTGATCAGAGCGTCGTCGACGGAGTGGTAGTGCAGCGAGAACTCTTCTAGTGGAATCAGACTGTTAATGCTGGGAGTGGTACTATTCTGCGGAGCTGAGAGGTCGATGATAAGTCTCTTTTTTCCTGAGTATTTGCGCCAGTAGCTACGCCTATGGGGTTGATCCTGTAGACTGGGAATGGAGGCTTGGTGAACGGACCGATCATAAAACCAGATTCAACCTCTTTGCTTAGGAGTGAGGTGACTACCTCCGGATCTTTGACTGCAGATTGTAGGTTTTTACAAACGAAAGACTCTGTAGGTCTTGCTAAAACACCTGGATGGAACCCATGCGTCAACCCCAAAGTCAAATAGTCGCAAAATTCCCTATTTGGATTGGACTGAAGTTCTGAATGGAGAGCAGAAACAATGATTGGAGTAGAGAGGTACTTTTTAAACTTTTTATTTATGTTCTTGAGTGCGGAACAGACTGACTTGGCATGGGCGCCTGCGCAGTAGCTGCAAACGCGGAGGTAACGGCAGGAGGATTGGCTTACACTGAGCCGGGTTAAATTTTCGGCAGATTTCGACCTTTCCAGGAACGCCGCCTCTTCTCTGGCTTCTCCTGCCGAGCATCGGGATGCGGGGAACATAGGATGAGGATTTAGGGGCTGTGGAGCTGGTGCTGGGGAGTTGATGGTGGGGGTTGACTAGTGGACACTCGGCCGCCTACCGCGGACTAGGGGCTATTGCAGAGGGGACAAGATGGCTTAAGTCCCAGAAAAACGCGGTTATGGAGCTCCATATCGCCGCCCCAGTAGGGGTTTTGGTTCCAGAGGCCAATTCTGGCAGCGATTTAGCTGAAAACAGCCGGTGATAAGTGTAGAAATGAGCTCCCCCGTGGGATACCGCTAGACCGGGCGATGATGGCCAGGTAGTCGTTTCAGCTCTTTAAGGCCGGGCTGGGGAACGAAACAGATGACTTCCGTAGTAAGTAAACGCCACGGTGAACTCGGAAATGACAGGGTTTTGATGCTGGGCCAGAATTTTTAGAGAAAACCAGTTCGCCCAGAAACTAGATCCCCGAGAGGGAATGAGAGGGAATAGGAAGGGAGGGAAGAATGGTAGAAAGGTCTACGTCTGCACCTGACAAGATGAGGTTCCTGGTGGACGCTGTGACGGGTGGTGGTTCGAATGCTGCAGCGTGAGGAGGCGGTGGCAGGGCCTGTGCTGTGGCTAAAGAATAGTTATGCAGCCGGAACGGGACGTCGTGGTCCGAAGCACTCGCTGAGTGCTGATGATGACCCGCTGCTGCGGGCTGGTCTAGCGCGGGGCTGGAGAAGAAATGGGAAGGGAGAAAAGGAGGGAGGGAGGGAGCGGTCGCTGACGCGACCGGAAGTGGAGCAACCTGTGACAGGGTCGCGGGAAGTGGGACGGGGAGGGAGAGAGGGTTAGGGGGGAATAGCGACGCTGTCGCTATCGGCGCCGGCTGAGACCAGGTGCTCGCTAACTCGTAAGAGAGATGGGGAGCTAGCGAGGTGAATCTTCTAACTGACACTTGGTGAGTTGAGGCGTGCAGTACAGACGTGGCTCCCGGAATGGAAAGGGGAGGGGGAAAAGGGGGGAGTGAGGGAGCAGTCGTCGGAACGACTGGAGGTGGGGCAGCCCTGGACCGAGTCCTGGCTAGGGAGGTGGATGGGGAGGGAAAGAAGGGTGGGGGAGTAGCGACACTGTCGCTACCGGAGCCGTCTGGAGAAGTGGGGTTGGACCCGAAATCTGGGCGGAGATGCGGGCGGGAAGAAAGTCGGGCGGAATGGGCCTGAGAGCTGGCGTGGCTGTGGCTGAAGCAGCGGAATGATGCGCTCTGGAAGCGTGTGGTGCGGAAGGTTCTGTCGGGCGAGCCCGGTTCATGGGTGGCTGGTGGTGTGTGCTTCGGCCCAGCTGAATGGCCGGGGAAAGAACCGGCTACGGATGCCAGAAAGAGCAGCCTGCTTCCTGGTCCGGGAGGAAAAACAAAGTGAGGGAGCCGGGAGCTTAAAGGACCGGCTATCCGACTGGCGTTAGCAGGCGGAGGAGATGGAACTTCCTATCCGACCTACGGAACGCCGGCGCCGCTGAATGGAGAGTGCTGGGCGGATGCAGCCACTGTCCAGTGGGTAGGGTCATCGCTTGCTGGCGCTGGGTCCTGGTGCTGCCGCGAAGTTGAGGCTGCTGAGCGGGAAATACTGCACCGCGACGGGGCAGGAAAGGAGCACCTTCTGGCGACCCTGTGTCCTGGGTTCCTACGCTGGCGGCGCAGGGGAACGATAGGATTATTTTCACCGGGCGGAGGGCCCTGGGTGTCGGGTGTTGGCGGGACGAAGTTGTCCTCCAGATCGCTGGAAGAGGCGTGGATTTCCAGTTCCATGTTTGTCTTTGGCAAACGATACACGGACTGGTTGATTTCGCGAACGTCGGAGCATGTGACGTATGGAAAAGGAGGTCGGCTTAAATAGGCCTACCCTGCGGCGGCAGTGGGTGAGTTAATTGCTGTCAATCACCCCGAAGGCTCCACCCGAACTTTGTTTAGAAAACATTAACTGTAAGTTCAAATAGACATGTTTGTGATGCTGCACTTTGTTGTTTAATAAAGCTTTACAACACGATGTGTCGGCGTTGGAAGTGTCAGGTTATCTGTAGTAGGCTAGGCTACATGCGCTGGACCATGAATATGCCACCAAATAAATAAAACTAAATAAACTCCACGTGGGTCTCGAATCACTACTAAATTA